>NW_027202993.1:1580000-1927500 GCF_024711535.1 Dipodomys merriami | reverse complement strand
AGTTCCAGTGTTGTGCCTTCAGTCAGCTAGCTGTAAGAAAGCCTCTATTTGGCCATAGGTGTGGATTGTATGCAAAAAGACAATTCCGTAAAAACAAATTCAAATAGTCTGAGACACTCGCACAAGTTCTGGACATCACTTCCTCATGGGCTGCTGTTGTGCAGGCCCAATATTTGATCTGAAAAGAAACTTGGAATTACAAAATTTAAAACCCAGTCTAGTAACCACTAACAGGCCTGTGTAACTCCTTGGTCCTCATATCTGATACTGTGACTTAGTGGCAAAGGCAAAGGGCAGATTTTTAGCTATTTCAGACTTCTCCCTTAGTCCTCCCTTCTCCTTCAGTCCTGGTTCCACCACAGACTTGGTTCAGGTCTGTGACCCTGAGTGTAGATGTTTGAATCTACATGGTGTGAATGGAAATTTGGCCTCCTACTAAGATAGAAGTTTGAGGGACTTGGATAGCTGTGTGCAAGTCTCTTTTTAATAGCCTGTTCTTTGTGCACATTTAGTTTAGATGCAGGGATACATTACTATTTAGTCACAGTGGTCACCCAATGTAGAGCAAGAGAGACAGAGTAGAGGGACAGTCATCAAGCTCACACCATCTGTCATTTTATGCTGCTTTAATTGACATGTTCTTCATGTATTTTAGTAATTCAAGAATAAAAATTAACATTACATATAGATTTTTAATTGCCTCTTTGTTTCTGACAAAAATTAAAAGTAAAAATGAATTTAAATAGAAAGGCAATATGGTAAGAGCAGGGGAAAGGAATGGAACAATGATCATGGGCAGCTCCTGAAGTCCAATCTGGAGGTTTTATTTACCAACATCAGGTAATAAAATGAAACTATGTAACAAGACAGGCCTGCCTGCTTTTTCTCAGCAACAAGGCAGCCCTGTCTGCTTTTCTTAGCAACACAACAGCCCTGCCTGTCTTCCCTCATTTATGCCAGAGTAAAAGGGGTCAATAGACCATGACTAAAGGAGGAAATTAAAGCTATCATTGAAAGATAAAAAAGAACAAGCCCTGGATATGTCTGGAAACCTATAAAGCATCTGAAACCTTAAACACTTAGGCCTTTCAGAGACCAGTCTTTTACAGAAACTAAATATTCAGAGAGAAAGTCTAGATGTGCTCTGAGATCTGTAGATTCCCTTACTCAGAGAACACACAGACCTCCCAATGACAGAATCATCCCTGCCAATAATACAACTTCCTAGTGAGGCTCAGAGAATAGAGGACAAATTAAACTTTTCTCACTGCCAGAAACCAGCCCACACCCTGAGGGCCCCAGGACAATATGGGTTGAAGGGCTCAGCCCTATTGCAAACAATGGATGAAGCTCAGAGTCCCACACTTATCTCATGATGTACTCACACTTCCTAAATGTCCAACAGCTTCCAGATGGTGTCCGCAGCCCTTCAAAAAGATCAAAAACAAGTCGTTTATATAAGGATACAGTTGGACCTATTTCAACCATGAGAAGTACAAGTTGTCATGTCGAAAATGAACTTTACAACTTGGGGGGGGAGGGTTGGTGGAGGGGGAGGGAGGATGGGAAGGGATGGGAAGGGTAAACAAAGGAGGAGGCTACAATGCTTGATTAGAAATGTACTCACTATCTTGCCCATGTAATTGTAACCCCTCTGTACACTATTTTCACAATAAAAAAACTAAAATTAAAAAAAAGATCAATTTTTGATGCCTAGCTCTAAAGCCCAAACTCTGCACCCAGTGTTAGCCCTATTGAGTGACTTACAAGCCAAGTGGGGCTCTCTGATAAATTTCCTAAAACCATCGGACTCCATGCCAGCATCCAGTCACATGTCTTTTGGTGACAAAGCCTCGGGGTCATTCAAGACAGAAGCAGCCATGACCTCAACTCCACCTGCCATGGGCAGTTCAACAAGACTTACTCTTTTGCTTGCTCAAAAGTTGGTTTAATTTTGGGATAATCTCACCAACACTGTCTCCTAATATCACTGCCCCCAAAGGGTGACTCCCTCACCCAACCAAACAGTCATACAAGCTGGAGGTGTTGTCTTTGGACAGGACAGACTAGCCTTACCATGAGCCCATATCCAGGGGCTCCTCTTCCCCCAGATGCCTTGGAAAGGGCATCTGCTCCCTCCACCAGCAGGCCTACCACTCCTCCCATACTTGCACTGAACACAGCAGCGTCTAGCCAGATGGACACTGCATGTCCATTTTGTGAGAGCTGCTGTCTCCAAGTTCTATGGTTGAGGAGATGCTAGGCAGGTTCTTGTGCTGGCAGGTGGGCCAGGGGACTCTGCAAAGCCATGCAGCAAGGATTCACCTACCAGCGTGCCCAGTGTGCAGCTGGCCAAGCCTCATGTCTGCTTGGGCTCTTGCTTCCCTGGATCTGCAATATTATGGAAACTTCAGATTCCCCCTGCCAGACCAGAATTGAATTGCCCACAAAGAGCACCAAGTACTCCTGGTCCATCTACTGCAGTCTTCAGCAGTTTCCTCCCACCAGCATGGAACTCTCTGGTGCAACCAGATTTAGAGGGATATTTCTGGATAGCAAGCAAGTCTAGTTTTTTTTGGAGCCAGCAGTCTACTAATATAAGCTCATCATCTGCCCCCTGCCAACCTGGAGAGCCCTGCCCCACCCAGCTCCATTGCCCACCCTGTGTTTAGGGGCCCCCCTGATCTCAGATTCTGCTCCTGAATCTGCCCATGTGTTCTGAAAAGAGCCCAGAGAAACCCTTGGCATTTGTTGTGCCCCAGAAGTCAGGCCACAGTGAGGCTTCTGCAGCCCCCAGCCTTGCTCCAAGCATAGCCACCAACCAGGTAATACCCCCAGGTTCCAACGCAGACCTCTGATGTGTAATAAAAAGAGGCTGTGCTTGTGCTGGCACAGTCACCAGTCAGTAGTCCTGGCACAGGGGCATCTGCTAAGGCCACCCCATGTAGCTGTGGGGCTCTGACATCAAGACAGAAGCAGGAAGGTGCACGCATGCAGGCTGCCTTTGAGAAGCTCCTCTTACAGGTGCAAGCTTGGTGGCCTTTGAAGCACAATATGACACTGCAGAAGATCACAGCACACTAGAAGAACCCAACAAGCAATGTCCCTGTGATCAGAGACCTGACTGAGGCAGGAAATGAGAGAGAGAGAGAGAGAGAGAGAGAGAGAGAGAGAGAGAGAGAGAGAGAGAGAGAGAGAGAGAGAGAGACAGACAGACAGACAGACAGACAGACAGACAGACAGACAGACAGACAGACAGAGACAGAGAGAGACAGAGACAGAGACAGAGAGAGACAGAAAGAGAGAGAGAGAAGCTATGTGTGCTTTATACTTATTTCAATATCCTTGCTGAGTAATGCATATTTTTATCAAGAAATAAAGAGGAGAACTTCAAACTCTAACTCTGATGAAGTAGCTAAGATCAATCTAAACTTCCTACCATAAACAATCACAAAAGTGGGAGCTATGTGAAACTATATATGTATATAAATGTATATATAATATAAACATGTAGGCATATATATATATTCACATATACAATGTGAATATATCATGCATAATGCATATATGTATACAGAGATTTGAAGGAATAAAAACCAATACCTTCCCAATTTTGATTGAAAGCATGAACCCTTCTATGCAGGAATCTATCAGATCAAAAAAGTCAATTAACATAATTACACAGGTACGAATTGACACATTCTAATTAAACAAAAACAGAAAACATCCCAAAGTACAAAGACACAACTCATCACACACAAATCATCTTCAATGATATTAAGACAAATTTCTCATCAGAAACTAGATTCACTATTAGACAGTAAGGACAAAAAATTTAAAGTGTTACAAGGACATATCTAAAACCCACCTTTCTAACAAATATACTTCCTCCAAATGTAAGAGATGTGCTAAGTACCTACCGATGGCTCAGGCCTATAATCCTAACTACTCAGGAAGGTGAATTGTGAGGGTGGTGGCTCAAAGCCACCCTGGAACTTGTCCCCTCAGGAGGAAGTGCTAGTCCTGGGGCTACAAATCAGGGAAGGATACAATACCGAGCTTTTTCTGCAAGACTAGTGGCTTACCACATGAGCCAAAATATAACTTGTGGCTATACTTGTTTTGTCTTGGTGCTTGAAATAAGGCCCTGAGTGCTGTCCTAGAAATTGATTGCCCAGTTTGCCACTTGAGTCACAGCTCAACTCGTTTTCTTTTTTAATTCTTGGTAGCTAATAGGAGATGAGTCTTATGCAAAGGCCAGCATGAATCAGTTTTTTGAAATCTGAGGATCATGGTTCAAAGCCATCCAGGGCAGGAAAGTCCATGAGACTCTAAGCTCTAATTAATCAATGAAAAGCTGGGAGTGGTGGAGCTTTATCATTGTACAAAATAGCACAAGTTCAAGCCATAGGACAGCACACAGAGAAAGGCTCATGGACTTTGTTGCATGGGCTATTTTTGAACCATTATCCTCAGATTTCAGCTCCTCTTCATCTTCTCTTCTTTGAAAATTTTATTGGTCCTCTGGCTTGACCTCTGACTCTGGGGCCTGTATCTTACCATTTCCACTCAAGGCTGGTGCTTTTACAACCTCAGCCATAGCTCAAGGTTTTGTGCTGTGTGGCTGAAGATGAGTCTCAAGCATATTCCTGCCCAGGCTGATTTGACACTGCAATCCTTAGAAGTCAGCCTCTTGTATAGTAAGGATTACACACATGGCCAGCAACATTTGTGTCATTTTAAAACTTTCATATGTGCGTGCTTCCACCTTCTTTTCTTATTGTCTTCATTTTTGCTTGTCCTATGAGTAAAATTTGCAGCTCAGATGCTGTCTCAGTGCATATATGGGAATAACCATAACATTTGGCTTTTGGGGGGAAGTTAATTGGAGATAAGAGACTCATGTAGAGCTAAGCTAGATTCAGGAAACTGAAAATTGAGGAAAGTCCTTAACACTCTTTTCTTCAATTAACCACTAAAAATCTGAAAGTAAGTAGGCCTTTGAAGAAAATAGTACAAGTTCAAACACCAGGATTGGCACAGAGAGAGAGAGACAGAGGGAGACAAAGAAAGACAGTTACAGAGAGAGAGATCTTATGTACTCATATAACTGAGCTGAGCTTTAAACAATATCCTCAAATTTCAGCCTGAGTAGCTAGAATCACAGATATGAGCCACCAATGATTGGTTCATTGAAACCTCTGGTACTGCCTCTTTTTTCTCTTCTTCTATCCTTCTTTTCATTTATTTAATTATTTTTGTGTTTGTTGGTCCTGGAGCTTGAACTCATAATGGGCCTGGCTTGATACACGAGGCTCAAATCTGTCCACCATAGTTTGAAAGCAGCCTGAGCAAAAAATCCATGAAACTCATTTCCATTCAATCAACAAAATCCTACCTCCAGTGTGGCCACCACACAGAAAACAGTCTCCTGGAATTTCTTGACTGGGTTTGCCTTTACACTGGATCTTATATTTCAGTCTCCTGCATTTCTAGAATTACATGAGCCAACAGTCCAAGGTTCTCTAATTCCAATCACTTAATTCGCTTATTGTAATCCTGAGGCTGGATCTCTGAGCCAGGGCACTATTTCATAGGTTTTTCCTCAAGGCTGGTGCTTTCCAACTACAAGCACATCCTCATTTCTGGATTGTTTTTTGCTGATTAGTTGTATACTTAGGCACTTCCCTGCCCAGGTTGGCTACGAACAACAACCTTTAGATTTCAGCTTTCTGAATCACTAAGACTAAACATATCAAACAAATATTCATGGATAATTTTTAAACTTTAATTAAATTTTCTCACACCTTTTTTTCTTTGTTTCCCTAGCCTTGAGGCTTGAAATCAGGGCTTGGGCACTGTTCCTGAGCTTCTTTTACTGAAGGTGAGGACTCTATTTATTGAGCCATAGTGCCACTTTCAGGCTTTTCTATTTATGAGGTACTGAGGAAACAGACCCAGGAATTCAAACATGCTAGGCAAGCACTCTAGCACTAATCCATATTTCCTGCCATTCTTACATTTTTTATTTGCATTTTTATTTCCTTTAATATGCTGCTCCTGGGTCTACAAATTAGCCCAGGTGCTATCCCTGAGGTGTTTACTCAAGACTAGCAATGAAAACATGAGCCACCGCACAACTGTGGCTATTGTTTTTTATGTTATTTGGTTTTAAGTAGCTACTTAGAGTTGAGTATATGAATTCTCCTATCTGGGCTGGCTTTCAACTGTGATCCTCAGATTTGAGCCTCCTGAGTAGCTACTATCACAGGTGTGTGCCACCTACGCCTAACTCATTTTAAACTCTGAAATTGGCTCTTTCTTCTCCCACCCTCCTCCACATTTATTTATTTTATTCTTTGTATGTATGTTAGCCCTGAAGTTAATATCAAGGTCTGGGTGCTTTTTCAGAAATTATTTTCTCATTTCTGCGATTGAAGCCACAGCTCAATCGCCAGGTTTAATTTTTCTTCCTTTTGGAGATAAGAGTCTCATGTAAAGCCCAGCAAGACTTGGGAGGCTGAAATGTGAGTATCATAGTTTGAAGTCAACCTGAGCAGGAAAGTTCATGAGATTCTTTTTATCAACTACAAAGATTCTGAGAGTGGTAGAGCTCCTACACAAATTCAAGCACACACAGAAAAAAAAAACTCATGGCCTTTCCTGTTTGGACTGGCCTTTAAATACTATCTTCAAACTTCAGCCACCTGAGAGCTAAAATTATAAACATGAACCACCAGCGCCAGGCTTATTTTTTAAATCTCAAATGGTCATTTCTTCTCTTCTTTCAGTTTTGTTTTTGGTCGACTTTGGGCTGAATTCTGGACCAGGAAACTACTTCCAGGGCTTCACCAAATTTCAGTACTTTACAACTACTATCACACCTTCATTTCCAGCTTTTGCTTGGTATTTGAAGATAAGAATTTCAATCACTTTCCTAGCCAGGCTGGCTTTGAGTTGTGATCCTCATATTTCAACTTCCTCAGTATGCACAAATAAACCAGCAACCCATGACTCATTTTGAAATGATAATTTTCTCTCTCTCTCATCTTTCATAATTTGTGCTCTTTTTTCTTTGTTTTTGTATATTTTTGTGCTGGGACCTCAGCACCAGGGCCTGTGTGCTGTAAAAGAGCTTTCTGTTTAAGACTAGGAATATACCACATGAACCAGAGCACAGCTAGTGTCATATTTTTGGTGACAAATGAGACATAAGGGTCTCATCGATTCTCCTACCTGAGCTGGCCTTCAATGGTGATCCTCAGATTTCATCCTCCTGAGTAGCCGATAGAACATTGGTGAGCTACCAATGCTTGATTTATTTAAACCTCTGTCATTGGATCTTCCTTCTGCACTTCTAGCCTCTTTTTCTTTAATTCTTCTGTGATTGTCCTGAGCTTGAACTCATGGCCTGGTTGCTGTCCCAGAAACTGATTGCCCAATTCTGCCAATTGAGCCATAACTTAATTCCCAGGCTTTTTTTTTTTTTTGCTTTTTGACAATTAATTGGAGATAAGAGTCTGAGGAAAGCCTAGCATGAATCAAGCCAGGCTGAGAAGGAAAGTTCAAGAGACCGTGACCTCCAATTAACCACTGAAAATCTTGGAGTGGTAGAGCTCTGTCCTTGTGCAAAATAGCACAAGTTCAAGGAGGCTCACACACAAGCTGCAAGATGGCACACAGATGCACACATACACAAAATGTCTCATGGATTTTCTTGCATGCATTAACTTTGAATTGTTGATCCTCAGATTTCAGTCTCTCTTCTTCCACTCTCCTTTGCATTGATTGTTTGTTATTTGTAATATTTAGTTGCCCTGCAGCTTGACCTCTGCCTCTGGGGACTGTTTCTTAGATTTTAACTGAAGGCTGTTGCTTTACCACATCAGGTCCGGCTCAGGGCTTTGTGCTAGATATCTGGGATAACCATTTCAAGCACGTTCCTACCCAGGCTGACTTGATACCACAATCCTCAGATGTCGAATTCTTGTGTAGTTAGGATTATACACAGGACCAACAACCCTTGTGTCATTTTAAAACATTAATATGTGCTTGCCACTAACTTCTTTGTTTACTTTTTATTTTTTGCATGTGCTGCTGTTCCTGGTTCTACAAATTGGGGCTCATATTCTGTCCTAGAAGTTTTTATTCAAGCATATCCTCTATTACATGAGAAACAGTATAAAATTTTGGCACTTTTTGGGTGGGTGTTATTTAATTACAGACAAGAGTCATGGACTCTCCTGCCTGGGCTGGCCATGAACCATCGTCCTCAGATTTCAGGCTCTTGAATAGCTAGTAAAACATGTATGAGCCACCGATGCATGATTCATTTAAGGCTTTGTCACTTGCTCTTCCTTGGTTACTTCTACTCATTTCTTCTATGCATGTCCTGGGGCTTGAACTGAGGGTCTGGGTGCAGTCCCAGAAAACATTTGCCCAGTTCTGCAATTTGAGCCATAGCTCAACGTCCAGCTCAATCAGGTGACTGAAATCTGAGGATCATGTTTCAAAGCCAGCCTGGGCAGGAAAGTCCATGACACTCTTATCTCCAAGTCAACACCCAAAAGCTGGGAATGCTAGGGCACTAAGCAAAAGATACTACAGAAACACACACATACACAGAAACACACACACACACACACACACACACACACACACACACACACACACACACACACACACACACACAAACTTTCACACATAAACACACAAAGTCCCCTGGACTTTGCTTTTTGGGTTGGCTGGAAACTTGATCTCAATATTTCTGCACCCATGGATCAACTACAGCCATGATCAATAAGCACCAGGCTTATATTTAAATTTACAATTGGCCTTTCTTCTCTTCTCCTACAATTTTTAGCACTAAGAATTGAAATCTGGGTCAGCAGTTTTTTAAATTAGCTTTTGCACCAAACACAGTAGTTTGTATCTACAATCATATCGGCACATCCAGCTTTTGGTTGGGTA
This sequence comes from Dipodomys merriami, assembly GCF_024711535.1. NCBI lineage: Eukaryota > Metazoa > Chordata > Mammalia > Rodentia > Heteromyidae > Dipodomys > Dipodomys merriami. The sequence goes on along the minus strand of NW_027202993.1, from coordinate 1,918,530 downwards.
GATGGGGTTAACAGTTTCATGTACTTTCCTGCCCAGTCTAGCTTTGAACCTAGAATGGATAGGAATACACACGGGAACCAAATCCATGGCTCATTTTTAAATCTTAGTTTTCTCTTTATCCCGTCATTTTTAAATGAGTGGGTTTTTCTTTTTTTGGTTTGTTTGTTTTGCAATGCATGTCTAGGACTTCAACTCAGAGCTTAGGTGCTGACCCAAACTTTCTATTTGAGACTAGCACTCAACCGAATGAGCCAAAGTACAAATTGTAGCTTATTTTTGCTGGCAAATTAGACATATAAGTCTCATGGACTCTCCTGCCTGAGCCAGTCATAAACCGTGAATCTTAGATTTAATTCTCCTGAGTACCTTGTATAACATGTGTGAGGAACCAATGTTTGATTCATTTCAACCTCTGTCACTGACTCTTTCTTTTGTACTTCTATCCTCTTTTTATTTCTTCTGTTTGTTCTCCAGCTTGAACTCAGGGTCTGGGTGCTGTTCCAGAAATTTTTTCCCAGTTCTGCCAGTTGAACCACAGCTAAACTCCAGGATTTTTTTCTGTTTTGGTGTTTAATTAGAAATGAATATAATGTAGAGCCCGACCAGATTTATGAGGCTGAAATCTGAGAATGAAAGTTGGTGCCAGCCTGGGCAGGAAAGTACATGATATCTCCAATTATAACCACTAAAAAGCTGAGATTAGTAGAGCTTTGAGCAAAACAGTACAAGTTCAAGCAACAGGACTCACACACAGACATACACACACAAGTCGTTGGGACTTTCCTACTTGGTCTGGCTCTTAAATATTATCCAGATTTTACTCTCCTGAGTAACAAGAATTTGAGTCATGAGCCACCAGTGATGGGCTGATTGCCTCATTGCAGCCCATAGTTATTGGTTCTTCTTATCTTCACGTCTTCTTTGCATGTATTCATTTCATTTTTTGTGAGTGCGCTGGTGCTGGAGCCAGAACTCATGCAAGGCATGGCCTGTTTCAGGAGGCTAAAATCTGACCATCATGGTTCAAAGCCAGGCTGAGCAGGAAAGTCTAAGATCCTTACATCCCATTACTGCCAAAATTGTGGAGTACTACAGTTGTAGCACCAGCATGGCCAACAAACAACTGTCTTCTGGACTTTCCTGCTTGAGTTGGCCTTTGCAGTGGATACCCATATTTCTGCTTCCTGAAGTTCTAGAATTACAGGCATAAGTCACCAGCCCCAGGTTCTCTTCTTATTAACATTTTTGTGACCCTGAGGCTGGATCTCTGGGCCAGGACACTGTTTCATAGCTTTCTCATTCAAGGCTGGTGATTTACAATTCCAATTACAGCTTCACTTCTGTTTTCATATTTGTTTGTTTTGCTGGTGACTTGGTGATAAGAGACCATAACACTGTATGTATCTTAGTATTTAGGATTACACTAAAAATCCAAAAACTCATGACTCATTTTGAAAATTTAATTGGATTTTCTTACACATTTCTTTATTTTCTACTTTTTATTTCCGTATGTATGCTGGGCTTGTAGCTATAAATCAGAGCCTAGGTATTGTCCCAGATCCTTTTTTTTTTTTTTTTTTTTGCTGGTCGAGGGGCCTGAACTCTGGGCCTGGGTGCTTTCCCTCAGCTCTTCAGCTTGAAGCTAGAGCCCTACCATGTGTGCTACAGTGCCACTTCTTGCTTTTACTGCTTATGTGTTGGTGAGGAATTGAACCCAGGGCCTCATGCATGCATGCCAAGCACTCCCCCCTTGAATCACCTTCCCAGTACCAACCCAGTACACTTTTAATACTAGCCCTCTAATAAGTGAGCCACAGCACAATTTGGAGCTTTAAAAAAAACTGTAGTTGGCTAATAGAGTTGAGTCCATGCACTCCCATTCCTTGGCTGGCTTTGAACATTGATTCTCAGATGTGAGACCCTTGAGTAAGTACAATAACAAGTGTAAGCTACCTCAGTATTGCTCATTTTCAACTCTGAAATTGGCTCTCCCTTTTCTTCTTCTATTTTTGTTCTCATTTATTTATTTTATTCTTATGTGTGCTGGTTCTGGAGCTTGATCGCAAGGTGTGGGTGCTGTCCCAGAAATCATTGTCTCATTTCCGCCATTGGAGCTACAGCTCAACCTCCAGGTGTTTTTTTTTTCTTCTTCTTCTTTTTGGTGGTTCATTGGAGATAAGAGTCTCATGAAAATCACAGAATGAATCAGTAAGCTGAAATCTGAGGATCACAGTTTGAAGTCAGTCTACACAGGAAATTCCATGAAACTCTTTACCACCAATTAGCTGGTAGTGATCCCACTAATGAGCTGAGAGTAATAGAACACTAGCCTTGAGTAAAGTAGAACAAATTCCACTCGTCACGCACAGAAAAAAATGTCCCATGTACATTGCTGCTTGGGCTTGCCTTTAAATGTTATTTTCTGATGAGTTCCATGAAGATGGCAAAGGAGCAGCTGGAGGCTAAACAAGCTCTACATACAAAGCAGTTTTAATGTTCCAGTGAACAGTCCTATGCCAGAGAATCAAACAAGTGTGCCATCACGGTATAGAGAGTTAGGCCAGAGAGAGAAAATTGAGGCAAGGAGACAGATCTGAGTACTTGCCTGTAGCCGCGGCTGTGGCGGTGGTGGCAGCCGTAGCCACGATACCTGCAACACAGATAGTCAGGTACAAAGGTGCCAGATGTGGTGGGCAAGCAGATTCTACTCAAAACCAGCAAGAAATGACAAGGAGCACACATCTTCATCCTGCAGTTCACAGACCAGAGACGACCCAGGAACCAAGACTCCAGCATGAGTATAAGCCTGACATCCTCACTTCTTCTCAGGGAGAAGAGGAGGGAAGGCCACCCCTCCCTCCCTCTACTGGAAATCTCCATCTTTGATACTGACAAAGGACTGGCTGAGCAGCTAACTCCAAATCAGGCCTTGGAAAAAAACAAAAACAAAAACAAGAGTCATTTAGCAGGTCACAGGAACCTAACCTGACCTTCCAGGCTCAGCTCCCCCCAGGGAAAAGTCAACCAGCTTGGGCCGCCAGCCCCAGGAGTGGCTTTCTTCACTGGGTAAACAGAGCCAGAGGCTGCCCCTTCCTACAGCAGCCTTGACAATCAATTGAAATTCAGTAAAAATAAACTCTGAGAATGGCTCCAGGCTGGGCTATGTGAGTTTCTCAGAAGCTAGCTTTTCAAGGATGACACTGCTGAAAGGCTTCAACTGTACCCAGAACCTAGACTCATCACAGCATATCCAAACTGGAGGAAACAGCCATGTCCCTCTTTTATGATACTCAAAGCAGATCTCTCTCCCATTGAAGTAGCCTGGAAGGAGGATCACAAAATCCTTGATAAATCAAAGCATTTTTCTGCCTGATCAAACTGACTTAAGAAACCATCCAAGCTACAGTAATATCAAACACCTCAAGCAGACTAGAGACTCCAACAAGAGACTGGTTACAGACACAAGGGAGATCCTGGATCGTCCCATCCTCAGAAGAAATTTAAAGAACTCTTTTTTGTACCTTTTATTAAAAAATTACTTTTCTACAAGTTTTTTTTAATTTTAATTTTAACTATAATTTTTTTTGTTTTCTGTTAACTTTTTTCTTCCTCTTATAATTTCTATTTTAGGGGTATATGTGTGTGTACTTTTTTTTCTTTAATTTTTTTTTGTTTAGCTTTACTGATCATTTGATCCTTTTTTTCTTTCCTTCTCATTCTTTTCACTTTTTTTCTTTCATTATTCTTTGCAAGACTTAATTCCTGTTTTGCTCATCTTCAGATGTACCCGTAGTTGATTATTAGATCTTAGCCCCATTTTGTACACACTTAGTCCAGAAATTTATTACTCAATTGAAAACTGCCTAGACATAAATTTCTTAATAGCACTACTACCTCTTTTTAAATTTTAAGCATTTTTATTTTTAAGTTCGCCACAGCTCCTTTCTATCCCTCCCCTGCTCTTATTCTATCCACATTCATCTCTGGATATTGTTTTCAAATTTGTATACTTCTTAAGTGTTGCACTTCTTAATTATTAATATTTGTTTTTGTATTTTTTCTTGTCTCTTCGCTTTCTCTTCTTTTTTTCCTCTTCCTCTGTTATCATTCTATCCAACCTTTTTCCCACTTTGAGATTAAGACTTAGTTAACTCACCCTCTGCCTTTCCACATCCCTCTATTCTATTTTTATCCACATCTCTCCCTAAACCTAATAATTTCTGTTTGCCAATTTCTTCTTTGTGGTTCGTAGCCCATTAATACATACTTGTCTGATGTTGAATAGGTATATCTGTTTAACTAGATTGTATCTGCAGACTATTGACTGTGCAATTACACACTTTGGTTGATGTTTGCCTTAAAATAGTGTGCTAGGACAAAACTGGTTTACTTTCATCGCAAATGGGCAGGGCAATCCAGAAAAACACAAGAAAAATGACAAGTACAGGTATCTCAACCAGCCCTACAAAAGATTCTTAAAGATGTCCTACACATAGAAAACCAACAAGAACATAATAAAGGCCAAGAAACTGCACCCAAACTGAGAATCCAAGAACCATAGGAAGAACCCAGTTTTCCCAGCCCCCAAGAAGGTGGATAAAACGGCAGGAACTCCCAAACACCTGTCTCTCAACATTAACGGTCTTAACTCTCCAATTAAGTGACAGAGACTGTCTCGTTGGACTAAAAAGCATGATCTTTCAATCAGGTGCCTTCAGGAGTCACATCTTGCCCATAAACACAAACATATTTTCAGTTTGAAAGTCTGGAACAAAACCTACCAAGCAAACGGCCACAATAAACAGGCAGGAGTTGCAATCCTAATATCAGATAAAATAGACTTCAAATTAAAATTTGTGAGAAGAGTTAAAGAAGGTAGCTACATACTGATTAAAGGATCTCTCCTTCAGGAGGATATTACAATTCCAAATATCTATTCACCAAACAACAGAGAACCCAAATTTATCCACGAAACACTACTTTCCCTCAAATCCCACATAGATCCAAAGGCATTAATTGTTGGGTACTTTAACACACTACTTTCCGCACTAGATAGATCAACTCGACCAAAACTCAACAGAAAAACCACAGATCTAAACAACTGCATAGATCAAGTATATTTAACAGACATCTAATGAATATTTCACCCAGCAGCATCAGAATAAACGTTTTTTCTCAGCAGCACATGGAACATTTTCCAAAATAGACCACATTTTAGGACACAAAACAAACTTGTCCAAATTCAGAAACATTGAAGTTTTACTTCTCATTCTCTCAGACCGAAAGGGAAGAAAATTAATACTCAACACCAAAAGCCACCAAAGAAAATCCTGTAACACATGGAGGCTGAACAACACACTCTTGAAGCACCAGTGGGTCATGGAAGAGATTAGAAAGGAAATTCAAATGTTCATGATATTCAACAAAAATGAACAAAAAAAAATACCAGCTCCTCTGGGACACAGCAAAAGCAGTACTCATGGGCAAGTATATAGCTCTGAGCTCCTACATCAACAAATTGGAGAGATCTGAAACCAACAATTTAATGAGACATCTGAGACTCCTTTATAAAAAGCAGCAAGATAAACCCCAATCCAGTAGATGGAAAGAAATAATTAAAATTAAATCAGAATTAAATGTATTAGAATTCAAAAAAAACAAACATAGGAAGTATCAACAAAACAGAGTTTGTTCTTCGAAAGAAATGGACAGATCCTTAGCAAATCTTATCAGAAAAAGAAGAGAACACACCCAAACAAATAAACTCAGATATGGGAATGAAAACATCACCACAGAAACATCCAAGATTCAGAACATCATGGGAATTCTTCTCAAAACTTTATGCTAATAAGTTTGAGAAATTGGCAGAAATGAACCTTTTCCTAGCAAATATTTGCATGCCGGGACTAAACCAAGATAAGTTTAATCATCTGAACAGAACCATATCAAGCATTGAAATAGAAATAGCAATAAGACACTTCCCATCTAAGAAAAGCCTAGGATCAGTTGCCTTTACAACAGAATTCTACAAGGCCTTCAAAGCAGAGCTCACACCAATACTCCTCCAACTCTTCAATGAAATTGAAAGAGAAATTTCACTACTGAACTTATTCTATGAAGCCATCATGACCCTCATCTCAAAACCAGGCAGGGACTCATCAAAGAAAGAGTACTATAGACCTATTTCTTTGGTGAACATTGATGTAAAACTTCTCAGCAAAATTTTGGCCAATCGACTTCAACAATTTATCCAAAAAATCATACATCCTGATCAAACAGGATTCATTTCAGGGATGCAAAACTGTTTCAATATATGCAAATCAGTTAATATTATTCATCACATCAACAGGAGCAAGGATGAGAACTACATGGTTATCTCGATAGATGCAGAACAAGCATTTGACAAGATCCAACACCCCTTTATGGTGAAGGTTCTGGAAAAATTAGGAATCCATGGAACAGTCCTCAATAAAATAAAGGCTGACAAACCTACAGCCAGCATTATACTTAATTGTGAAAAACTACAGCCATTTCCTCTTTACTCACAAATGAGACAAGGATGTCCACTCTCTCCCCTGCTCTTCAATCTGGTATTAGAATGCTTAGGTACAACAATAAGACAAGATGCAAACATAAAGGGGATCCAAATAGGGAAAGAAGAAGTAAAACTCTCTCTCTTTGCAGATGACATTATCTTCTATTTAAAGAATCACATAGACTCCACTCCCAAATTTCTCCAGCTGATTCAAAGCTTTGGCAAAGTATCAGGGTATAAAATTAGACCCCCCAAAATCAATGGCTTTTCTGTATGCCAACAATGAGAGAAGTGTGCCTGAAATTCGGAAAGCAACCCCATTTGTAATAGCCCCACAAAAAATAAAATACCTAGGAATTAACCAAAGAATTGAAGGACCTCTATGAGGAAAACTTTAAAAACTTAAAATAGGAAATCAAAACAGAACTTAGAAAGTGGCAAAAACCCCCATTCTCCTGGTGTAGAACGATCATCATCTTAAAAATGGCAATACTTCCCAAGGCTATCTACAAATTCAATGTGATACCTCAAAGGTTAGAATATGTGAGGCAGTGAACATTTGTTGCTTGTTTCAGAGTAGAGCAACACGTGGTGCTAAACCACCTGGTTGTGTGCCCTTATAAGACCTGCAAATCCTTAGCTTGGGGCTCTCCTCCTGGGCTTCTCTGTGTTAGAGCATAGGTCAAGGCCTTAGCTGCAGCCCATCATTTAAATAAAACAGCTGTAGAGTCTGACTATTGGTGGTCTTCTTGGTGGTTGTCCTGCGAACTTGGCATAACATTAGTGGGGGCTCATCCAGGATACCCGCAAAGACCCCCGAGACTTCAGACTCCAAAGGTAAAACTGTGCTTTCTTTGTTAATTTGTCTTGTCCTGTCATTTGTCTGTTTTGCTTTTGTTTTCCCTTGTGAGGATGGCCGCTCCGATACCTAAAGGGTTGTCGAAGGGGACAGGCTTGCTCTACAAACCTGGAGGAACTGGGAGATGCCCCAGATCCTTTTGTGGGGCCGGGGTAACCCTACTGTGTGGAGCTGGGGTCTTTGCAACCACACCGTGTGGGGCGGGAGGATCCCCGCTGTGTGGGTGGGGAGGGTTATTGGAACCCCGCAGTGTGAAGCTTTTTTTCATAACTGTCAGGCCTGTATGTGTTTTTTTTGTACTGTTTATTGTTTGTTTGTTTTTTTGACTATAAGACTGATGGGACTGGAAAACATGGGCACCACTCCATCTGGCCTCCTAGACTTACATAAAGAAACTAAGATAGAGGAAAAGAAATTGTACCTCCCGGTTTTTCAGGGTGATAACTTGGAAGAAATGTTTCTTCTCCCATACTCCCAGGTTCCTTTTGCAGAATCTGAGAATGATCAAGAGGAGGAGGGAGCTATAGAACCCTCGGCACCTGCCCTTAAAATTTCTGAGGGGCCGGTCACTCGACGATGCCATGGTATCAACACCCCTTTTATTGCAGCTGTTTTTGCCTTAAGAGCTGTAGGTCCTGTGGATGCAGATGGTCAACAGCAACTCCAATACTGGCCATTTTCTACTAGTGATCTATACAATTGGCTCACCCAAAATGCCCCCTTTTCTGCGAAACCTCAGGATTTAATTTGTTTGCTTGAAATTATTCTCTTTATTCATCAGCCCACTTGGGATGATTACAGTCAGCATTTACAGGTCCTTTATACCACCGAAGAGAGAGATGGTATCCGAGAGGTGGCCCGGAAACATATCTCTATCCCAACAGGAGCGCCCATTGTGGATCCTGCCCTGATCGCTGCCTATTTTCCTGAGATCCAACCAACATGGGACTACAATATGGTTGAAGGTAAGGAACGACTCCTCATCTACCACCAGGCTCTGTTGGCAGGTCTCAAGGCAGCGGCTCACAAACCTATTACTATGGCCAAGGTTTATGATGTAAGACAGGGAGGAAGTGAATGTCCGGCAGAATATCTTGAGTGGCTTATGGAAGCTTTTAGTCAATATACCCCATATGATCTTGAGAACCAGGAGTCGCTCAGATGATTATGTTTGCCTATACAAATCAAGCTGCACCAAACATAAAGCGAAAGTGGCAGGCTCTAGACAGATTTGGTGAAAAGTCTATTAGGGATCTAGTAGCCACGGCAGAAAAGGTTTACAATAAGAGAGAGACCGGAGCAAAGACAGAAAAGGAAATAGAGAGAACATGAAATTGAGCATGAAAAGAGAGACTAGGCCAAGGAAAAGAGGCTAGAATTGTTGGACTCGCCACTATCGCATGCTGAGCATACCTGGTTCACAGATGGCAGCAGTTTCATTTGAGATGGTAAAAGGTACGCAGGGGCAGCAGTCACACTGAGATAGTGTGGGCAGAAGCTCTCCTCCAGAGAACGTCTGCAAAAAGAGCAGAACTAGTGGCACTAACAAAAGCCCTACAAATGGGAAAAGGGAATAGACTACATATTTACACGGGCAGTCGGTATGCTTTTGCCACTGTATATGTCCATGGAGCCATTTACGAAGAGAGGGGGCTGCTGACAGCTGAGGGAAAAAAATGTTAAAAACAAACAAGAAATTTTAAACCTCATCCGGGCCATATGGGAACCAGCAAATATTGCCATTATGCACTGTCCTGGCCATCAAAAGGGAACTGATTCTATAACCAAAGGAAAAAACTTGGCCAATCAGGCCGCTAAGGAGGCAGCCCTCCAGTCCAGCGTGGAAGTACTGACTTTAGTAGACCCAGGGCCATGAACTTTGACTCCTGAGCCTCAGTACTCCCAAGAAGACTTGGAGTGGATAAAGAAAATTCCCATGGCCTATAAACCCCTGGACAGAGAAGGAAAAAAAAGACTGGTGGAAAAATGGTGAGGGGAAACTTATCTTGCCACAAAGATTGGGCAAAGGGATTCTTAAGAGAATCCATCGGGTTTCTCACATGGGAACCCGAAGATTGCAAGACTTGCTCTGACACTCAGAGGAAAGTTAGGCAAGGAAATCAACATATTGAGGACATTGTTAAAAATTGTAAAGCCTTTCAGCTCAGCAATACCCCCAATCAACAGGTTACAAAAGGAGCTCGCCTCTGTGGAGATAGGCCAGGTGTGTATTGGGAAGTAGACTTCACAGAAATTAAAACTGGAAAATTTGGATATAAATATTTGCTAGTTTTTGTAGACACCTTTTCAGGATGGGTTGAAGCCTACCCAACAAAGCATGAGACCACGAACTTCCTGGCTAAAAAGACCCTGGGAGAAATCGTACCCTCGTATGGCTTCCCATCCACCATCGGGTGGGACAATGGACCCGCCTTCGTTTCAAAAGTAAGTCAGGGAATAGCTGTGGCACTGGGGAAAGATCAGGGCTGGTAGAAAGAATGAATAAGACTCTAAAGGAGACCTTAACTAAATTGGCCTTGGAGACTGGCGCAGACTGGGTATTGCTCCTTCCTTTTGCCTTGTTTAGAATAAGAAATTCACCCTATCGGCTTGGCTTTACTCCTTTTGAAATAATGTATGGACACCCTCCACCCATTATCCCTAGCCTTCAGACTGAACTGCTTGCTGAATTGGATGATAGTGAATTTCTGTGTAAGCTTGACTATTTACAGCTGGTGCATAAGAGTATGTGGCCCCAGCTTAGAGCATTATATGATTCTGCTTCTATTCCTACCTCCCATTTGTTTAAACCAGCGTCAGGGTGTTTGTTTGAAGGCACAACTTGAGATCCCTGGGAACCACTGTGGAAGGGACCTTACATGGTGCTATTGGTTACACCTACTGCCCTTAAGGTAGACGGCATTGCTGCTTGAATCCACTGCTCCCATGCCAGACCGGCTGACCCCTTTGCCCTGGACGACCATGGGGAAACATGAGAAGTCTCCAAGCATCCTACTCAGCCAATCCACATATGCCTCAAGAAAAGAAACATGGAATGATTGTTATTGGTTTACTCGTTCAAGATCAAGAGCTGTTGGAGTTTAGTTTTGGGCCAGAGCCATAAGATTGGGGCTCAGGACCAGAAGTCAAGGAGGGGGGAATGAAAGTTTAGAGTATTTGAAGCAGTGACCATTTGTTGCTTGTTTCAGAGCAGAGCAACACGTGGTGCTAAACCACCTGGTTGTGTGCCCTTATAAGACCTGCAAATACTTATCTTGGGGCTTTCCTCCGGGGCTCTGCTGTGTCGGAGTGTAGGACGAGGCCCGAGCTGCAGCCCATTTAAATAAAACAGCCATAGAGTCTGACTCTCGGTGGTCTTCTTGGTGGGGATCCTGCGACCTTGACATAACAATACCTATCTATATCCCAACCTCATTCTTCAAGGAAATAGAAGAGGTAATCCAAAAATTCATATGGAACCATAAAAGACCCCAAATAGCAAAAACGATCCCCAAAAGAAAGAAAAATGCTGGAAGAATACAATACCAAATTTCAAACTCTACTACAAAGCCATAGTAATCAAAACAGCTTGGTACTGGCACAAGAATAAACTTCAGGACCAATGGAATAGAATTGAAAACCTTGAAATGAACCTACAGACCTATCGCCATCTAATCTTCAATAAGGAAGCTAAAAAAACAGAATGGAAGAAATACACCCTCTTCAGTAAATTGTGCTGGCAAAATTGGTTAATCATGTGTAGAAAACTAATGCTAGATCCTTATATATCACCGTGAACTAGAATCAACTCCAAATGGATCAAGAAAATGTGGTATATATACACAATGGAATTCTATGCCCCCATCAGAAAGAATGACATTTCCCCATTTGTTAGGACATGGAAAGACTTGGAAAAAATTAAATTAAGTGAAGTAAGCCAGGCCCAAAGAAACATAGGTCCCATGATTTCCTTTATTTGCAATTACTAGTATATGTCTGAGACAAGCAGAAATGGTCAGATAAGTTGATGTTAGGAATTGAACCCTAAGATATGTATTCAAATATTTTTTTCTTTCATGTGATTGTTTCTAACACATTTATAAGATTATTTCTTTGTTCCCTTCTATGTCCTTCCCCCACGGTATAACCTCTACTTTCACTGTATTTGATGTTGTTATAATTTGTGGAGGGGAAGGGAAAAAACTAATCATTTAAATAGGGATACATGTGGACCCATTGCAACAATGATACGTACAAGTTGTTATGTCAAAAATGAACTTTACAACTTTGGTGCGGGCGAGGAGGATTTGGCGGGGGTACAGGGAGGTGTATGGGTTGGTAAGGGGAAACAAAGGAGGAGGCTACAATGCTTGATAAGAAATGTACTCATTATCTTGCCCATGTAATTGTAACCCATCTGTATAGTATTTTCACAATAAAAAAAAGAAAAAAAATGTGATTTTCTGGCTTTAGCCTCCTATGTAGCTAATACAACCTGTGTAAGACACCAGTGATTGATTAATTCAAAACTCTGTCACTGTCTATTCCTTTCCTTCTTCTACATTTCTTTATTTCTTTTGTGTTGGCCCTGAGGCTTGAACTCAGGCTATTAGTCTTTTTATGTCTTTTATATAACTTGATTCAGTTTTGTTGTTCTAAAGTTTTATTTGTTTATGTTGCTATTTCTATTTTATATGAGTAAATTTATATATCACCTGTAGTCCTATAAAGTTTTTTTTTGTTGTTGTTGTTGGTCGTGGGGCTTGAACTCTGGGCCTGGGGGCAGAGCCTCAGCTATTCAGCTCAAGAAAAGCACTCTATCACTTGAGCCATAGGTTTCTGGATGTTATTTGGAGATAAGTCTCACAGAGTTCCTGCCCATGCTCATTTTGAACTGTAATCCTTAGATCTCAGCCTCCTGAGTAGCTAGGAATACAGACATGAGCCACCAGCACCTGGCCAAAGTTGTATGTTTTTGTTTTGCTTGCTTGACTGATTAGAACCTAAAATTGTTCATCTGTTGTAAAATTTGCAATAGTTTTATCGCCAAGAATAGTGAAATATTTAGAATTACGTATTTTGAGAAAATATAGCCGATTAGGTTTTATTGTTTTAAAGTAAAGAATATCTTTTTTGTATACCCTGAAGTCTGAGTTCAGAACATGTAGTTATTGACAGGAACCCTCCTGTGTGAACCACATCCTTGTTCTCATTTTTTAACCAATCATCTATTAAATAATTTGAAGTTCATAAGGCATCTTTTGTTAAGAATAAGTAAAATAAGCCTAAACTCCTGCATTTTGAGTAACAAAATAAATCCTATTATTAAGAATGTATAGACATAAAAAAATGAAACATCCTAAGAACAAATAATCTTATCAATAAATAGGCAAGTGAATTGACTAGATAGTTCCCCAAACAGATATAGGTGTCTAAGGAATATTTGAAAATATTCAACTTGCTTAGTAATCAAGGAAATGTAAATAAAATCTATGTTGAACTTCCATCTCTGCCTAATCAGAATGCCTATTATAAACAAAAACAGGTATATTTTAGATATGAGACCCTTGTCTGTTGAATGGCTAGTGAATCTGTAGGCTTTCTCCTGATCTTGCTAGCTATGTCCTTTGCCATGCAGAAGCTCTGCAACTTCATGTAATCCCATGTGTGCAACCTTTCTTTGATTTGCTGTGTTTCTGGGTCTCTATTAAGAAAATTTCAGCCTGTGCCAAGGAGACCTAGGGTTACTCCTATTCCATCCTGTAATGTTTTCAGAGGGTCTGCTTTGTCTCCAAGGTCATTGATCCATTTGAACTTCATTCTGGTGCCGAGTGATAGATAAGGATCTAACTTTAGTTTTCTAAACATGATTAATCAATTTTGCCAGCACAATTTTGCCAGCACTGAAGAGGCTGTCTTTCTTCCATTCTATTTTTTAGCTCCCTTATGGAAGATTAGATGGCTATTTGTCTGTAGGTTCATGTCTGCCTTTTCAATTCTATTCCATTGTTTCCGAGGACTGTTCTTGTGCCAGTACCAATCTGTTTTGATTACTATGGCTTTGTAGTGGAGTTCAAAATTTAGTATTGATATTCCCCCAGCACTGTTCTTTCTGTTAAGGATCATTTTTTGCTATTCAGGAACTTTTATTGTTCCATATGAATTTTTGTATTGCCTCTTCTATTTCCTTGAAGGATGAGGTTGGAATATAAAACAGACAAGAGTTTCATATCTAAAATATACCTGGATTTAAAAAAATTAAATCCTCCAACAACAAATCCTCAAAGAAACAATTGCCCAATAAATAAGTGGGCGAAAGACTTAAAGAGAAACTTCTCTGAAGAGGAAAGAAGGATGGCCAATAGACACATGAAGAATTCCCCACCTCCCTAGCCATAAAAGAAATGCAAATCAAAACAACATTAAGATACCACCTAACACCAGTTAGAATGGCTAAAATCAGGAACTCTAATAACAACAGATCCTGGAGGGGAGGTGGACAGAAGGGAGCCTTACTACATTGTTGGTGGTAATGTAAACTTGTTCAACCACTTTGGAAAGTAGTGTGAAAGTTCCTGAAAAGACTCCACATAGATCTCCCCTATGTCCCTGCAATCCCACTTTTGGGCATTTACCCAAATAATCACAAACAAGACCACACTAAAGCTACCAGCACAACTATGTTTATTTCAGCATTATTTACTATAACTAAGATCTGGAACAAACCCAGATGCCCCTCAGTAGATAAATGGTAAAGAAAATGTGGTATATATACACAATGGAATTCTATGCCTCCATCAGAAAGAATGACATTGTCCCATTCGTTAGGAAATGGAAAGACTTGGAAAAAATATATTAAGTGAAGTAAACCAGGCCCAAAAATACATATGTCCCATGGTTTTCTTATTTACAACAACTAGTATATGTATGAGACAAACAGAAAAGGTCAGATAAGTTGTTGTTAAGTGAAATGACCCCAAAATAAGGATGCACATGTTGTTTTTTCTTTCTATTGTTTCTAACTTATTTATATGTTGATTTCTTTGTTGGTTTGTATGTCTTTCCCCCACGTTATAACCCTTGCTTTCACTGAATTTGATGTTGTTATAATTTGTGAAGGGGAAGGGAAAAACAAATTGTTTAAATTGGGATATGGGTGGACCCATTGCAACAATGAGATATACAAGTCATGTGGGATAATGAACTTTACAACTTTGGCGAGGGGGGCATGAGATGGGCGGGGGGTGTGAGATGGGAAGGGATGGGAAGTGGAAACAAAGGATGAGGCAACAATGCTTGATAAAAAATGTACTCACTACCTTTCCCATATAATTGTAACCCCTCTGTACAGTATTTTCACAATAAAACCAAAAAAGAAAGCAGAAATACTCACAAGGAGGTGGGGGGGAAGGTACCCTACACAATATTGGCAAATAAGTGAAACAGTGTAGCCCCAAAAGAAATCAGTGTGGAAGTTCCACACAAGAAATCCTACATATACTCCTGAAGAAATGTAAATCATCCCTACAGTAGAGCTATCTGCACACACATTTTTTTCAGCAGGATTCAAAATAATCACATTCCAGAATTGGCCACCACAGGCAGAATAGTGTGTAAAACTATTATCGCCAATTAACAATAAAAAAAAATCTGGGACTATACCTGTGCACCAAGTGGCAGAGTACCAGACTTGATGAAAAAAAGCCAATCAAGTGATTAAGGCCCTAGGTTCAATTCTCAGAACTGGCAAATACACACACACACACACACACACACACACACACACACACACACACACACAAACACACACACAAAATCAATGCTTACTATATTTTTTAGCCAAGCTTCTTATTCACCTTATATCCATGTACCTATGACAGAGCTAAATATAATGGGAAAGCAATATTTATAATGATAAATTCTATTGAAGAACACCATTTCTTTTTCTTGTTTTGTTTTATTTATATGGTCACTGGGTTTGAACTCACAGCCTGAGTGCTGTCCCTGATCTTTTTAGCTCAAGGTTCGTGCTCTACAACTTAGCTACAGTGCCACTTCCAGTTTTGTGGTAGTTCATTGGAGATAAAGAATCTCAAGGAATCAGAAATCTACACACTGATTTCTAACTGCAATTCTCAGATTTCAACTTCCTGAATTGGTAGAATTAGAGGCCCAATTCACCAATGCCGGGCTAGAATCTGATTATTTTCACCACTGCTCATTGGAAAAGTTCAATTCTTTTTACTCCAGAACACTTGCCAAGCACAATTCTCTCTGGATGGCAATCGAGCAAATAGAGAGGCGCCAGTAGCTCACACCTGTAAATCCTAGCTATTGAAAAGTCTGAGACCTGAGGGTAGTGGTTCAAAGCCAGTCAGGGCAGGAAAATCTGGGGGACTTTTAGTCCCAATTAACACAAAAAATCCATATGTTCAGCTGTGATGCAAGCAGTAGAGCTCTACCTTGATCAAATAACTCAGGGATAGACCTCGGGCGCTTTCAAGCACAAGGATGTAGCAAACCCTGGGTCCCTCCAGATCAGGCAGGTAGCCAACCATGGCATGGGATCCACATCATTTTCATCTCCAACTTGTTGGTCAGACTCCTGTGAGTCCCTTGTCCAAAGTGCTGGCTGTAGGATCTGGTCCCTGAGAGGCTTCCATTGAACTTCTCTATAGTTCATGGTCCACTGTACATAATGAAGACTGCTGCCAAATTGGTGTGTGTGTGTGTGTGTGTGTGTGTGTGTGTGTGTGTGTGTGTGTGTGTGTTTGTGTGTGTGAACAGCACATTATAATTAACATTATGTCATAATATTCTTATGAGAATTGTGTGCTTAACCCATGTGAAAAAAACTAACTAGTACCAAAATACCCAAAAAGGACCAGCTGATATTAGTACCAGTTATGGGTTAGTATTAACACTAGCATTAGTATAAATCAGAGCACATAGAAGGACCCATCTGATCTACCAGTTGAAAATTCAAGAATCATTTCCTCCTCTGCTGCATCTCAGGCAGTCAAAGACAAATCTTTTCAACAGACTTGGGGAAGAAGGAGTTAACTCCATCTGTAAGGCCCAAAAGAATCCCCATGCTGATATATGAGTACTATCACACACACACACACACACACACACACACACACACACACACACACACACACACACACACACACTCACTCACTTGTAGGTCCAGCAGTATTCCCAAGCATCTCCCCTGATCTGTGTACTCTATACAGCAAAGGCTAGAATTCGGTGGAAATAGGAGCAAAGCACCTTGTACACACTTCACCAGCTGTTAGACTGGTCTTCCACTGTCCAGTAATAGATGGATGTAATCTTTGTTGCTCTGCTCTTAGCTGCAGGAAAAGTGTCTTGCCTTGGGAGGACAGTGAAGGGATTAGTGTATCTACACAGGTAATATGAGGAGTCCTGCATCAGGAAAATACCTCTTTTAAGTGCTAGTTTATTAGAAAGCTTTGAGCACACTTGGCCAGTACTAACATATATTCATGTATTCTCCTTATTTTATTTAAATAAAAATCAATATTTATGAACTCTCATTTCTCCTTGGTTCTTCTGGTATATTCCTGTCATGTCTAAGGCTTCACTTTAAAGCTTCATTCCCCCTTCTCTCTGGTGAACTTTCGTGAGAGTTATCAAGTAATTTTCTTATTTAATGCAACCAAGACGATGCTGATGAAGAAAACAGTGTTACCTTCAGGTTAGCTTAAATATCTGCTTTGATAAAGGAAGATGAGGGTCTTACAACCTTCATGCCAAAGGTACTGCCTCTGGAGATAGGGAATTGCATTTCCTCTGCCTTCCTAGCATCCAGGGTAACCTCTGGTCTCCCAGTAAAGGAATTCCTTTCTAAGAAAAAAAAAAAACATTCCAACAAATTGCAGAAGGCCAGCAATCCACATTATTTCTGCTTAAGAACACTTCTCCTACCATATACTGATGATTCACACCCATATCCCTAGCCATTCAAGAGTCTGAGAGCAGAGGATCTCGGTTCAAAGATTTCTGGGGCAAGAACAGTCCATGAAACTTTTATCTCATTCACCACAAAAAGCCAGTAGGAGAGTGATGGGCCAAGCGGTACAGGACCACCCTTGAACAAGAGCTCATGGACAGTGCCCAGTCCTGGAGTTCAAGCATAATGCACACACAAACACACAGAGACACAGACACAGACACAGACACAGACACAGACACACACACACACACACACACACACACACACACACACACACACACACACAAAAGCTCGAAGTGGAGATGAGGCTCAATACTATAAGTTTAGTCTCTTTTTTGTATTTTTTATTTTAAAAATCCTTGTTAGAGGGGTTGGTTACAGTTACATGAGCAAGGAACTGATTACATTTCCTATTGAGCATTGTTGCCTCCTCCTTTGTTTTCCACCTACCATCCCTTCCCTCCCACATCCACAAATACCCTCCCCACCCCCCACCCCCACCAAACTTGTAAAGTTCATTTTCAACTAAGTGTTTTGAACATCTTATTGTTACACTGGGTCAACCCACATCTGCAAAAACACAAAGTTAATCTTACGTGAAATTTTTTACTAAGGGAAAATGTCAATGCCCAGATTTCAAGCCAGAATATCAATACACATTTTTTAAAAAGACTACTTTTGATAAGCTTACCAGACATAACTGATTCTCTTCTTTTTATGATACTGAGGTTTGAACTCAGGGCCTCATGTTTTCTAGATACACACTCTAATATTGAGCCACAGCTGTAATTTTTGCACTGTTTTTTAGACAGGGTCGCATTTCCTGCTCAGGTATTCAACTGGATTTCAGTCATCTTACTTTCCTCTGCAACTATTGCTGGGATGAGAGGTGCACACCACTATGCACAGCTTCCTCTGTTCAGATAAGGTCTCACAGAATTCTGCCTGGGTTGACCTGAAAACATAATTTTTGCAGTCTCAGACTCCCAAAAAGCTAAGATTATAAGTGCAGATCACTAAGCTCACCTTATTGAAGCCCTAGATTCAATCACCAATACAAAAATTGAAAATAAAAATAAATTCAAATGGAAAGACAGTATGGTAAGAGCAGGGAAAAGGGATGGAGTAATGATCCTGGGCAGCTCCTGACGTTCAATCTGATGGCTTTATTTACCAACATTGGAAAAGAAAATGAAACGATGTAACAAGAGAACCCTACATGCTTTTCCTTAGCAACCAGACAGTCCTGCCTGTCTTTTCTCATTTATGCCAGAGCCAAAGGGCTCAGTAGACCACGAGTAAGGAAGGAAGTTAGAGATGTGTAAGATGAAAAAGAACAAGCCCTGGACATGTTGGAAATCAAGACAGCCTCTGGAACCTTAGAACTGTTAAGTATTTCAGACACTAGTATCCCAAAGAAACCAAATGTTCAGAGAGAAGGCCAAGATATGCTCTGAGGTGTATAGATTTCCTTATTCAAAGAACACACAGACCTCCCAATGACACAATCCTCCCTGCCAACAGTAGTCTTTCACAGTGAGTCTCAGGGGGTAAACCAACTGCCCTTTTCTACCCACCAGACACCAGCCCACATCCTGAGAGCACTGACAGCAGGGAGAGAGGGTTCATCCCTATAGCAACCCAAGAATGAAGCTCAGAGGACCACACCTAATTACATAATGTACTCAGACCTCATAAAGTTCCAACAGCTGCCCGAAGGTGTCTTTAGCTCTTCAAAAGGATCATGCTGTGATGCCTAGCTTTACAGCCCAAACTTCCCACCCAGTATTAGCCCTGTTGAATGGCATACAAGCCAATTAGGGCTCTCTGATAAATTTCCTAAAATAATCAGGCTCAATGCCAGCATCCAGTCACTTGTCCTCTGGTGACAAAGCCTCAAGACCATTCAAGACAGAAGCAGCCATCACCTCAACTCCACCTGCCATGGGCAGTTCAGAAATCCTTACTCTTTTGCTCCCACAGGCTAGGTTTAATTTTGGGATAATCTCACCAACACTGTCTCCTAATATCACTGTCCCCAAGGGCTGACACCCCTATCCAAGCAAATAGTCAAACAAGCTGGAGGTGTCCTCTTTGGGGAGGACAAACCAGCCATTCATGAGCCCATTTCCAGGGGCTTCCCATCCCCCAGAAGCCTTGGATGGGTCATCTGCTCCCTCCAGCAACAAGCCTACCACTCTTCCCAGACCCAAACTGACCACAGTATCCTTTAATAAGCTGGAAACTCATCTCCAAGTTTGGAAAGCTGCTGTCCCCAAACTCTTTGGCTGAGATGGTAGGCAGCTTCTTGTGCATTCAGGTGGCCCAAGTTGAACCTGCAAAGCCATCCAGCAAGGTTTATCCTACCAGCCTCATCCCTTGTTCCCTTGCCAACCTGGAAAGCCCTGCTTCTTCCAGCTCCATTGCCCACCCTGTCTTTAGGGTGCCTCTGAGCGTAGTTTCTGCTTCCTGAACTTGCCCACATATTCTGAAAAGTGCACAGAGAAGCCTTAGGCATCTCTTGGGCTCCAGAAGTCAGATCACAGGGAGACTTCTGCATCTCCAAGTCTTGCTCCTAGCACAGTCACCAATGGAGCAGTGCCCCCATGATCCAACGCAGACCTCTTACTTGGGTAAAAAAAGACCCTGTGCTTGTATCGCCCACAGTCAGCAGTCAGCAGTCCTGGCACATGGGCATCTACTGAGGCCACCCCAGTAGCTATGGGGGCTCTGACATCAAGACAGAGGCAGGCACACCCAAGCAGGCTGACGTTGGAGCAGCTCCTCTTCCTGGTGCAGGCATGGTGGCCTTTGAAGAAGAACATGACAGTTCACACACTAGAAGATCACAGTACACACTCTAAAAACTTGGTAAGCAATGGCCCTGTGCTCAGAGACCTGACAGAGGCAGGAAATCAGAGAGAGATAGAGAGGGAGACAGACAGAGAGACAGAGAGAGAGAGAGAGAGAGAGAGAGAGAGAGAGAGAGAGAGAGAGAGAGAGAGAGAGAGAGAGAGAGAGAGAGAGAGAGAGAGAGAGAGAGAGAGACTCTAGGCTATCTCTGATTTGGGTTTCAAAATCCTTGCCGAGAAATGCATATTTTCACCATGAAATAAAAAGGAAAACTGCTAACTCTAACTCTGACGGAGTAGCTGGGATCAATCTAGACTTCCTAACATAAACAATCACAGAAGTGGAAGTTATGTGAAAAATAAATATATGTATATATAAAATAAATATGTAGACATATATGTATATTCACATATATAATGTGAATATGTAATGTATGTATAATTTATTATGTATATATGTATAACGTACAGGGAGAAAAAAAGAAATACATAGTGTTTGACAGAATAATGACCAAAACGTTCCCAAATTTGATTGAAAGAATGAACCCTTCTATGCAGGAATCTAGCAGCTTAAAGAAGTCAATTAATGTAAGTACACAGGTCCACACTAAGCCATTCTAATTAAACAGTCAAAGACAGAATACCTCCCAAAGCACAGACACACAACTCATCACACACAAGTGATCTTCAACAATGTTATGACAATTTCTTATCAGAAACTAGATTAACTATTAGCAAGGGCAACAAATTTAAGGTGCTAAGAGGACATATCTAATAGCCACCTTTCTTATTTTATTTTATTTTTTTAGTGTGAAAATACTGTACAGAGTGGTTCCAATTACATGGGCAAGATGAGTACATTTCTTATCAAGCATTGTAGCCTCCTCCTTTGTTTCCCCTTCCCATCCCTTCCCATCCTCCCCCTGCCCCCCACCCAATTCTCCCTGCTTACCCCCCACCCCGCACCAAAGTTTTAAAGTTCATTTTTGACATAATGACTTGTATATCTCATTGTTGCAATGGTTCCACCTATATCCCTATTAATCTTTCTAACAAATATATATCCTTTCTCCAAATGTGAGAGATGAGCTAAGTACCTAACGATGGTTCAGGAATATAATCTTAGCTACTCAGGAAGGTGAAGATTGTGGCTCAAAGCCAGCCTGGACCTTGTCCCCTCAAGAGCAAGTTGTAGGAAAGCTACCCTTGAGTTGGATGGAGTCCTTTTTGCTTTGTCATTGCTGGAACAAGATATAAGATAAGGTGACCATCAAGAATGGAGGCTATTGTCTAGTGTCTCCACGGATGCAATTTATGAGACTCAGGAGTTTTCCAGAAGGTCAGAGGATTTTGACCACTGATGTAGTGGTTTCAGGAATGGCATAATAGTGACCAGAGCAACCACAAGCCCACATGGAGTCTTAGCAACAGTCTTTGAAGACTATAAGCTAGAGTATCAATGCTGGCAAGCTATGATTGGTCCACTTTTTCTCTGACCTCACTGGCTCAGACTTTGATTGGTCCATTTCCTCTATGATGTCACTATGCCTGGCTGTGATAGCTCCATTTTGAGATGTCATGCAAGGTATATATGAAGCCAATGTGCTCCAACCTATGTCTTTTAACACCTCTAGGAGCTCTTGATTGGTGACCCACTGGACTGACTCAAAGCTAAATTCGTGATTTTTTTAGTTGGGGAGGTGAGTTGTCGTTTGGATTTTGGTGTTTCTTTTTATTTTTTTCTGAGGTTTCCATTATTTTATTTAGTTAATTTTAGATAGACTTGCTACCTGCCATCATAGCAGAAGGATGGAAGAATACAAAGAATCCTCCTCCAGATCCTTGAAGAAGGATATCATCAAACAATAAAAGATGAAAGAGCTCATCAACCATGGTACCAATGGACAAGTGAGGCTATCCCATCCTTGCCTCACACACATGAAAGTGGCAGTTAAAATATTCCTGAAGGGAGAGTCCTCCAGTCATCAGTTAAAGAATGAGGTGGTCATTTTTAAGACGGTATGGCACAAACACATCAACAGGTTGTACCAGGTGATGGAGAAGGAAGAGTATGTGTATTTCATCATGGAATTGGCCAGTAGGGGATACCTCCTGGGGTGGATCTGAAGATCCTGCCACCTATATGAGGATGAAACCAAGAGGCTCTTCACACAAATTGAAAGTGCTGTTCACTGCCCATACCAGAACAGAATCACAAACTGAAACATTAAGTACAACAACATCCTGTTGGATACCAAAGGCAATATCAAGGTCAGTGGTTTGATCTGAGCATCTGGTTCACCCTGGGGCAGTTGCTATCGAATGTATTTGCTGCTGAGCTATTCCACCACTTAAATTTTCCTGGAAGAAAGAAATGATTGCTGGGTGTCGCTGGCTTACACTTGTAAGCCTAACTATTCAGGAGTCTGAGATCTGAGGATCATGGTTCAAAGCCAGCCGTGGCTGGCTTTACCCTCTGATCAAACTCATACTGATACCAAAGACTAATTTGAGGAGGAGATGGCAGTGGATAGAGGTGGCTAGCAAAATAGTTACCACTCTTGTCAGAACAAGCTGCTGAATGTGGACCCAGGAACAGAGCAGTTCAAGACAAAGGGGAGGAGAGGGCTGAGAGATATCAAAGATAACTTCACTTGAAAGCCAGAAAGCCTCTTATTGAGATGGGAGAGATTTGTAGGTGGTCTACTAAAAGAAAGAGTTGTAAATGGGATCCACAAATGGAAATGAAAACCCTATTTGCCCAGAAAACCCCAAGAAGACAGGTAAATCAACTGCCTTAGGTTTCCTCAGGAGGGATTCCAGCCAAGGGACATCTTGTACTGCAGTGTAAACTGAATGTTGTAGTTATCAAAGCATGTAATTTTTGTGGATTGTATCAATTCCTTCCATATACAAAACTACTTGAATTACTCTTGAACTACACCCTAGTCTTTAAAAATATAGTTTGTTGAATTTTATTCCGTTATTCTTTAAGATGCAGTCTCATCATGTAGCCAAGTCAACTTCATAATTCTGCTGCCTAGTCTCCCAAGTTTAGGGTTAACAGCTGTGTACCTCTATGTCATGCATCATCCTATTGTCTGTACATTTCCTTAAGTTTTAATACTTTATTTTATCCCTTGGCAGGACTACAGTTTTGATTGAGAGGCTGGTGCTGGGCAAGCAAGTGCTCTACCCCTTGACCCCTGCCCCCAGCCCTTGCTCTTCATTTTACTTTAAATAAGCTCTTATTGTACTATTTTGCTTGGGTCAGCATCAGACTGTGATTGTAAGATTTTTCCTGCTGGGAACCTTTTTTTGTGCTTTCATATATTTTGTAAATATAATTTTTCAGCCGAGGGCCAGTGGCTCACACCTATAATCCTAGCTAGTCAGGAGGCTGAGATCTGAGGATTGTGGTTCAAAGCCAGCCCACGGAGGAACATTCGTGAGACTCTTATCTCCAATAAACCACTAGAAAACAGGAAGTAGCACTGTGGCTCAAGCAGTATAGCACTCGCCTTGAGATGAAGAGCACAGGGACAGCGCACAAGCCCAGAGTTCAAGCCCCACGACCAACAAAAAATAAAATAAAATCAAAAATAACTTTTTATCTTATTAAAATGAAGCTACACATAGGTGTTACCTTTATATAAGTCATTTTAAAATTCAAAGCCTTATTTTAAAAGAGTAAAAATGCATAAAATCACTAAAAGTTATCTCTAGAAAAAAATGACTACCAGATTAAATGTTTTTGGAGGCTGGGTCAGTAGCATTTGGTATTGTTCTCACTTCAGCTCTAGACAATGCTACATAGTTCCAGGGCTGCATGGCCTAAATAAAAACAAGTAAAAAGTAAAAAACAAAAATGATCCTTTAGGGCACAGTTGTGGAAGATTTGAAATACTTTTGTACATTTTATTGACCATTTGTACATTTCTGTGCTGATGAAAAGTGATGTAGAAATTTTGGTAGAATTTGACACATTCTTCTAACGTAACATAGAATTCCACATTACACAGCAATTCCATTTCTCATTGCATAACCAAAACAACAAAAGAAAAAAAAACTAATAGCTCATATACCGATGATAACAGCAAAGTTCAGAATAGTCAGAAGTTGGAAATACCTGGCGTGTCTATAAGATGAACAAGTTTATAAAATATTAGGTATACATAAATGGATTATGACTTATCCACAAAAAGGCTGCAATTAATATATATCTGTCACAGATGGATACAAAAATAATCTACTATTTATGTGAAACATATTGATTAAACTATTTCATAAGAGAAAATGTAAGATTAAAATTTCTGGGACAGGACATTGGAATTATCATTACTCTATGATTGTGTGGATTCCATCAGTATCTAAAAGACAGTTCACAAATAGAGGTAATTGTTACAATGCAGTGTGGATATAATTAATCTCACTGAATTTTATACTTACCTATCAAGTATGAGGCCCTGTGTTCAACCTCCAACACATCCAAAAAATGCTAAATCTTCCTTCTGTTACCTACCTTCAGTGGTAGGTCCTTTTCTACTGTTTTGATTATATTCCTCTGAGGATCTCTCGTGGATCTCTGATGTTTAGTTATTCTTTACAGGAAATCCATTATTTCAATATTAATTTTGAGTTTTAAAGGAAACCTCGTATATTAAAATGAGGGAAATGCCTGCAGTTCTAACTCAAGAGGCTAAAGCAGGAAGATCCTTACACAGTCAAGGATGCATAGGTAGGTCATGTCTAAATCCCCATGGTAGATGCTGAAAGTGCAGGGACAATTATTTGTAAGCAATTACAAGTGAGAGATAAGTTTCTGATCACATTATAATATGGTCATGTCAGCTTGTAGTTAATATTTACATGAACTTTAAAATTTTTCCTATTTTCTTTACTCAGTATGTCATTTTGAAACTTCGTACTTTCTCATTTGCCACATTTACAAAGAAACATAATTTTCCTTAGCATCATATTAAACATGGTTTTTGATTTTTTTTCTATATTACACCTACTATTATTTATTTTTAAAAGTTTTTTTTTCTGCCTGTAAGGACTGGCCACTGTCTCAGAGGTTTTGCTTAGTTCTGCCAATTGAGCCACAGCTCAACTTCCAGCTTCATTCATTTGAAAAGTCTCATGCAATGCTCAGCACAACTAAGGAGGCTGAAATCTGAGGATCCTGGTTTGAAGCCAGTCTGAGCAGCAAAGTCTGAGATTCTTATCTCCAATTAATCACCAAAAAACTGTGGGTAGTAGAACTATAGCCTTGAGTAAAACAGGGCAATTCAAGCTCTAGTACTGGTAATTACATGAACAAGTCTCATGGACTTTTTTCCTTGGGCTGGCTTTGCACTTCAGCCCTTAGATTTCAGTCTCCTGGGTAGTTAGGATTTACAGACACGAGCAACCAACCACTGACTTATTTTAATATTGCTGTTTTTGTTTTTCTTTTTGTTGTTCCTGGGGCTTAAGCTCTGGGCTTTGGGTGCTGTCCCTGTGCTCTTCAGCTCAAAGCAAGCACTCTACCACTGGAGCCACAGAACCACTTCCAGTTTTCTGGCGGTTTACTGGAGATAAGAGTCTCATGAACTTTCCTACTCCGGTTGACTTTGAACAATGATCTTCATATCTCAGCTTCCTGAGTAGCTAGGATTACAGGCTAGTGCCACCAGTGCCCTTCTGTTTCTTAGCTTTTTGACCCAAGGATGATGTTATACAACTTCAACCACAGCTCCACTTCTAGCTTAGTTTTGCTTATTGGACATAAACTTCTAATATATATTTCTGGGTAGAATGGCTTCAAACCATGATCCTCAAATTTCAGCTTTCTGAGGTGCTCCAATTATACACATTAACCACAAACCCATCGGTATTTGAAAATATTAATATGTTTTCCCCCTTTTGTCTTTTTAAATTTTTTCTTGTTTTTAATTTTTGTATATGTGCTAGCCCTGGGGCTACAAATCAGGGCCTGGATACAATGCAAAAGCTTTCTCTTCAAGACTAGTGGCTTACCACATGACCCAAAGTGTACCATGTGGCTATACTTGTTTTGTCTTAGTGCTTGAACTAAAGCTCTGGGTGCTGTCCTAGAAAGTGGTTTTCCAGTTTGCATTCGGGTCACAGCTCAATTCCAGGTTTTCTTCAATTCTTGATAGTTAATAGATGAGTCTTATGCAAAGCCCAGCACGAATTATTTGGCTAAAATCTGAGGATCATGGTTCAAACCTACTAGGGCAGAAAAGCTCATGAGACTCTTAGCTCCAATCAATCACTGAAAAGCTGAGAGTAGTAGAGCTCTATCCTCGAACAAAACAGAATAAGTTCAAGCCTCAGGATGGTACACAGATGCGAAAACAAAGCCTCATGGACTTTCTTGCATGGGCTAGCGTTGAACAATGATTCTCATATTTCAATATCTCTTCATCCTCTTTCTGAAAATTTTATTGGTTCTGTGGTTTGACCTCTGATTCTGGGGCCTATATCTTACATTTTAAACTCAAGGGTGGTGCTTTACCATCTCTGCAACAGCTCAAGGCTTTGTGCTGTGTAGCTGGAGATAAGAATCTCAAGCACATTCTTTCCCAGGCTGACTTGACACTGCAATCCTCAATTGTCAGCCTCTTGTGTAGTGAGGATTACACATATGACCAGCAACATTTGGGTCATTTTAAATCTTTAATATGTGCTTGCTTCCACCTTCTTTTCTTATTCTTTTTTCATTTTTGCTTGTCCGGGGAGTAGAAATTGAAGCTCAGATGCTGTCTCAGGACATACATGGGACCAACCATAACATTTTGCTTTTGGGGGGAGGTTAAATGGAGAGAAGAGAATCATGTAGAGCTAGGCCAGATTCAGGAGGCTGAAAATTGAGGAGAGTCCATGACACTCTTTTCTCCAATTAACCACTACAATCTGAGAGTAGTCTATAATGGAGCAAAATAGTGCAAGTTCAAGCACCAGGACTGGCACACACACACACACACACACACACACACACACACACACACACACATATCTTATGAACACCTATACCTGAACTGAGCTTTAAACAGTATCCTTAAATTTCAGCCTGAGTATGTAGAATGAAAGATATGAGCCACCAATGATTGGCTGATTGACACCTCTGTTACTTGTTCTTTCTTCTCTTCTTCTATCCTTCTTTTCATTTATTTCATTATTTTTGTGTTTATTGGTCTTTGAGATCAAACTCATGCAAGGCCTGGCCTGATTCAGGAGGCTGAAATCTGGCCATCATGGTTTGAAAGCGGCCTGCACAGGAAAATCCATGAAACTCTTATTTCCAATCAACCAACAAAAACCTATACCCAGTATGGCGCCACACACAAAACAGTCTCCTGAAATTTCATGATTAGGTTTGCCTTTACACAGGATCTTAAATTTTAGCGACTTGCATTTCTAGAATTACAGACATGAGCCGACAGTCTTAAGTTCTCTACTTCCAACCAGTTAATTTTTTATTGTGATCCTGAGGCTTGATCTGTGATCCAGGGCACTGTTTCACAGGTTTTTCTCAAGGCTGGTGCTTTATAACTACAACCACAGCTTCATTTCTGCTGTTTGTTGCTGGCTATTTGGAGACTTAGGCACTTCCCTGTCCAGGCTGGCTGTAAACAACCACCTTCCTTCAGATTTCAGGCTTGTGAGTCACTAAGATTACACATATTGAGCAAAAACTCATGCATGGCTCATTTTGAAATTTTAATTGGATTTTCTCACACCGTTTTTTTTCCTAGTCCTAGCCCAGGCCTTGGGCACTGTCCCTGAACTTCTGTTACTCCAGGTGAGAATTGTACTACTTGAGCCACAGTGCCACTTCCAGTCTTTTCTATTTATGAGGTACTGAGGAAACAAAGCCAGGTATTTAAGCATGCTAGGCAAGCACTGTATCACTAAGCCACATTCCCAGCAATTCTTACAACTTTTTATTTGTATTTTTGTTTCTATGTATGCTGGTCCTGGGTCTACAAATCAGCCCAGGTGCAGCCCCAGAGGTTTTAATTGAAGACTAGCACACCAAGACATGAGCTACAGCACAACTTGTGGCTATTTTGTTTTGTTTTGTTATAAGTAGCTACTTAGATTTGATTCCAGGAATTCTCCTACCTGGGCTGGCTTTCAAATGTGATCCTCAGATTTGAGTCTCCCAAGTGGATACCATCAAAGGTGTTTGCCACCTATGCTTAGCTCATTTTAAACTCTGAAATTGGCTCTTTCTTCTCCTATATTCTCTACATTTATTTATTTTATTCTTTGTGTGTGTGGGTCCTGAAGTTAATATCAAGGTCTGGGTGCTGTCCCATAAATTATTTTCTCATTTCTGCCATTGGAGCTACAGCTCAATCACCAGGTTATATTTTTCTTCCTTTTGATGGTTAATTGGAGATAAGAATCTCATGTAAAGCCCAGAAAGACATAGAAGGCTGAAACCTGAGGATTGAAGTTGAAGCCATCCTGGGCAGGAAAGTCCATGAGACTCTTTTCATCAACTACCAAGATGCTGGGAGTGGTAGAGCTCCTACATGAATTCAAGCCACAGGTTGGCACACAAAGAAAAAAAGCCCCATGAACTTTCCTGATTGGGCTGGCCTTTAAGTGGTATCTTCAGACTTCAGCCTCTTGAAGAGCTAAAATGATAAGCAGGAACCATCAGACCCAAGCTTATATTTAAATCTCAAATGGTCATTTCTGCTCTTCTTTCAGTTTTGTTTTTGGCCAACTTTGGGCTGAATTATATACCTGGGTACTGTTTCCCAGGTTTTTCATGGAATTTCAGTAATTTACAACTACTATCACACCTTCATTTCCAGCTTTAGCTGGGTAGTTGGAGAAAAGAATTTCAGCATGTTCCTCCCCAGGCTGGCTTTGAGCTGTGATCCTCATTTTTCAACTTTCTGAGTAGCTAGGAATACACAAATAAACCAACAACCGTGGCTCATTTTGAAATTATTTTCACTTTCTCCCATCTTTTATAATTTGTACTCTTTTTTTCTTTCTTTTTGTAGGTGTCTATGCTAGGGCTTCAGCACCAGGGCATGTGTGTTGTCCCAGAGCTTTCTGTTTAAGACTAGCATTCTACCACATGTGCCAGAACACAGCTCGTGGCATATTTTTGGTGGCAAATGAGACATAAGAGTATCATGGATTCTTCTACCTGGGCTGATCAGTAGCTGATAGAACATCAGTGAGCTACCAATGCTTGATTTATTTAAACCTCTGTCATTTGATCTTCCTTCTGCACTTCTACCCTCCTATTGTTTAATTATTCTGTGATTGTCCCGGGGCTTGAATTCATGACCTGGTTGCTATCCCAGAATGTGATTGCCCAATTCTGCCACTTGAGCCATAACTCAATTCCAAGGTTTTTTTCTTTTCTTTTTGACAATTAATTGGACATAATAGTCTGAGTCAAAGCCTATCATGAATCAAGCCAGCCTTGGAAAGAAAGTCCATGAGATTATGACCTGCAATTAACCACTGAAAAGCTGGGAGTGGTAGAGCTCTAGCCTTGACCAAACCAGCACAAGTTCAAGGATGGCACATACAAGCCACAGGATGGCACAGAGATGCACACACACAGAGAAAATCTTATGGATTTTCTTACTTGTGTTAGCTTTGTACTGTGATCCTCAGATTTCAGTCTCTCTTTTTCCACTCTCCTTTTTATTTATTGTGTTTTATTTGTAAATTTTCGTGGTCCTGCAGCTTGACCTCTGGCACTGGAGACTGTTTCTGAGCTTTTTAACTAAAGGCTGCTGCTTTACCACCTTGAGTCCAGCTCAGGGCTTTGTGCTAGATAGCTGGAATAAGCATCTCAAGCATGTTCATGCCCAGGCTGACTTGATACCACAATCCTCAGAGGACCAACAAACCTTGTGTCATTTAAAAATTTTAATATTTGCTTGCCTCTACCTGCTTTGCTTTATTCTTTTTTTTTTGCATGTGTGTGCTGTTCCTGGTCTACAAATTGGGTTCTTATTCTGTCCCAGAAGTTTTTATTCAATGCTATCCTCTATTACATGAGTCACACCATAATTTTTGGCCCTTTTTTGGGAGGTGATTAATTACACACAATAGTTTCATGGACTCTCCTGCCTGGGCTGGCCTGAACCATCATCCTCAGAGTTCAGCCTCTTGAATAGCTAATAGAACATGTATGAACCACCAATGCTTGACTCATTTACGCCTTTGTCACTCGCTCTTCCTTGGTTACTTCTACTCTTCTTTTTTCTTCTGTGCATGTCCTGGTGCTTGAATTCAGGATCTAGGTGCCGTCCCAGAAAATATTTCCCCAGTTCTGCAACTTAAGCCATAGCTCAACTTCCAGCTAAATCAGGTGGCTAAAATCTGAGGCCCATGTTTCAAAGCCAGCATGGGCAGGAAAGTCCATGACACTTTCATCTCCAAGTCAACACCCAAAATCTGGGAATGCTAGGGCATTAGGCAAAGGATTGTACAGAAACACACACATCACACATACAAACACACAAACACACACACACACACACACACACACACACACACACACACACACACACACACACAAATATACACACCTATACACAAGCTTGCCGGGACTTTGCTTCTTGGCTGACCTTGAAACTTGATCCTCAGATTTCTGCCTCTTGAGAAGGAGTACAGCCATTATCACCAAGCACCAGGCTTATGTTTAAATATACAGTTGCCCTTTCTTCTCCTACAAATTTTTTAGCACTAGAAATTGATCTCTTGGACAACATACAGGTTAATTTTTAGCTTTTTCACCAAATACAATGCTTTACAACTACAATCATATCTACACTGGGTAGTTGGGAATGAGTTTCATGTACTTTTTTGGCCAGTCTTTCTTTGAACCTTGAATATCTAGGAATAAACATATGAACCAAAATGCATGCTCATCTTGAAACTTTACATTTCTCTTTACCCATCATTTTTAGTTTGTGCTTTTTTGTTTTTTTGAAATGTGTGTATAGGATTTCAACTTAGGGATTAGATGCTGTTCCAAGCTTTCTGTTTTAAACTACCACTCAACTGCACGAGCCAAAGTACAAATTGTAGCTTATTTTTGGTGCAAATTAGATCTATGAGTCTCATGAACTCTCCTACGTGGGCTGGTCATGAAGCGTGATCCTTAGATTTCATGCTCCTGAGTACCTCTTATACCATGTGTGAGCAAACAATTTTAGATTCATTTCAACCACTGTCACTGACTTTTTTTTTGTACTTGTATCCTCCTTTTCTTTTATTTCTTCTCTGCTTGTCCTGCAGCTAGAACTCAGGGTCTGGGTGCTTTTTCCCAGTTCTGCCAGTTGAACTACAAGTAAATTCCAGGTTTTTATTTTTTTGTTTTTGCTTTTCATTAGAAATGAGTATCATGTAGAGCCAGACCAGATTCATGAGGCTACAAACAGGAGCAAAGTTTATACCAGTCTGGGTGCTTTTTCCCAGTTCTGCCAGTTGAACTACAAGTAAATTCCAGGTTTTTATTTTTTTGTTTTTGCTTTTCATTAGAAATGAGTATCATGTAGAGCCAGACCAGATTCATGAGGCTACAAACAGGAGCAAAGTTTATACCAGTCTGGGCAGGAAAGTCCCTGATATCTCCAATTATAACCACTTAAAAGCTGAGATTAGTAGAGCCTTGAAAAAAAAAAGTACAAGTTCAAGCAGCAGGACTCACACACACACACACACACACACACACACACACACACACACACACACACACACACACACACACACACACGTCTTATGAACTTTCCTAGTTCGTTGGGCCTTTAAATATTATCCTCAGATTTTAGCTTCCTGAGTAACTAGAATTACAGTTATGAGCCACCAATGATTGGTTGATTGGCTAATTGAAGCCACGGTTATTGGTTCTTCTCTTCTTCTACCCTTCTTTACCTTTATTCATTTCATTGTTTTGTGTGTGCTGGTGTTGGAGCTAGAACTCATGCAAGGACTGTCCTGTTTCAGAAGGCTGAAGTCTGATCATCATTGTTCTAAGCCATCCTGAGATGGAAAGTCTAAGAGCCTTACCTCCAATTAAGTGCCAAAAACCTGGGCATAGTACAGTTCTAGCACCAGGATGGCCCAGAAAAAACTGTTTGCTAGACTTTCCTGCTGGGGTTGGCCTTTGCACTGGATCCCCATATTTCAGCCTCCTGAGGTTCTAGAATTACAGGCATGGGTCACCAGCCCCAGATTCTCTGCTTATTACCATTTTTTGTGATCCTGAGACTGGATCTCTGAGCCACGGCACTGTTTCATAGCTGTCTCACTCAAGGCTGGTGCTTTACAACTCCAATCACAGCTTCACTTCTGTTTTTTCTGTTTTTTTTTTTTTTTGCTGGTGATTTGATGATGAGACACCATAACCCTCAAATTTCATCTATCTTAGAATGTAGGATTACACACATGAAACAAAATCTCATGGCTCATTTTGAAAATTTAATTGGATTTTTCCAATATATTTTTAATTTCTATTTTTTATTTCCATAGGTATGCTCAGCTTGGGGCTATAAATCAGAGCCTAGGTATTGTCCCAGTAATTTTTTCTCATCTATCTTATTTTATTTTCTTCTTTTTATTTTGAAAATACGGTACGGAGGGCTTACAATTAATTACATAAGCAAGGTAATGAGTATATTCTTATCAAGCATTTTTGCCTCCTTTGTTTGCTCTTGCCATCCCTTTCCATCTCTCCACCCCACCGCTGTCCCCCTGACACCCTGCACCAAAGTGGTAAAAATTTTTTCAACATAATGTCTTATTCATCTCATTGATTGTTGCAATGGGTTCAGCTGTATCCTTATTTTTATATTTATTTATTTATTGCCAGTTGTGGGGCCTGAACTCTGGGCCTGGGAACTTTCCTTCAGCTCTTCAGCTTGAGGCTAAAGCCGTACCACTTGTGCTACAGTGCCACTTCCGGCTTTTCATGCTTATGTGGTGCTATGGAATTAAACCCAAGCCTCGTGCATGCAAGACAAGCACTCTCCCACTCAGTCACCTTCCCAGTCCTATCCAAGTACATTTTTAATACTAGCCCTCTAATGTGTAAGCCACAGCACAATTTGGAGCGTTTTAAATAAAACTGTAGTTGGCTAATTAAAGTTGAGTCCATGGGCTCCCCTGCCTTGGCTGGCCTTGAACACTGATCCTCAGATGTGAGACGCTTGTGTAAGTACAATAACAAGTGTAAGCTACCTCAGTTTTGTTCATTTTCAACTCTGAAATTGGCTCTCCCTTTTCTTCTTATACCTTTGTTTTCATTTATTTATTTTATTCTTGTGTGTGCTGGTTCTGGAGTTTGATCTCAAGGTGTGGGTGCTGTCCCAGAAATCATTGTCTCATTTCTGCCATTAGAGCCACAGCTCAACCTCCAGGATTTTTTCTCTACTTTTTGGTGGTTCATTGGAAATAAGAGTCTCATGCAAAGCACAGAATGTATCAGGAAGCTGAAATCTGTGGATCACAGTTTGAAGCCAGCCTACACAGAAAATTCCATGAGACTCTTTACCTCCAATTAGCTGATAGTGATTCCACCAATAAGCTGAGATTGATAGAACTCCAGCCTTGAGTAAAGTAAAACAAATTCAATCCTCATGACTGGCTCACACAAAAATGGCCAATGGACTATCCTTCTTGGGCTTGCCTTTAAAAGGTATTTTCTGACTTTAGCCTCCTATGTAGTTAATACAACATGTGTTAGCCACCAGTGATTGATTAATTTAAAACTCTGTCATTGTCTATTCCTTCTCTTCTTCTACACTTCTTTATATCTTTTGTGCTGGTACTGAGGCTTCAACTTGGGGCCTTGGTGTTCATCTTTTTATGTCCTTTTTATAACTTGTTTCAGTTCTGTTGTTCTAATGTTTCATTTGTTTATGTTCCTTTATATATCTCATATAAGTAAATTTTTATATCTCACAAAAATAACTTTATCTTTGTACTGGTGGCTCATACCTGTAATCTGACTCAGGAGGCTGACAGCAAGGATCACAGTTTGAAGCCAGCACAGGCAGAAAAGTCTAGGAAGTTCTTATTTCCACTACATTACTAAATATAGTAGAAGTAGAGGTATGAATCAAGTAGTAAATTGCTTGCATTGAGCAAAAGAACTCAGAGCTCTGGCTTCAAGTTACATCCCCTGGACTGGCACAAAAAGAAAACTTTCATTAGCTTATATTAACCACAAGACCACAGCTGGATGAGCTTTCCTAACTGAATTCTGAGATTACATGAGCAGAGCAGGTTCATCTCCTCACAAGGCTACTAAGCACAAAGGACCAGGCACTGTTGTAGGCAACTGGAGAAACAGATGAGAATACAGCTGCAAATGGCCTACTCCATGCAAATTTCATGCTGAAGGAGAAAACCAGAAATCACAATGATGATGTCAATGAATCAGAAGGATGGTGATGTGGGGAGACAGCTTCACATTGAGGATGGGAGGAAGAGACATATGATCTAACAGTAGGGAACATCCATGCAATTACTGCTTTTCCACTCTGTCTCCAGTCTCAATCCCAGATCTCATTCTTCTGAGTAGCAAATTATAGGTATGAGGCACCTGCAGTCAGCTCTTTGATATAAATATCTATAATCAAAGTTTTCTAAGTTTCTTGGAAGATTTTTGAAAGGAAGGTTCAAAATTAAATATATTGTGTGTCCTAAACATTCTTTTCATTATCTTCTAATTATTTGAATATGAGCTGTCTTCCTCATTTTTGGGAAAAATCAAGACAGTTGTTTTCATTGTACAAATCCTGGGGAGGGAAGGAAAATCACAGCTTCTTTGCCAAAGTAGAAATTAATAGTCATTTGAACTTACCAGTTTTGCCAAATGTCTTGTCCTTGATGGGTTTTTCATCTTCAACAATGTTAGATGAATGAAATTATAAATGGGAGAAAAGCAACCACGTAGTAGCAAGTTTATCAAAATGATATATATAAGCTGTTCACTTTCTACCCAATGAAATGCCACAAACATTAAAAAAAAGTTGAATAAAAACTTGGAGCTTCTTCCTCTTTAAACACATTTGGATTTTTGTTTTGTTTTGTTTTTTGTTGGTTGTGGGGATTGAACTCTGGGCCTGAGGGCAGTCCCTCAGCTATTCAGCACAAGGAAACACTCTACACTTGAGCCACAGCACTACTTCTATTGTTCTGATGGCTATTTAGAGATAAGCCTCACGGAGTTTGCTGCC
Source organism: Dipodomys merriami (assembly GCF_024711535.1). NCBI lineage: Eukaryota > Metazoa > Chordata > Mammalia > Rodentia > Heteromyidae > Dipodomys > Dipodomys merriami. Next base: position 1,883,063 of record NW_027202993.1, on the reverse strand, counting down.
CAGGCTGACTTTGAACTGCAGTCCTCAGATCTCAGCCTCCTGAGTAGCTAGAAATAGAGACATGAGCCACCAGCACCTGGCCAAAGTTGTATGTTTTTTCAGTTTTGCTAGCTTGAATGATTATCAAGGAAAAAATAAAAACTAAAATTGTTAGTGTGTGGTAAAAATTGCAATAGTTTTATCATGCAGGATAGTGAAATATTTAACATTACATATTTGAGAAATTGTAGCTTATTAGCTTTTACTGTTTTAAAATAATAAAATATATTAAATTTTTTGTAGACACTGAAGTCTGAGTTCAGAACTTATACTTGTTGGCAGTCACTCTCCTATGTGAGCCACATCCTTCTGATCATTTTTTAATCCATCATTAAATAATTTGAAGCTCACAAATTTTCTTTTATTAAGATTAAGTAAAATAAGCCTAAACTCTTGCCTTTTGAGTAACAGAAGAAATCTTAATATCTAGAATGTATAGACTAAAAAATGAAATACCCTACGAACAAATAATCTTATCAATAAATAGGCAAGTGAATTCACTAGATCGTTCCCCAAAACAGATAGGTGTCTATGTAATACATTTTACTAATCAAGGAATTGCAAATCAAATCTATGTTGAAGTTCCATGTCTGCATAATCAGAATGCTTATTAAAAAAGAAAACAGAAATACTTGCAAGGACGTAGGGAAAGATACCCTACACAATGTTGGCAATTAAGTGAATCAGTGCTGGCCCAACAGAAACCAGTGTGGAAGTTCCCCCCAAGGAATCCTACATATATACCTGAAGAAATGTAAGTCAGCCTTATAGTAGAGCTATCTGCACATACATTTTTTATTTCATGATTCAAAATAATCACATTCCAGAATTGGCCTCCATAGGCAGAAAAGTATGCAAAACTCTTATCTCCAAATAACAATTAAAAAATCTGGAAGTAGAACTGTGGACCAAGTGGCAGAGTACCAGCCTTGATGGAAAAAATCCAATCAAGAGATTAAGGCCTTAGGTTCAAGCCTCAGAAATGGCAAACACACGCACACACGCACCCGCACATGCACGCGTGCGCGTGCGCGTGCGCGCACACACACACACACACACACACACACACACACACACACACACACACACACACAAACAATGCTTCCTCTATTTTTAACCAAGTTTCTAAATACCCTAAGATTCATGTACCCATGACAGAGCTAAATATAATGGGAAAGCGGTATTTATAATGATAAACTTCTACTGATGAACCCAGGTCTTTTTTCTTGTTTTGTTTTGTTTTTGTGGTCATCGGACTTGAAGTCACAGCCTGAGTGCTGTACCTGAGCGTTTTTGCTCAAGTTTGGTGCTCTACCACTTATCTACTGTGCCACTTCTTGGTTTGTGGTAGTTCGTTAAAGATAGTCTCAAGGTCTCTGTCCTCCACACACTGATTGCTATTTGCAATTCTTATATTTCACCTTCCTGAATTGATAGAATTAGATAAATGTTGGGCTAGAACCTGAATATTTTCACCACTGCTTATTGGAAGAGTTCAATTCTTTTTACTCCAGAACACTTGCCAAGCACAGTTCTCTCTGTACGGCAATCAAGTAAATATAGAGGCACCAGTAGCTCACACCTGTAAATCCTAACTACTGAGATTCGAGGCCAGTGTTCAAAGCCAGCCCAGACAGGAGAATCTGGGAGACATTTATCCCCAATTAGCCACAAGAAATGACATATGTTGAGCTGTGGCTCAAGCAGTAGAGCTCTACCTTGATCAAATAACTCAGCAATAAATATCAGACTCTGAGTTCAAGGCTCAAGACCAGTGCATATTCACACAAACACAATTTTATAACATAGTTCTAAAACCTAGCAAGGTGCCATCCTAATCCCTTAATGTCATGCTTTGCTATGAGAATTAGAAAAGTCTAGCCTCTGGCATGGGTTGCAGTCCATGCTGGTAAACAACATCTAGAGAGAGTAATTAGCTCAGAGCCCATGGGACTGGCCCAGACCAGAAGAAGGAGTGAGGTGGTGCAGACACATGGCCCCTACTCCCCAACTCACCCAGACCGAAAGCAGCAGTGAGGTGACAGGCACGCAATTCCCACACACCTAGACCTGAAGCAGGATTGAGGAAATGTAGGCACATGGTTCCCACTCACACAGACCAGAAGCGCGATTGAGGTGAGAAGGGCACTGGCCCGACTTATCCAGCCAGGAAGCAGTAATGATGTGGTGCAGGCACATGGCCCCTACCCACCCAGACCAGAATCAGCGGTGAGGTGACACACGCACCACAGCCCCTACTCCCCTACTCATGCAGACAAGAAGCAAGAGTGATGTCACACAGACACTGGGCCCTCACTCCCCCAGACTGGAAACAGGAGAGAGGTAACACAGGCACAAAGACCCCCATCACCTAGACTGGAAGCAGGAGTGAGGTGACCTGGGCATGAAGCCCCCACTCACCCAGAACAGAAGCAGGAGTGAGTTAGTACAGGCACATGGCCCCTACCCACCAAGACTGGAAGCAGTAGTGTAGTGACACAGGTAGGCGGTTCCGACTAATCCAGCCAGGATGCAGAAGTGAGGTGACGGTCTCATGCCACACCAGCGGTGCCTAGAATTCTATGGTGGCCCCATTTTCTCCCATCCTTTGTGAAGGGCTGCTGGGTTCCATGATGCACTCCGGAGGTCAAGGGGCTAGAGCCAGGGATGCTGCTGCCATCCCCCAACTGGTACTGCACCTGCTGCAGCGATGGTAGCAAACAATAAGTTCTAATTCACAGAATATATACTATGAACTATTAGTGTCTTCAGGTACTGTGCGCCAATTGCTAGTCAATTAATTTTATAGTTGCCAATGTCTAAGCATTCACTGACTTGTAAATACACTGGAATGGAAATCCTAATATCACTGATGTCTTTTAATTTCTAGGAATGATGATTTTGAACTGGCGCTTTCTGAAAAGAAGGTGAGGGAACATGGACCCAACTATTCAAGAGTGCCTCAGGGTGACACTATATTGGCCCAAGAATCAGTTGACACAGTTGGTATCCAGTTATTTTGGATAAGTCTTTTGGGTCATACGTTCTCTTTGGCCTTGAAGAGTCTTAGGCTTCTCTTTGTAGACACAGAAGATGAGAAAGTAATTGCCAAGGCTTATATAGTCAGGAGCTATTTACTTTCTGCTCTTCTGAGGTGGCATCTCACTACATAGCCAGGACAGCCTTGTACTTAATATGCTTCTGATTCAGCATGGCAAGTGATGGAATTACAGGTTTATCATACCATGCCCAGCTATCTCTTATGGCCCATTTGAAATAGAAAAACCATGACCTGTGTTCTGTATCTACTAACAAACTTGTGCAAAGATCAAATAACATACAACCCGTAGTTAAGAATATAGACTCAGGGAGGAGTTCCAGGAAGATGGTGGAGGAGAAGCTGGAGGCTAAAAAAGCATTCACATAGCAGTTTTAGAGTTCCAGTGAACAGTCATAAGCCAGAAAATCACACCAAGTGTGCTATCACAGGACAGATAGTTAGGCCAGAGAGGGAAAATCCAGGCAAGGAGACAGATCTGAGCATATGCCGTCAGCCACCACTGCAGCAGCAGTGGTGGCAGTGGCGTCTTTACCCGCCATACCTGAAACACAGAGAGTCTGGGACAAAGGAGCCAGTCGCGGTGGTGAGTGGATTCTACTCAACACCAGCAAGAACCGACAGGAACAGACATCTTCATCCTGCAGTTCCCAGGTCAGAGACGACCCAGGAACCATGACTCGGGCGTGAGTAGAAGCCTAACGTCCTCACCCCTTCTCAGGGAACAGAGGAGGGATGCCACAACCCCCCCAGTACCGGAGATCTTCATCTTGGATACTGACAAAGCTCGGCGGAGCTGCTAGCTCTAACTGAGGCCTTGGAAGAAAACTAGAGTCATTTAGCAGGTCACAAGAACCTAATGTGACCTGCTAGACTCAGATCCACCCAGGGAAAAGTCACCCAGCTCGGGCGCCAGCCTCAGGAGTGGCTTTCTTCACTGGGTAATCAGAACCAGAGGCTACCCCTCCCTTTAGCAGCCTTGACAATCCATTGAAATTCTGTAAACATATACCCTGAGAGCTCCAGGCTGGGCTCTGTGAGTTTCTCACAAACTAGCCCCCAGGAAAAGCTACTGTTTGCTGAAAGGCCTCAACTCTACCCAGAACCTAGCCTCAACACAGCACCTCCAAACTTGAGGAAAAAGCCATCTCTTTATTTAATGATACTCAAAGCAGATCTCCCTCCCATTGAAATAACCTAGGAGTAGGATCACAAAATCCTGGGTAAATCAAAGAATTTTTCTGCGTGTTCAAACAAACTGACTCAAGAAACCAACCAAGCCACAGGAAAATCAAATACCACAAGCTGACCAGAGACTCCAACAAGAGGCTGGCTATGGATACAGGATTTCCCCCACCCCTCGCAAAAAAATCAAAGAACTTTTTTTTCTTGTTTTTTTGTACCTTTTATAAAAATTTTTTTTCAAAACTTTTTTTAAATTTTTAATTTTTTGAAAAACATTGTTTTCTAGTAACTTTTTTTTCCTCTTATAATTTTTATTTTAGGGGTATTTGTGTGTGTACGTTTGTTTTTTTTCTTTAAATTTTTTTTTTTGTTTACCTCTACTGAACTTCTGATCTTTTTTTCTTTCTTTCTTATCCTTTTCACCTTTTCTTCTCTTTCTTTCTTCTTTATGTGACTTAATTGTTGTTCTGCATATCCTCAGATAAACCAGTAGTTGATTATTAGACCTTATCCCCCATTGTGTACACACTTAATCTACAAATTTATTACTCAATTCGAAACATCTTAGACTTAAATTCTTTAATAGCAGTACTACCTCTTTATACCTATATAATATTTTAAGTATTTTTATTTTTAAGTTTTTCACATCTCCTTTATATCCCTCCCCTTCTCTCATTATATTCATGTTCTTCATTGAATATTTTGTTTTCCTATATGCATAATATTTTTAATTTTAACTTTTGTTTTTTTTCTGGTCTCTATTTTTTCCCTTTCTCTTTATTCTTTTTTCTCTCTCTCTACTGTCATCCTATCCAAACTATTTCCTTCTTTGAGATTAGGACTTAGTTAACTCTCCCTGTGCTTTCCCACATCATTCTATTCCTATTTTTTACCCACATCTCTCCCTAACCCTAATAATTTCTGGTTTACCAAATTCTTTGTTGTTTGTAGCACATTAATATATCGTTGTTTGATGTTGAATAGATGTATCTGTTGAACTAGATTGTATCTGCAGAATATTGACTGTGCAAATACAGACTCTGGTTGATGTTTGCCTTAAGGTAGTGTTCTTTCACAAAACGTGATATTTTCATCCCAAATGGGCAGAGTAAGCCGGAAAAGCACAAGAAAAATGGCAAGTCCTTGTATCTCAATTCCCACTCATGATAATCACGGAACAGAACAGATAATGAATAATCCAGAGGAGAATTCCCAAATAGCTCTACAAACACTGCTGGCAAACATGATAAATGAAAAGATCTTAAACATACAAAGGAATCTGTATGAGCATGATAGGGAGAGAGAGGAGGCAAAAAAAAAGGTCAATGCAGGAAAAGATTGAAAACCTACAAAGGACTCTGTATGAGCGTGATAGGGAGAGAGAGGAGGCAATCCAAAGGTATATACAGGAATATCATGAGCGTGAGGAAACTACTCAAAAACTGATACAGGATTTTTGGAACAGTTTGAGAATACTCAAAGAGAAAAGGCAGGAATAGCATGAGCAGGCTGAAAACACTCAAGGAGAACTACAGGAATGGCATGAGCGTGAGGAAGCTAAGCAAAGAGTAATACAGGAACTGAGAGAACAGGATGAGAATACACAAAGATCACTAAAGGCATTCATGTAATCCATTAACAAACAGCTGAAGGAAGTCAGGGAGATCAAAAAGGGAATGCTGAATGGAAACCAACAGAAGGAATGGGAGTCCAAGGAAACAAAAACCAATCAACTAAGAGATTTGAGAATAAACACAACACCAAATTAAGGAAGGAAAGAAGTTCATACAAGATCTAAAACAAAGGTTCAACAAAGAATTTGAAGCCATCAAAGCTGACAATTAGAAGGAAAAGAAATAAAAAAAGAAAGTTGAAACTCTTGACAGCAGGTTAGACCATGCAGAAGATCGAATCTTGGAATTGAATACAGCCTAATATTACAGAGAAAGAACATACAACCATCCAAGACAAGTCTAAGAAATATGATAGATCTATTCAACACTTGGAAGACACCATCAGAAGGCCTAATGTGAGGATAATGTTTGTAGAGGAGCTCCTATAAACAGAAGTTAATGGTCTAAGATATTTGTTTAACAGGATCCTAGCAGAGAACATCCCAAAAATGCAAAAAGATAGGCCTAACCAGATACAAGATGCCTTTAGAACTCCAAATAGACCAGACCAGAATAGGACATCCCACCATCACATTATAATCCACACAGGAGCAATTCAGAGGAAGGAAAAGATCATTAAAGCTGTCAAGGAGAAAAGATCAATTGCCTATATAGGGAAAACAACTGGAATCACCACAGATTTCTCAGCATAGACAAAGCAAGAAGAGCCTGGAATGATGTATGCCATGCCCTAAAAACAAACAACTATCAACCAAGAATACTGTACCCACCTAATCTCTCCTTCATAACTGAAGCTCAAATAAAAACCTTCCATAGCAAGGAAAAATTGAAACAATGTATCTCCACCAAACCAACCCTCCAAAGATTCTTAAAGACGTCCTACACATAGAAAACCAACAAGACCACAATAAAGGCCAAGAAACTGCACCCAAACTGAGAATCAAAGAACCATAGGAAGAACCTAGTTTTCACAGCCCTGAAGAAGGTGGATAAGATGGCAGTAACTCCCAAATACCTCTCAGTCCTTTCTCTCAACATTAACGGACTTAACTCTCCAATTAAGCGACATAGACTGTCTAGTTGGATTAAAAAAGAAGATCCTTCAGTCTTCTGCCTTCAGGACTCACATCTTTCCCATAAAAACAAACACATTTACAATGTTAAAGGCTGGAACAAACTCTACCAAGCAAACGGCCCGCATAAACAGGCGGGAGATGCAATCCTAATATCAGATAAAATAGACTTCAAATTAAAATTCGTGAGAAGAGATAAAGAAGGTCGATACATACTAATTAAGGGATCTCTCCTTCAGGAGGATATTACAATTCTAAATATCTATTCGCTAAACAATGGAGCACCCAAATTTATCAAAGAAACTCTACTTTCCCTCAAATCCCACATAAATCCAAGACAGTAATTGTAGGGGATTTTAACACACCACTCTCACCACTAGATTAATCAACTAGATTGATCAATCAGAGCATTTTTCTGTCTGCTCAAACAAACTGACTTGACAAACCACTCAAGCCACAGGAAAAGCAAAAAGCACAAGTAGACCAAAGACTAAACCAAAAGACTGGTCATGGACACAGGGGAGATTCAGGACCTTCCCAATCCCCCCCCCAAAAAAAAAATCCAAAAACTCTTTTTGTACCTGTTTTAATTTTTTAATTTTTAAATTTTTTTTTTTGAATCTTTATTTTCCCCTCTAATTTTTATTTTAGGTGTGTGTGTGTGTGTACTTTTTTTTTACCTCTTTTGAACATTTGGTCCTTTTTAGTCTTTTCAATTTTTTTCCTTCTTCTTTTTTTTGTGCGAACTAATTGCTGTTCTGCTCATCCCCAGATATATAACCATCGCTGATTATTAGACCATTTCTCCCATTGTGTACATACTTAATATATAAATTTATTACTCAATTCACAACCTCTTAGGCTTAAAATTTTAACGGCAGTATTATATCTTTATAGCTATATAATTTTCAAGTAAATAATTTTAAGAATTTTTATTTTTAGTTTTTCATATCTCCTTTCTATCCCTCCATTCCTCTCATTCTAACCTTTTCTTCTCTCAATATAAGTTCTTTTAACTTAAATAATTATTGTATTTCACTTTTTAAATTTAAATTTTTGTTTGTCCATTTTTTTCCTTTTTAAAAAAAAATCTCTCTCCTATCATTCTGTCCAATCCATTTCCCTCTCTGAGATTAGGACTTGGTAAAATTCACTCTCTTTTTACCTTTCCACATCCCTCTAATACTATTTTTTCACATATTCTCCCTAAAACTAATAATTTCTGGTTTGCCAAATTCTTCTTTGCTGTTCTTATCTACTTAATTCATAGTTGTTTGATGTTGAATAGATTGTGTCTGTTGAACTAGAATGTATTTGCAGCCATGTTGACTGTGCAACTACAGGACTTTGGTTGATGCTTGCCTTAAAATAATGTTCTAGCACAAAATTGGTGTTACTTTCATACCAAGTGGGCAGAACAAGCTGGAAAAACACAAGAAAATGGCAATTCAATGTATCTTTACACCCTCTTATGACAATCAGGTGAGAATAGTGAATGTATAATACAGAGGAGGTTTCAAAGAAAGTTTTATGAACAATACTGGTAAACATGGTGAATTAAAAGACTGAAATCCTGAAAAGGACTCAGTTTGAGCGTGATAGGGAGAGAGAGAAGGGAAACCCATGATTAATACCGGAATCTCGACAGTGTGAGGAGGTTACTAAAAGATTGATACAGGAATTGTATGAGCAGGTTGAGAAGAGAAAAAGAGCAATAAAGGAATTGTGTGATCAGGCTGAGAACAGTCAAAGAGAAAAACACTAGATTTAACAAATATCTACAGAATATTTCACCAAACAGCACCAGAATACATGTTTTTCTCAGCAGCACATGGAACATTTTCAAAAATAGGTCACATTTTAGGTCACAAAGCAAACGTCAAAATTCAGAAACATTGAAGATATACCTTGCATTCTTTCAGACCACAAGGGAATAAAATTAGAACTCAACATGAAAAGCCACCAAAGAAAGTCCTGTAGCATATGGAGGCTGAACAACACACTGTTGAATCACCAGTTGTTCATGGAAGAGATTAGAAAGGAAATTTAAATGTTCATGGTAATCAAAACAAATTAACACACAAATTACCACCCCCTCTGGAACACAGCAATGGCAGTGCTCAGATGCAAGTTTACAGCGCTGATTTTCTAAATCAACAAATTGGAGACATCTGAAATCAACAACTTAATGAGACATCAGAACCTCCTTGAAAAAGATCAGCAATATAAACCTCAATCCTGAAGATGGAAAGAATTAATTTAAATAATAATTACAAGAATTATACTCCAAATAAACCAGAAAAAGAATAAAAAAGAGTTGATTCTTTGAAAAAATTAATATGATTTACAGACCCTTAGCAAATCTTATCAGGAAAAGAAGAAAACACACCCAAATAAATAAACTCAGAGATGAGAATGGGAACATTACCACAGAAACACCAATATTCAGAACATTATAAAGGAATATATTTCAAAACTTTATGAAATAAGTTTGAGAACATGGCACAAATATTGAAATGCCAAAACTAAACCAAGATGAGGTAAACCATCTTAAGAGAACCATATCAAGCATTGAAATAGAAACAAAAATATTAGACCTCCCATTTAAGAAAAGCCCAGGACCATATGAACTTACAGCAGAATTCTACAAGGCCATGAAAGCAGAGCTCACACTAATATTCCTCCAAATCTTCAATAAAATTGAAAGACAAAGTTCACTACCGAACACATTCTATGAAGCCATCATAACCTACATCCCCAAACCAGGCAGGGACTCATCAAAGAAAGAGGATTATAGACCCATTTCTTTGATGAACATTGATGCAAAAATTCTCAACAAAATTTTTGACAATCAACTTCAACCATTAATCCAAAAAATCACACACCGTGATCAAACAGGATTGATTTCAGGGATGCAAACCATGTTCAATATATGCAAATCAATATAAAGCTTCACATCAACAAAGAAAGGATAAGAGGCACATGGTTATCTCAATAGATGCAGAAAATAGCATTCGACAAGATCCAACACCCCTTTATGATGAGGGTTCTGGAAAACATAGGAATATAAGGAACATTCCTCAAAACAATAAAGGCAGTATATGACAAATCTACAGCCAGCATTATTCTTTCTTTTAATTTGTATTTTTTATTGTGAAAATACTGTACAGAGGGGTTACAATTACATGGGCAAGATAGTGAGTACATTTCTTATCAAGCATTGTAGCCTTCTACTTTGCTTACCCTTCCCATCTCTTCCCATCCTCCCTCCCTGCCCATCTAATCCTCCACCCCCCAAGTTGTAAAGTTCGTTTTCGACATGGCAACTTGTACTTCTCATTATTGCAAAAGGTCCACCTATATCCTTATTTAAACGACTTGTTTTCCCCTTCCCCTCCACAAATTATACCGCCATCAAATACAGTGAAAGCAGGGGTTATACTGTGGGGGAGGGACATACAAAGCAAAAAAGAAATAATCTTATAATTGCGTTAGAAACAAATGCATGAAAGGAAAAAAATATTTAAAATACATATCTTAGGGTTCATTTTCCTAGCATCCCATTATCTAGCCTATTCTGCTTGACTCAGACATATACTAGATATTGAAAATAACGGAAATCATGGGACCTATGTTTCTTTGGGCTTGGCTTACTTCACTTAATATAATTTGTTCCAAGTCTTTCCATATCCTAAAAATGGGGCAATGTCATTCTTTCTGATGGAGGCATAGAATTCCTTTGTGTATATATACCACATTTTCTTGATCCATTCATCTACTGAGGGGCATCTGGGTTGGTTTCATAGCTTAGCTATAGTAAATAATGCTGCAATGAACATACTTGTGCTGGTAGCTTTAGTGTGGTCTTGTTTGTAAACATTTGGGTAAATGCCCAAAAGTGGGACTGCTGGATCATAGGGAAACCCTATGTGGAGTTTTTGAGGAAACTCCATACTAGTTTCCAAAGTGTTTGAACAAGTTTACACTCCCACCAACAACGAAGTAAGGTTTCCTACTGTCCACATCACTTCCAGCATCTGTTGTTATTAGAGTTCTAGATTTTTGCCATTCTAACTGGGGTGAGGTAGTATCTCAATGTTATTTTGATTTGCATTTCTTTTATGACTAGGGAGGTTGAGCATTTCTTCATGTGTATATTGGCCATTCTTCATTCTTCATCAGAGAAGTTTCTCTTTAAGTCATTAGCCGACTTATTTATTGGGCAGTTGTTTCTTTGAGCATTTGTTGTTGGGGGATTTAATTTTTTGAGTTCCAAATATATTTTAGATATGAGACCCTTGTCCATTGTATGGCTATTGAAGATCTAAACAACTGCATAAATCAACTAGATTTAACAGTCATCTACTGAATATTCACCCAGCAGCAGAATACACATTTTTTCTCAGCAGCACATGGAACATTTTACAAAATAGACCCAGTTGTAGGCCACAAAGCCAACTTGTCCAAATTCAGAAACATTGAAGCTATACCTTGCATTCTTTCTGACCACAAGGGAATAAAATTAGATCTCAACTCCAAAAGCCACCAAAAAATGTCTGGTAACCCATGGAGGCTGAAAACACACTGCTGAATCACAAGTGGGTCCAGGAAGAGATTAGAAAGGAAATTCAAAAGTTCATGCTGTTCAACAAAAATGAGTTCTGAGTTCCTACAACAACAAATTGGAGAGAACTGAAACCAACAATTTAATGAGACATCTGAACCTCCTTGAACAAGAACAACAAGATAAACCCCAATCCAGTAGACGGAAAGAAATAATTAAAATTAAATCAGAATTAAGTGTATTAGAATCCAAAAAACGATAGAAAGAATCAATAAAACAAAGAGTTGGTTCTTCGAAAAATTAAAAAAATTGACAGGCCCTTAGCCAATGTTATCAGAAAAAGAAGAGAACACACCTAAATAAATAAACTCAGAGAGGAGAATGAAAACATCACCACGGAAACAACCAAGATTCAGAACATTTTAAGGAATACTTCTCAAAACTTTATGCTAATAAGTTTGAGAACTTGGCAGAAATGGACCTTTTCTTAGAAAATATTGACATGCCCAAACTAAACCAAGATGAGTCAAACCATCTTAACAGGCCCATATCAAGCATTGAAATAGAAACAGCAATAAGAGACCTCTCAGCTAAGAAAAGTCCAGGACCAGATGGTTCTAAAACGGAATTCTACAAGGCCTTCAAAGCTGAGCTCACACCAATACTCCTCCAAATCTTCAATGAAATTGTAAGAGAAAGTTCACTACCGAACACATTCTATGAAGCCATCATAACCCTCATCCCAAAACCAGGCAGGGACTCATCAAAGAAAGAGAACTATAGACCCATTTCTTTGATGAACATTGATACAAAACTTCTCAACAAAATTTTGGCCAATCAACTTCAACAATTTATCCAAAAAATCATACACCATGATCAAACAGGATTCATTTCAGGGATGCCAAGCTGGTTCAATATACGTAAATCAATTAATATTATTCATCTCATCAACAGGAGCAAGGATAAGAACCACATGGTTATCTCAATAGATGCAGAAAACGCATTCGACAAGATCCAACACCCCTTTATGATGAAGGTTTTGGAAAAATTAGGAATCCATGGAACATTCCTCAATACAACAGTCTGTATATGACAAACCTACAGCCAGCATTATACTTAATGGTGAAAAACTAAACCATTTCCACTTAACTCAGGTACAATACAAGCATGTCCACACTCTTCCCTTCTCTTCAACCTTGCATTAGAATGCCTAGCTACAGCAATAAGACAAGTTGCAGACATAAATGGGTTCCAAATAGGGAAAAAAGAAATAAAACTCTCCCTCTTTGCAGATGACATGATCATGTACTTAAAGCATCCCATAGATTCCACTCCCAAATTACTCAAACTGATTCAAAACTTTGGCAAGTAGCAGGGTATAAAATTAACCCTCAAAAATCAATGACTTTTCTGTATGCCAACAATGAGAAAAGTGGGGCTGAAATTAGGAATGCAACTCCATTTGTAATAGCCCCACAAAAAATAAAATACCCAGCATTATTCTTAATGGAGAAAACCTCAAGCCATTTCCTCTTAACTCAGAAATGAGACAAGGATGTCCACCCTCTCCATATCTCTTCAATCTAATATTAGAATGCGTAGCTTCAGCAATAAAACAAGATGGAAACATAAAAGAGATCCCAATAGGGAAAGAAGAAGTAAAACTCTCCCTCTTTGCAGATGACATGATCTTGTATTTAATGAATCCCACCGACTCCATTGTCAAATTACTCGAGCTCATTCAAAACTTTGGCAAAGTAACAGTGTATAATATTTACTCTCAAAAATCAATGGCTTTTCTGTATGCTAACCTTGAAAAAAGCGTGGCTGAAATCAGGAAAGAAACTCTGTTCATAATAGCTCCACAAATAATAAAATACCTAGAACTTAACTATAAACAAAGAACTGAAGGACCTCTATGATGAAAACTTTACAAACCTGTAGAAGGAAATCAACATAGAACTTAGAAAGTGATAAAAACTCCCATGCTCCTGGATTGGCAGAAGCAATATCGTGAAAATGGCAATATTTCCCAAGGCTATCTTCCAATTCAACAGGATTCCTATCAATATTCCAACCTAATTTCTCAAGGAAATAGAAAAGTCAATCCAAAAATTCATACACAACAATAAAAGACCTCGAATAGCAAAAACGATCCTGAATAGAAAGAACAGTGTTGTAAGAATATCAATAACAAATTTGAAACTCTACTACAAAGCCATAGTAATCAATACAGCTTGGTCCAGGCACAAGGAAAGACCTCAGGACCAATGGAATAGAAATGAGAACACAGAAGTGTTCTAACAGAACTATAGCCATCTAATCTTTAATGAGGGAGCTAAAAAATAGAATGGAAGAAAGCCAGCCTCTTTTGTAAATGGTGCCAGCAAAACTGGTTAATCATTTGTAGAAAATTAAAGCTAGATTCTTATATGTCACCCTGTACCAGAATCAACTCCAAATGGATCAAAGATCTCAGTATCAAAGCAAACAATGAAAACATTACAGTATGGAACAGGAGGAACTCTAGGTTTCCTTGGTGCAGGAAAATATTTTCTTAATAGAGACCCAGAAACAAAACAAATCAAAGAAAGGTTGGACAAATGGGATTGCATGAAATTGCAGAGCTTCTGCTTGGCAAAGGACTTAGCTAGCAAGATCAATAGAAGGCCCAAACTAGCCATACAACGGACAAGGATCTCCTATCTAAAATATACTTAGAACTCAAAAAATTAAATCCTCCAACAAATCCTCAAAGCATCAACTGCCCAATTAATAAGTGGACTAAAATCTTGAAGTGAGAACTTCTCTGAAGAAGAAAGAAGGATGGCCAGTAGACACATGAAGAATTGTTCACCTCCCTAGCCATAAAAGATATGCAAATCAAAAGAACATTGAGATACCACCTCACTCCAGTTAGAATGGCTATAATCAAGAACTCTAATAACAACAGATGCTGGAGGGGATGTGGACAGAAGGGAACCTTACTGCATTGTTGGTGGGAGTGTAAACTTGTTCAACCACTTTGGAAAGCAGTATGGAGGGTCTACAACAGACTCCACATAGAGCTTCCCCATGACCCAGCAATCCCACTTTTGGGCATTTACCCAAATGATCACAAACAAGACCACACTAAAGCTACCAGCACAACAATGTTTATTGCAGCATTCTTTACCATAGCTAAGAAGTATAACCAACCCTGATGCTCCTCACTAGATGAATGGAGCAAGAAAATGTGGTACATATACCACATTTCTTTGCTCTATCAAAAGAAGGATATTGCCCCATTTGCTAGGAAATTGAAAGTCTTGGAAAAAATTATATTAAGTGAAGTAAGCCAGGACCAAGGAAACACTGGTTCCAAGCTTCCCCTATTTGCAATAACTAGTATATATCTGAGACAAGCAGAAACAGATAAGTTGATATTAGATGAAATGAACCCCAAGATAAGGATTCAAATGTTTATTTTTTGTTTCTTGCGATTGTTCCTAACATATTCATAAGATTATTTCTTTGTTGCTTTGTATGTTCTTCCCTCACAGTATAACCCTTTTTTCACTGTATTTGATACTGGTATACTTAGTGGAGGGGAAGGGAAAAAACAAATTGTTTCAATAGGGATCCAGGTGGACCCATTGCAACAATAAGATGTACAAGTGTTTATGTCAACAAACAAACTTTACAATTTTGGCAGTGGGCGAGGGGTGTATTGGGTTGGGGTGGATGGGAAGAGATGGTAAAGGGAAATAAAGGAGGATGCAAAAATAATTGATCAGAAATGTACTCATTACATTGCCCATGTAATTGTAAACTCTCTGTATTGTATTTTTACAATGAAAAAGAAACTAAAAATATAAAAAGAATCTCATGAACTTTCCTACCTGGGCTGGCTTTGAACTGCAATCCTCACATCTCAGTCTCATGAGTAGTTAGGATTACATGTGTGAGCCACCTGTACCCAGCTTCCTCATTTATTTTATTTTTTTAATTTTTTTATTGTGAAAATACTGTACAGAGGGGTTACAATTACATGGGCAAGATAATGAGTACATTTCTTATCAAGCATTGTAGCCTCATCCTTTGTTTCCCCTTCTCATGCCTTCCCATCCTCTCCCCCCCTCCCCCCCCCCGCACCAAAGTTGTAAAGTTGGTTTTCGACATGAAGACTTTTACATCTCATTATTGCAATGGGTCCACCTATATCCCTATTTAATCGATTTGTTTTCCTATGGTGAATTCTAGCTGACTCCTTGTAGTTCCTAGCAAACTACAAAGTAGGGCTAGTTGTACCTCATCCATTACAGTAGTCCTTGGGTATAAATGACTGCTGAATGCAGGAAGGAGATGCGTCTAATATAAAATACACTGCTGTCTTGGTATTTAAAAAAAACTAACAAACAGCTGAGAGTAGTTCACATCTGTAATACTCAGAATGATGACATCTGATAATTATGCTGAATTTTGATTAAAGCTCTTTTGGTGGTTTTTATTATAGGTTTTATTTATTTTCCTATTTTACTGTTTCTTATGTGACTACTGAAAAACTGAATGAGTTCCATGGCTTCTGTTCCTGGATGACTTTGGAGGTGCTCTAGAAACTTCATCAGAGGCCAAACTTGTTCTACTCAGTTAAGTAGCCAGCCACAAAACTGTAAGTGACAACACTTAACGTAAGCAAAATTACATGAAATTAAAAATTCAGACAGTCAGTTTACCTAGCCATATTTTAAATAAAAATAGAATTCAAGTTTCAGCTAATGTTAGTAAAGTTTTAATATATTATTTCTATCTGTGTCCTCTGTCACACTGCCACAGCAGAATGTAAAACGTATGGGATATCATGTGGCTCCCAAGGCCTGGACATACTTACTTACTCTGTTTCTTTACAGAAAATGTTTGTATGACCATGTTCCCTAGTGAACATCATTTATTATGCAGAGCTACCCTCTTTTCCATATACAGTTATTCTCCCTCTTCTTTTCTCTCTCCTCTCTTCTCTCACCCAATCCCTTCCTTTTCTTGTGTTAAGGATCAAAACTCATGCATCCTAAGCTGCTAAGCTGAATTCCAGCCCTGTTTGATGACGGGGTAGATTTTCGGGGCTTGAATTTTGGTCCTGGACAATGTCTGTGAACTTTTGTGCTCTAGGCTAGTTCTCTGCCACTTGAGCCACAGCCCCACTTCTGTATTTTTGGTGGTTAATTAGAGATAAGGTCTCATTAGCTTTCCTTCTTGGGCTGAATTAGAACCATGATCTCATCAGCTTATGATTACAGGAATGAGACATTGGCATCTACCTTACATTTTTTTAAGTTTTCAATTAGAACCTATATTCAAATGACATATATCTTCTTTAAATATAAAAGAGAACAAGTGTGGGAACCTTTCAGAGAAGTAAACAACTGAAAACTGTATAGATTTAAATATCTCTGTATCATCACAAAATTGATAAGTATTTTTTTTTGTCAGTCGTAGGGCTTGAACTCTGGGCCTGGGCGCTATCCCTCAGCTCTTCAGCTCTAGGCGAGTGCTCTACCACTTGAGTAACAGCACCACTTCCGGTTTTCTGGTGGTTTATTGGAGATAGGAGTCTCACGGTCTCTCCTGCCCAGGCTGGCTTTGAACCGCGATCGTCAGATCTCAGCCTCCTGAGTTGCTAGGATGACAGGCGTGAGCCACCAGTACCCGACAAGTATTTCTATTAATAAGATATTATAAGGTGAATTTTCAGGACTAACACTAACAAAGTATTTGGAGAAATGATATTGCTTTATTTTTAGGTATCCAAGTCATATACTTTATTCTATATCTTAGCTTGAGAAATCTGATACATTGTATAGAATAATTCCTATGAATTTCTGAGGTACATAAAAATAATGACAGACCTGGTTCAGTCATTGATTTTAGAGTTCTAAAACCATATTTACAAATTATTTTGTATTTTAAGCCATACAGTATAGCGATTTTATCTAAAGCATGCTTTACTGACACATATCACTAGAAAAATTTTCTTAAAAATATAGTGAATTTGGAAAATCAGTCTATAATCAAATCTTGTCAAATTAAGAATAGATTTGAATAGTGATGATACATGGCTAAGCAATAACTTGAAATAATTATCACTATCTATCTTGACAGGTAGGATTAGTAGCTTCTTCGATTTCTAGTTGTTATAATATTTATACTTAAGTAATGCTACAACAGTGTTAGAATCTTGACAATTTCGAAAGGACAGATAAGAAAAACAATGTCAAGCCAGCGCTAGTGGCTCTTGGTTGTAATTCTAACTCCTCAGGAGGCTGAGATCTGAGGATTGCAGTTAAAAGCTATCTCAGGCAGGAAAGTTCATGAGACTCTTATCTGCAATAAACCTGTAAGAAAACTGGAAGTGGTGCAGTGGCTTAAGTGTTAGAGCGCTAGCCTTGAGCTGAAAAGCTCAAATCAGACCCAGAATCCCGAGTCCCACAACTGACAAAAAAAAAAATGTTCCTCACTGGACAGATGGATGCAAATTGAGTACATTTTCTTGATGAAGTATATTTAGGGCTAGTTTTTCTATATTTTGTCTTACCTCATACGTTGTGATTTTTTGCAATGAATTGAAGGTTCTTAAGCTACTTTTTTTCTATGAATAATTGAGTTTGTAATAAAGTAATTTTGTAAAAGATTGTCTATTTTCAATTATTCCTTTTTATCGTTTAAATCTTCCTCTTTGTTCTGCACCACCTTCCACTTCCACACGTTTCCAGAGTGTATCATAAGAAGACTGTACACATTATTCTGGGGTCCACCAGTGCCTCCCATGTCATTAGGTAAGGCTATGAACCACTCTTTAACAAATACCTGGGGATTTTCTTTCACTTTAATCCTAATGAATTAAAAATAGAAGGAGTTAGAAAAGTTCTAAGTCAGTGACTGCACTTGTGGTTTGCTGTGTACAAAAAGATCCATGAAAGCAGTAGTAGCAAGTGTTAAATTGAAGTATCTAGGAGAAATTATTAACCTATAAGCTCCCCTAACCTCTAAAACACTGAGAGAGCAAGTATTTTTCATTGTACACAGGTTTCTTGTTCAGTGTTCTGACCGTTGATTAATACATTCTGTTCCTTTTGCACTTCTAGCCAAAATCAACCTTGTCTTTGTTATTTTTTTTTTAATTGTGAAAATGCCATACAGAGGGGTTGCATTTAGATGGGCAAGGTAATGAGTATATTTCTTATCAGACATTTTTGCCTCCTCCTTTGTTTCCCGTCCCATCACCTCCCCCACCCCCGCCAAAGTTGTAAAGTTCGTTTATCGACGTAATGTCTTGTACATCTCATTGTTGCAATGGGTCCAGCTGTATCCCTATTTAAACCATTTGTTTCTTCCCTTCCCCTCCACAAACCTTGTCTTTGTTATTATTTTTTATTCATATATATATATATATATATATTTGTTTTTTGTTTTTATTGTGAAAATACCATACAGAGGGGTTACAATTACATGGGCAAGATAACGAGTACATTCCTTATCAAGCATTGTTGCCTCGTTTTTTCCCTTCCCATCCCTTCCCATATTTCTCCCTTCCCCCTCGATCCTCTCCCTACCCTTTACCAAAGTTGATAAATTCGTTTTTCGACATAACAACTTGTACATCTCATTGTTGCAATGGGTCCACCTGTTATTCTTATCTCAAAGAAATGAGTCAAACAGAGCACCGGAGCATGGTGTTCAAATATGTAACTGAGGTCTTTTTGCTGTGTCTCCCCATGAAGAATATTAGAAAGGCAAAAAAGCATGAATGAGAGACTGAGAGGGTAACACTATACTGACTTTGCAACAAGTTTATTTGCATAATGAACTCATCTGTATATGAGGGCAGAGTTCTCCTTCATGATCATGTCTTAAAGATTCTACCTCTTTTTTCTTTTCTTTTTTCTTATTTTTGCTAGATATATGGCTAGAACTCAGGGCCTGGATCCTGTACCTGAGGTCTTTTGCTCAAAGCTACTGCTCTACTACTTATATTCACAGCCCCACTTCTGAGAATGCCTGAGCACCGATGGCTCACACCTGCCGTCCATGAGACACTTATCTCCTACTAATCACAGAAAAATCTGGAAGTGGCATTGTGATTCAAGTGGTGGACCACTAACTTTGAATAAAAGCAGCTCAGAACCAAGTACCAGAAAAAAAAGAGAATACTAGACAGATACCTTGAAGGAAAGTATAGGAATCTCTAGAAATAAAGCAAGGCTTTCCAAAAGCAGTGATGATTAGTCTATGTTCTACTATATTAGATATGATTTATCTGTCTTAATACTGAATATCTCTAATATCCTAGTCCCTTTTCCCAAAATAAAAAAAATTGAAAACAAATGGCTTTAATTTTAAACCTATAAGAGTCTCATCCACCTACTGATAAATTTGAATGACCAAAAAAATAATTTTGGCGGTGGGGGTGTGGTACGAGTGAGAATTCTCAACTTTTGCCTCAGGAACATTTTCTTTTCAGATTACAGCTTTGATGATCCAGAAAAATGTTTAAAGTAATTGTGTTGTATCTTAGACATTATTATAGAATTAAGAATATCTCTTTTAATCTCACTCTAACTGTGTATAGGATGGAAAAATAGTTTATTCCAATGTATTAGAATACTTCAGATTTTTTTGATTCTCCTAATCTTATAGTCATACTCTGAAAACAAATCCTTAAGTTATTGAAAACTGATGAGGGGAAGGGATTGTCCTACAGCATCACCTTTGAAACCTTGGTGGTGAAACTTTTGACATAAACATTCTCATCAGGGACATCAATTAAACCAAAATGAGTTGCCATGGTCTGAAGTCTCCCCTCCGGTTGCTCTGTTCCCATCTTGCAAGTTACATTCCAAACTAGAGATGTCCACCATGCTAGGCAGACTGCTTAGTTTTTTTTGAAAGTCTATGACTGAATGAAGGTATCTTACGGGACTTTATCATTGAGTGACATGCATGAAGAATTTACACATAATAGGAATCAGTTCTCAATTGTGGAGATTTGTGATGAGATTTCATATCTTATCCATTAATGTTCCATAGGCCAAGTACTTTAACTTGAATCAAAATGATGCCATGGCAAAATTAAAATATAATAGTGTTTTCAAATCCAACTGCAAAGTATTTCTGCTCATGAAAACATAAAATGAGCTATCCTCATTGCCCAATTTAGTACTTGTTTGACCATATGAAAATTCTTCATTGTGACTAAAATTTTTAATTTATTTTTAAAAATGAAAAATATTTTAAATTCCCATGTGCATATCCCATTAGGAAGTTGAGGTGATACCCAGAAGCTCTCAGAACTCTATTCCTGTCACTTAGATTTTCTTGTGTGTGCCAGTCCTCTTTTTGTTTGTTTTGATTTGTTTTTACATGAGGCTAGTGCTCTACCACTTGCCATAGCTCTACTTTCATCTTTGTTGGTTATTAGTTAGAGCTTAGGGAATGCAAGTTCCTTCCTGCCCAGTCTGATTAGCCACAATTCTCAGATCTTAGCCTCTTTAGGATATGAATGAGCCACTGGTGCCCAGCTATGTTACTTTTATTTAAATCATGTAATCTTCTAAGGGTTCTCCCATCGTTTTTTGTAAAAATATGCCTCACCAAAATAAATAGTTAAAGAACAAAATAAAAGTTATTGTGATTCTCCGAAATAGACAAAAATACATAATATTCTAAATTTAAGTGATAAAGTATATTTTTTGGAGTTGTTGTTGAAAGACTGTATATATTTAGTAGCATTTTGGAAAGAAATGAATCAACTATTCAGAGATAGAGCATGAAGCAAAATATATTTTATGAGCAGTATTAATGTGTACAACAGTTTTTATGTCATTAATATAATACACTTCATGTAGTATCGAATTACAGGTGCTAAGATCTGCTATGCATATGGTCATTGCTTAATTCTAAAATTCTGTCTTCCTGAGCATTTTCAGTTTTTCCTCAGTAGCAGTGACATTGAACCATAAACTCATACAGGAGTCACCTTTAGGCATTTTACTCTTAAGAAACAATTTCTTATTTATTTTCCAAATTTGTTTATTTAAGATCCAACACTGGGACTCAAATTTAATATCTGACTGTTTTCCGCTCACTAAGTTCTACCAACTGAGCCATGCCTTCAACACTAATTTCTGATTTTAAAGATTCATAAAAGATAATAGTGATAATTGTTCTCTGATTTTCTTCTCCCAGAAGCCCACATATAATTATGTTTGATTTAATAGTCTCTCAATATACTTATATGCTGTCTTTTTGGTTTTGTTTTTGTTTACTGGGCTTCAAATCAGTACCTTTCACTCTTACAGAAACTAGGCATTTACGGTTCATGCTTATAATATTGGCTGCCTCAGAGATTGAGGTTGAGCATCAAGTTTCTAATCCAGCCCAGGCAAGAAAGTCTGTGAGACTCTTATCTATAATTAATCCCGTAAATGAGTAGGAAAGTGGAGCTGTGAAAAATAGTAGAGCCCAAGCCTTCAGCGCAAAGGTAGAATGAGAAGTAAGGTCCTGAGGTCAAGTAGCACACAAAAAGTTAATCTCCTTTCCTGTGAAGACTTAGGGTCTGTGTTGGAGGGATGAATTATGCAGGCTCCAGCCTCAGGATTATCTGAGGACTGTATTTGTGTATGTGCAAAGCTCTTGGCATGCAGGGCTAGAGAGGTTACATGTTCTCTCTCCCTATCTCAAAACACATGTCACAGATTCCTGGGAGCTGATGAAGTAGCTCTTCTGCTTACTTAAGCATAGACGAACATCTAGTCAATCATTTTCCTGAGTACTGGGAAGTGGTTTGAACTTGCTCTAAAATAGTTTAGATAAAAATATACAAAGATATGTCTCATAGTTTGAGCAAAATTGTATCTGTTGAAATTCTTTGTGGGAAAGTCTTCTGACTAAATCTTGGCAAAGATAATGCTTGCTTGTCTTTAAATACCCACTAGCAATAAAGCAAAGCATGCAGTGGAAATTGCTGTTTGCACTCTCCATGCCCTGTGTCCTGGTGATTTCGTGACCTTTACCCAGGGACCCCAACACCTTATACATTGACACTTTCACTTCAGCACTCTAATAAGTTAAAAGGATAAACATTGTATTAATTAATGGTTAACATTAATATAGCAATCATAAATTTTACTTATTGGTGATATTCCTTTACTTTCCTAAAGTTATTTATATACTAATATCATAATATAAGGAAATAATTCCTGTTTAACAAGTTTTTAATGGCAGTTAAGCATCAGAAATGTATACAAAGAGATTTGATTGGAAATAGGCATTTTCAAGTTATTCATATACATATATAATAGTTGAATAAGCTTGGCATGTACGAAGTAGGCTAAAGAAACCCAAAAGAATAGGGCCACACAGACTTGGGGAATAATAAAATATTAGCAAAGAGGTGATTCTGGAAAATAAAAACTCCGGAAGAATGGAAAAAAAGAAAAATGTGTACCTATTTTTAACGACCTTGAAATATATATGTTCTTATGGTAAGTGGGTATATATGTATGTATATATATATATGTATATATATATATATATATATATATATATATATATATGTTGTGTATATATATACATGGTCAGTCGAGTGGCCTGAACTCTGGGCCTGGGTTTCAGCTCTTCATCTCAAGGCTAGTGCCCTAAAACTTGAGCCACATCGCCACATCTGGGATTTTCTGCTTATGTGGTGCTGAGGGATAGAAACCAGGGCCTCATGCCTACAAGGCAAGCAGTCTACCACTGAGAACTTCCCAGCTGCAAGTGGGCGTATTTTATTTTCTATTATAGAAAGTAGTGTATTTTGCAAAGTTAACCATGACTGATATTTAATACTAACTGGCCTCTGTCTCATTAAATAAATTATTCTTAGAATGTTTGTTTTATTAATTCAACTTGCAGACAAGAATGGCTGCCATGTAATTAGGATGAGTAATAGGGATTTTTTTAAAATTTGTGTTATCAGAATTAAGTTATAAGATGTATAGAGAAAAACATATTTATTGTCAAAATTAGTTTGCTTTGCTTTCTAGTTCAAATTGCGTGTACAGACAGATTAGCTGGAATGCAGATGACAAAATAATGGCTCTTGGCAATGAAGATGGGCTTGTTTGTAACCTTTAGAAAATAATAAAAAACTTATGAAATGGTAGCCTTTCTATACAACACCTTAATAACATCATAAAGGCATTATTATTGTTATCATTATTGTTATTATTATTATCATTATTATCATTATTTTGTCATGGGGCTTGAACTCTGGGCCGGGATGCTGTAGCAGCACTCTTCTGTAAAAGGCAAACACTCTACCAGTTGAGGCACAGTGCCGCTTCTGGTTTTCTGATGGTTAACTGGAGATAAGAATCTCATAGACTTTCCTGCTGGGGCTGGCTCTGAACCATGATCTTCAGATCTCAGTCTCCTGAGTGGCTGGGATTATAGCCCTGAGCCACCAGTGCTAGCCTAAAATTATTTTTTAAAAAACAAACTATCATTACCCTCTTTAAAATCACAATCTGGCAATTGCTATCTATAATGTTTGTTTAGGAGACTGATGGCCTCAGGTTCCAACAATATAGTTGTTTCTGTGCACAATCTAAAACCTGTATTTCATGCTGTGTTCAGCCACTTGCAATTCTGAGATTTGGTTTTTAGTTCTTTTAAGCATTATTTTTTCTCCGTTTTTCAAATAGAACACTTGTTTACCTTTAATATTCAAGTATTCTAAAATGGTTAATGTAGAAAATAGTCGCTAGTCACCAATGGCTCTGTTTTTTAATCCTAGCTGCAGGGGAAGCTGAAATTTGTAGATCTTGATTTAAAGCCAGCAGAAAAAAATCTGAGACACACTTATCTCTGATTAAACAATCAAAATCCAGAAGAGGAAATGTGACTCAAGGGGTAGAGTAACAACATTGAGGAAAGACACTACAAATGACTGAGAGGTCTAGTTCAAACTCCATTACTCACTTGTGACACACACACACACACACACACACACACACACACACACACACACACACACACACACACACAAACAAACACACACACACACTCGCCCTTACAGAAACACACAAAATACATTTCTCTTATAATCGCATCCTTTAGTAGTAATCAATGCTATAAACTCAGCACCCATTTTCTCCAAGTTTTGCAGGTATTAACCTAAATATATATATATATATATATATATATATATATATATATATATATATATATATATGATAATTTGTAATTTTGCATTTCTGTGTAGTAATGTAAGAGAATAATCAGCTTCATTTGATGGAATATCACAGGAACTGTTTTGTCCTTAATCTGTCCTCAATCTTGAGGGTTCCTCCCTGTGCATTCAAAAACCTAAAATCTAAGGAGACATAAAATTCTGTCTTTTTTTTGGAAGTTATGGACATGTTCTTCATCCCCTGATGTCATCAGATGTGAGCTCTAGAAGCCATTTTGCTTATTCAAAACCCTTAGGGTAAGTCTGGATTTTAAACTTAGACAAGAAGAAATATAGTGATAACTAATACCCCTCTGTAAATCACCTTCACAATTAAATTTTTTAAAGATTCCAGAGCTGGAATTTCAATAAAAATCTGATGACTGTGAGAGCTAAGAGGATAAACATTATACTTCTTGGCTATTCAATGTGGATGCAGAGAACTTTTTTTTCATCTACAAAGAGATATAAATCAGTCTTTCAATATGGTGATAACATTGTGTAATTTACACACCACTACCAGGTACAGATGCCTCAAATCACATGGATACATAAACTTTGTTTCTTTTTTAAATATTCTCATAAACAGAAATTCAATGATAAAACATTTTTACATATTTCATTCTTTCTTTTTTCTTTTTTGTCAGTCTTGGGGCTTGAACTCAGGGCCTGGGCACTGTCCCTCAGCTTCTTTTACTCGAAGCTAGCACTCTACAATAACAGCCCCAGAACAATTTCCAGTTTTTTCTGATTATGTGGTACTGAGGAATAGAATCCAGGGCTTCATACATGTTAAACATGCACTCTACCACTAATCCACAATCTTAGCGCTCATTCTGGGAGTGAGCTGGCCAGGATTCATGTGAACAGTTGTCTTTGTTTTTGTATTGCCTTGGTTTTAACTTTGCTTTTTGTGCCATTAGAAGAGCTTAAACTTATGAACTCATGCTCTAACTTGGCTTTTTCACAGAAGGCTGGCATTCACACTTTGGTGATTAATTGGAGATAAGTGTCTGACGGGCTTTTCTGCCCCAAATGGTTTGCAATATTGGTCTTCAGATCTCAGTCTCCTGAGTAGCTAGGATTATGGCATGAACCACATATACTGACACAAAGCACTTATCTTAACTTCAACTTAGAAATGTTGGTTGATTGCAAAAATTATTGTTTTTGTTTGGGGAGTTATGTTTTATTGTTTGTTCTTTTTTTTACATAACCTATTACTCTGTTCCTTAGGCTGGCATCAAACTATAGATCTTCCTGTTTTCATATTTCTGCATGCTTTGATTATGAGCATGTATTATTATGCCTGGCACAGAAACAAATGTTGTCTCAGCTATTTTTTTTTTATTTTTTCTGTCAGTCGTGGGTCTTGAATTGTGAACTTCCCCTGAGTTCTTCAGCTCAAGGAGAGCATTTTACCAATTGACCCACAGCGCTACTTTCAGAAACATTTTTTAAATAATAAATTGGTAAATCAGAAACCTCCACTTTCTCAAAAATAAAAATGACATGCCAAGCTATGGCTGCCATGTAGAAGTTCTAGATGTCAGAGCCAGATTGTTCTTAGCAGATTAGGGAGTAGCATCTGTGGTGGATGTGTGGCTTGGTGTTGAATTTTAATTGAGATTTGTGCACAAATCTGGGCACCATGAAGAAATGCTGAATTCTCTGAAACCCTTCATACTGAAAGATAACACTTGTTATTGGGAGATAACAAGGATCTGAGTGGTGCACATTCATAATCCTTGATACTCAGGATGCTGAAATATGAGTATTGGGGGTCATATTCAGCCTGGGTAGGAAATTGGAGAGACTCTTTCTTCCAGTTAACTAGTGAAAAGCTAGAAGTGAAGCTGTGTCTCAAGCAGTAGAGAACTAGTCATAAGGGAGAGTTAAGGGTCAGCAACCAAGCCCTGAGTTTAAGTCCCAGTCCTAGCACCAAAAAGGTGGGGGGACAAAGCAAGGGACATGGTAATTTTCCCAGGAACTCAAAAACAAGAGAATATTATTGGGTTATTAGACCTCTAGTTGCCTTTCGATATAATAGCACACATTAGTTGTACAACAGGGAGGTTTTGACCTTTCCAGAGGAGGATACAAATGGATCACAATCTCACATCCTCCATCCCCTCCTTTTCTTCCTACCCAGTTTTATCTCCATTAATCCAATAGAAGCCAGATTTGGAGGGGGAGCTCAAGTGGTAGATTGCCAGCCTTGGAAAAAATTAAAGTTTATTTCCCAGTCCCTTAATTGAAGCCCTAGTACAATCACTGCCCCCCCCCAACAGAAACTTGCTGTGGGAATGCCTGCCCATCTTGTAGCATATTGCAGTGTACAGGAAATAGTGATGTCTGGCACTTAGCTCCCCACAATGTGAAATAAGAAAATAAAGGTCCAGAGTTGTTTTGAATAGCATTTTATCCTCTGAGAATAACAGAGTAACTACACCTTGTCAATGGATATTCTGTCGCCTAGTATAAGATGCATGTGTGGGATAATATCTGGAAATAGCCTCTGTGCAACTCCTGAGTACATCGAGGTTGAGTGCTCTGTGTAGCAAGGCCCCCATTGGGTCTAGATTGCATCTACTTAGGAATAGATAAACTGTGTATGTACAAATGGCTGATGTCCAGGCAAGATCACTCCAGGCCTCCTCAAGGGTACTCAAAACATGGAGCCACTAAAATGTGTGCTGAATACCCTTTCTCTTGTTTTTATTAGGTAAGCAGAACAATGCAAGAAATGTTCACTCAGAGCCCCAGAAAGGGAGGCAGGTCTATAGGAAAACACTGCCTATCATCCAGAGGTTGATTCCTACTTGTCATTCTTCACTGAAAAGATCCAGGGCTATTTTGGGAAATGACAGGATCAGGGATGTTTTGTTAAATCAGAAAGGAAAGACATCATCAAAGATCCAAGCAGAACTAAGGATACCGTAGCTAGCTGGAAGGGGCTGCTGCTACTGATGGATCTGGTACTATTTGGAGTTGAAAATAAGATATAGAAAAAACTTATTTCTGACTGCAGAACACTGATAGCTAACCTGAATACAGGCATAAATAACAGGAGATAATTGGAATATAATGAAAAACAACCAGAATCCAGACTTGGTGGCTCAATCTAGTAAAACCAATTACTCAGGCGACTGAGAACAGAGGATTGTGATTTGAAACTAACCCAGGCAGCAAAGACTGTGAGATATTTGTCCTCTCCTTGGTTATTGGTCTTGAACTCTGGGCCTTGGCACTGTTCCTAGACACATTTTCCCAATGTACACTGTACCTTTGAGCCACAGCTTCACTCCAATTTTTCTAGTGGTTAATTGGAAATAAGAATCTCATGGATTTCCTCCCCAGGCTGACGTTGAACCACAATCCTCAGATCTTAGCCTCCTGGGTATTTATGGCTACAGGAGTGAGCCACCAGTACAAGGCATTGTAACAATATTGTATATGTATTTATATTACATATTATAATATGTATTAAATTTTATATTTACGGTGTATTATTATAAATTATTATATGGTATATGATATATAATATAGTGTATAGTAAATATATCATATTATGTATTATGAGAAATATATTGTGTATACTACATATGGACCATATAGTGTCCACTTGTATAAAATGCATAATTATATAATATAAAATATATATGATTTAAAATATAAAATATATTGTATATAATACATAATATATAATATATTATATGAACTATATACAATATACTATACATACTATACATACTATACACCATATATAATACATAACATAAATTGTATAAGCATATTATATAATGCCTATTATATCATATATTACTCATATGATATATTGTATAATTATATATTATATAACATGCAATATATTATATGTAATACATAATGACATAATATGCACTGTTATATGATATTCAATATATAACAGTGTACATAATGTTTTATAGTATGTATATATAGTATATGCAATGTATATATAATATGGTATATTATATAACAGTGCATATTTAGTATATACACTATAGTATATTTTATATATTGTATTACATAATATATATTATATAATAATATATTATATATTAATATGTGTTATACATATATAGATTGTGTGTGTGTGTGTGTGTGTTCGTGCATGCAAGTGTGTGTGTAGGTACTCTAGTATGGTGCTTGTTTGAATGTATAGAACCAGAAATTAGATAAAGGAAAAAGACTATAGTCGAGCATGCCACATGTAAAAGTAAATATTAATAAACACAATAAAATTTTGTCTCAAAAAATAAACTGAACAGAAGAAGCCAGTCATAAAAATGACTAATTACTTTATAATTCTTTTTACATGAAAGATTAATTGTAGTGATGGTCTATCAATCATACAACCTGTGACTCAGTATGGAGTTGAATTTTACTACAGAAAGACACGAGATCTTTTAGGGGGTCAAGGCAAACCTTTATACTTTATGGTGGCTGTGGATAAGTGTGAATTCATGAGAATATTGAAATGCTATATAGCTATAGCAGTAAGTCATAATTTACTAACGTGATTTAAAATTAGGCAAATGATAGGAACTTTAAAAGAACAATTAAGTTATTAAAAATAGTAAATAATTCAGATAGGAGTCCATGTATATACTGACAAGTAAGTGAATATTTAATAAATACGAAATGCTGTTCTTTCTCATGATAGAATGCTAACTGATCAATATAAATTGAATGAGAGAATTTAGTGTAGATATGTTGTACATCCCAGAGCACTCAAACCTCACACAGTACATAGTGATGTCTGAAATTGAATTTATGGGAAATATGTACAAGTCCTTATTTACAAGTCATAAGACTTATTTTTGTGTGTATGCCTTATTTGTGTGTGTATGCCAATCCTGGGGCTTGATCTGAGGGCTTCGGCACTGACCCTGAGCTCCTTTTTCTCAAACGTAGTGCTCTACTAATGGAGCCATAGAACAACTTCCGGCAATTCTTGAATAATTTTTGCAGATAAGTGTCACGGATTTCCATTCCCAGGCTGGCTTCAAAACAGCAATCCCCAGATCTCGGCCTTCCCAGTAGCTAGGATTATAAGTATGAGCCACCATTGCCAGCTTTCTCATTAATATTATTAGAGGAGAAACATCAGTACACACTGATACAATGAATGCAAATATTTCAGAATCTAATCAGGAATACATTTTCAGAGGTAACCTACAACAACTTCTTTTGAGTTTTTATTAGCATATATAGAGACATTTTCATGCAGAATAAAATGTACTCAAATCAAAAGTATTCATTTTTTTCTATCCCTTCTTAAGGCAATTTTAGTAAATTTTACTTGGTTTTATTTTTTTTTTGCAGGTCCTGGATCTTGAAATCAGTGCCTGGGAACTATGCCTATGCTTCTTTTGCTCAAGCCTAGCTTGTGACCAAATAAGCCAAAGCTCCACTTCCTTTTTTAGTGGTAGTGTACTGGAGGTAAGACACTCGTGGACATTTTCTGCTCGAATTGCCTTGAAATAGGATCCTCAAATCTCAGCCTCCCACTTAACAAGAATTACACTTGTCATCCAATTTTTCCAGCTTCATTTTTTTGTCAGTCCTGAGGCTTGAGATATGGGCCTGGGCATTGTCCCTGATCTCTTCAGCCCAAGGCCAGTGCTCTATCGCTTGAGCCACTGTGCCACTTCCAGTTTTCTGGTGGTTAAAGGGAGAGAAATGTCTTATGGACTTTCCTGCCTTGACTGGCTTTGAATCATGATTCTTAGCTCTCAGCCTAGTGAGTAGCTAAGTTTATAAGCTTTGACCACCAAACCCTGTCTCATTGTTCATTTTTATATGTGCATATAAAGTACTTTGACCTATATTTAGCCTGTCTGCTTGGCCTTCCCCTCTCTCTGCTACCCCCTGATAGCCATATAATAGCTCTCTTAATCAAATGGTTAAAGTAAACCAATCAAAGGGAGAAATAAAAAGGTTGCTCTGACATGAGCACACTATCACTTCAAGTTAAAAATCGATAAACAGCAAATTAGGCAAAACATCTAAGAGATTCAAATTGAGGGATATTGAACAAAGTAAGTCCTCATCTTCATGTTTCAAGTCAAATTAATAGGAAAGCAGAAACTGCTGTAGGCAGTTCTAGGCAACCAGTGAGCCTGAATAGCCAGCCACAGTATGTGATACTGTAATTTGAAGGAGATATGGATAGTAGTAATGTATTGCTTTGTAAAGTCCCTGACATCAGTTGTTGTGCTGTGATGGTGTTGAGAATGTCTTTGTTCATAAGATGTATGTTATGTCTTCAAGGGTATTGACACTGCCATGGGTTTGACTAAAACTTCATTGGGAAATCCTAGCTACTCAGAGGGTGAGATCTGAGGATCATGGTTCAATTGTCTCCATTTAACAACCAAAAAATCTACAGGAGGAGCTGTGGTTCAGGTGGTAAAGCATTAACTTTGAGAGGGGAAAAAGGAAACAGAGACAGATCCCAAGCCCTGAGTTCAAATTTTTTAAAAAAATGATTGGGGAAGAACGCAAAAGGATGTCAAAACAAAGAGTGAAATATGTTATCAGAGTCTGGAGATTACCATCTAGGATGCCTTTAACCAAGAATGCCTCTTTTAGATGACTTTTTCTTGTGATTTTTGTTTGTAGGCAAAAAGTATTGAATTACAGAATAAAAATATGTCTCTCTGAACCTAAAACAAAGTTCAAAAAGAAGAACAAGCCTACCTTGTGCATGCCTATAAACCGGTAGTCACTTGAAGGGATTGAAGAGAGCATAAATAACTTAGTACCCGCAGAGAATAGGGTGTCAGACCAGAAGAGCAAAGAAGTAGCCCAGGAACCATTGTCACTCTGTGGCCTCACTTCAGTGATTATGTGCAGAATCATGTGTCCACTCACTGAGTCTAAAGATTTTGTCATGGTTAGGAAACCAAGCTAAGTGCTTACTCAATCTTCTCAATCTTCCCTGTCTGATTTGACAACTTCTTAACTTAGCTCGTGTCTTTCATGCTTTTTGGAAATCATATTAATTTTTCTTAAAGCTTTATTTCTCTAAAATAAATACTCAGCGTGTTAAAGGAGATTTGGTGGATGGTTGAAATGGAAATAGTGATGTTCTGTTAAAACAACAACAAAAGAGTTGGGAAGAGTAAGACCATGGGAAAAGGTGCAATAAAGATAGTGTCTACAGGGGGCTGGGAAGGTGGCTCAGTGGTAGAGCGCTTGCCTTGTATGCCTGAGGCCCTGGGTTTGATTCCTTAGCACCACATAAGCAAAAAGAAAAAAGCCGGAAGTGGCACTGTGGCTCAAGAGGTAGAGCGCTAGCCTTGAGCTGAAGAGCTGAGGGACAGCGCCGAGGCCCAGAGTTCAGGCCCCACGACCGGACCCCCCCCCAAAAAAAAGATAGTGTCTACATAATCTCTTCATGGGAATAGTCTTAGCTGTGTGACATCTTCAGCCCATCTATATGAAACCACTGTTCCTTATAAATGGTGGCCTTGGGAATTACCACTCCACAAGGAACTGACAAGTGTCACTGCTTTTTTTGTTTTGCCTTTTCTTCTCTTTTTCTTCTTTTATTGTGAAAATACCATACAGAAGAGTTACAATTACCTGGGCAAGGTAATGAATACATTTCTTATCAAGCATTGTTGCCTCCTCCTTTGTTTCACCTTCCCATCCTTTCCCCTCTCCCTCCCTTCCCATCTCACTCCCCCAATGGCCAAAGTTGTAAAGTTTGTTTTTTGACATAATGTTTTGTTCATCTCACTGTCTTATAAAAAGCACATTCCTGGCTTTTGGTCTTCTTAGAGAGGAAAAAATTATGTGTGATTTTTATTGTTTTACATTCTTAAGCTGGGGTATAAAAGGTCTCAGGTTTCTCACAGAAGAGGACATGACTATTTTTCCATGATTAATTCCATTTCAAGAGGAAAAACTGTGATTGGGTAAAATGGCACTCATATATTTAAACTAACTATCTGGTGCTATTGATTACTGAAATGAATGAACAAATATATCAGACAATACAAAAAGAATGAGGATATAATTAGAGAAGCGGAGGGATATGAAGGAGATGTGAAAAACTTAACAATAAAAATAATTAAAATATTATATAGGTATAAAGAGTACTGCTATTAAAGAATGTAAGTCTAAGAGGTTTTGAATTGATTAATATATTTCTTGATTAATTGTGTACTCTGTGGGGGATAAGGTCTAATAATCGACTACGGGTAATCTGAGGATGTGCAGAACAGCAATTAAGTCTCACAAAGAAGAATGAAAGAGAAGAAAAGGTGAAAAGAATGAGGAAGAAAAAAAGATTAAAAGTTCAGTAGAGCTAAACAAAAAAAAATATTTTTTTTAAAAAGCAAAAAAAAAGAAAGAAAACATGCACACACACATATACCCCTAAAATAAAAATTATAAGAGGGAGAAAAAAATGTTACTAGAAAACAATTTTTTAAAGGTAAAAATTAAAAGAAGTTTTAGAAAAAAAATTTATGAAAGGTAAAAAAAAAAATTCTTTGATTTTTTGGGCAGGGTTAGGAAAGTCCTGTATTTCCCTTGTGTCCATTACTAGCCTCTTGTTGGAGTCTCTGGTCTACTTGTGGTGTTTGATTTTCCTGTGGCTTGGTTGGTTTCTTAAGTCAGTTTGTTTGAGAAGGTACAAAAATGCTCTGCTTTACCCAGGATTTTGTGATCCTCCTCCCAGTATAGTTCAATGGGAGGGAAATCTGTTTTGAGTATCACAAGAGGGAGATGGCTGTTTCCTCTACTTTGGAGATGCTGTGATGAGGCTAGGTTCTGGGTAGAGTGGAGGCCTTTCAGTAAAAAGTAGATTTTCCCTGAAGGGTTAGCTCCTGAGACACTCACAGAGCCCAGCCTGGAGCCATTCTCAGGATTTATGTTTACTGAATTTCAATTGATTGTAGAGTCTGCTAAAGGGATGGACAGCCTGTCGCTCTGTTTCCTAGTGAAGAAAGCCACTCCTGGGTCTGACAGCCTGAGCTGGGTGACTTTTCCCTGGGTTGAGCTGAGTCTGGCACATCAGGTTAGGTCCTTGTGAGCTCCTAAATGACTCTAGTTTTCTTCCAAGGCCTGAGTTGGAGCTAGCAGCTCAGCCAGGCCCTTGTCAGTATCAAAGATGGAGATCTCTGGTAGTGGGGGATGAGAGGTGTCTTCCCTCCTCTTCTCTCTGAGAAGGAGTGAGGACGTCAGGCTTCTACTCACGCCGAGTCTTGGTTCCTGGGTTGTCTCTGGTCTGCTAACTGCCGGATGAAGATGATTGCTCCTTGTCGGTTCTTGCTGGTGTTGAATAGAATTTGCTCACCTGCCGAATCTGGCTCTTTCGTCCCGGACTCTCTGTGTTGCAGGTATGGTGGCTACGGCTGCCACCGCTGCAGCCACAGCCACAGCCGCGATTACTGGCAAGTGCTCAGATCTGTCTCCTTGCCAGGATTTTCCCTCTCTGGTCTAACTCTCTGTACTGTGATGGCACACTTGTGATTCTCTGACTTAGGACTGTTCACTGGAACACTAAAACTGCTTTTTATGCGAGAGTTGTTTAACCTCCACTTTCTCCTCTGCTATCTTCCTGGAACTTCAAGACTTCTTCTTATAGCCCTCCGCTTTTTCATCCCTGCAGCCTTCTTTAATATTCTCACAAGCAGCAGAACAATAACTACTGCTGAGGGAATGAAAACAAGAATAGAAAGAAGGGCCACAGAGGACAGCATGGTACCAAAACCCCTTTCTGTGATTGTTAGTTCCGTCAGGGGGATGTCATGGTGCACATCTGGGAGATTCTTCACAGCACAGCTGAATGTCCTATTGTCCATCAGGTTAGGGTTGCTTATGCTTATGGATGCATCCCCTTTGTATGCATTTCCATCCCAGGAGATCTGATCCAGAAAAGTGCCTGCTGTGGTTGGGTAATGGAAAGACTGATAGTGAAAAATAGATTTTGTGCAACTGCTGCTGGGAGGACGGTACTTACAGTCTATGGTCAGTTTGTCAGTGACATATGAAGATGACTTGAATGTACATCTCAACTTGACATTTTCTCCAACATAACCTCGTATGTCAGCAGCTGCACTAATCCTGCAAGAGTAGGATGCCTATCAGGGCAGAGAAGGTGCAGCCCTAGCCTCAAGCGGCTCTGATCAGCAGCATCCCGGCTGCTCCTTAGGTACCTGCCTAATTCTTTCTGATGGAGGCATAGAATTCCATTGTGTATATTTTCTTGATCCATTCATATACTGAGGGGCATCTGGTTGGTTCCATATCTTAGTTTTGCTAAATAATGCTGCAATAAACATGGTTTTGCTGCCTTCCAAAGTGGTTGAACAAGTTTACACTCCCCCCAACAATGCAGGACGTTCCCTTTAACCACATCCCCTCCAGCATCAGTTATTATTAAATTTGTTGATTATAGCCATTCAAACTTGGGTGAGGTGGAATCTCAACGTTGTCTTGATTTTCATTTCTTTTATGGCTAAAGAATTTGATCATTTCTTCATGTATCTATTGGCCATTCCTATTTCCTCTTCAGACCTTTTTCTTTAAGTCTTTAGCCCACTTATTTATCGGGCAGTTTTTCTTTGAGGATTTGTTTTTGGAGGGTTTAATTATTTGAGGTCTAATTATATGTTAGATATGAGATCCTTGTCCATTGTAAGCCTAGTGAAGATCTTCTCCAAATCCTTGGGCTTTCTCTTGATCTTGATAGCTATGTCCTTTGTCGTGCAGACGGTCTGCAGTTTCATGCAATCTCATTTGTCCAACCTTTCTTTGATTTTATGTGTGTCTGGGTCTTTATTAAGAAACTTTTGGCAAGTGCCAAGGAGCCCTGGAGTTTCTCCTTTTCCTTCCTGTAATGTTTTCAGGGTATCTGCTTTGGCTCTAAGGTCTTTGATCCCTTTGGAGTTGATTCTTGTTCAGTGTGCTTTATAAGGGTCTAGTTTTAATTTTCTACAGGTGTGAAACAATATATGTTTTATAAGTCTTTGTCCATCTCTGTAGAGCCCTCCACAAGTTTATATGTATTTGTAGCTTGGAAAAGGAAATAAGAGTTAAATCAGGACAGTTGGAGGCTATGGTTTATAGGGCTCATTTGAGACCCTTTTAGACGGAATGTTAACTTTTTCCATCTGATGTACTACAGATGGCAGTCTTGGTACAGGAATTGAGTAGACTGCTATTGGATAGGAAGCTTGTACTGATTCCTCCTGACTTTCCCCTGAAGACAAGGAGGGTGAAGTAGCCATGGGCATGAATCCGTGTGGGATTTGCAATAAATATCTATTGACTGTGTATTTCTAATTTCTGTTGCCACAGGCAAATGAATGAACGGATTTTTCCTTTCGTACTTTAGCTGTAACTAGATATTTTTCATTTTCTAAATCTTATTTTATTGTGAAGATTCTATAGAAATGCTACAGATACATGAATAAGGCAATGAGTACATTTCTAGTCAAGCATTGTTACCCCTTCCCTTGTTTTTTTCTACTATCCCTTACCTTCCCCTCCACCCTTCCCTACCCAATGTTGTAAAGTTCATTTCTAACATACTGTCCTATGGATATCATTGTTGCAATGGGTCATCCTGTGTCCTTGTTTCAGCAATTTGTTATTTTGGTTCCCCTCCCCAAATTAGAAAAATGTATATACAAGGTGCACGGTATCAAAGTCAATTCAAAGTCAAATGGGGATATATCATAGGGGGAAGAATATACATAATATATTTAAAACAACAACAACAAATGAGCCCCAAAATATAGTAACTTGTTTATATACAACATTTAGTCTAAAACTCCTTAGACATCTTAAGTTTGGACTATTTCTTTTATTTTCTGCCAGTCCTGTGGTTTGAATTTGGGCACTCTACTGCTTAAGCCTCAGAGTGCAACTTTGAGCTTTTTCTGAGTAGTATATCTTATATAGAGTGTGATTACTTTTCAGCCTGGTCAGGTTTCAAATAATGATCCTTAGATCTCAGCCTCTTTAATATCTACAAGTACAAGCATGAGCCACCAGCACCTTGCTTGAATGATCCCACAGTTTTAACTACAGATTTTTCATATCCCCTACCAACTATGCTTCCTGATCCTTTTTTAAAGTTATCTCTAAATAGCTTATGGAGGATTTTGAGCATTGCTTAATCATTTTTTCACTTTTATTAGTATATACTAGTTGCACACTCAGAGGTTTGATGGAGTTACTTCCACACACGCATATGATGTACTTGCTCATATTCACCCTACCTTCCCAGTGTCCAGCCCCTTAATTCAAGGCCCAGAACCACTGTACACATGCAAACATTCACTGACACTCTCAAACACACACACACACACATACACACACACACACACACACACACACACACACACACACACACACACACACACACACACATACACACACACAGCAGAGCAATTAGCAAAGGATATAATGTGGACCAGGAACTGCAAGGAAACATGGGAGGGTAGATTGTCTTTTCCCAGTTCCTCTGCCTTCCTCCATTCTCTGCTTTTCCTTAGAACAATTCAAGCCTTACACAACTCACATCTGTCTGTTGTGAACAACCTGAGCCTGGATTCCAGTTTGCCATTCATAGGAAGCTGCCGTTGCTTGGATAGCTGGCCCTCAGAGTAAGCAGAGGCTCTCAGGTCATGTTTTATTTTTCCATGTGTAGTGTGAATGCAGGCCTTGAGACCGTAAGCAGTATCTTGAAGTGTATTGACATCTGTGTTGAGCTACAAGACTCACCTCAAAAAACAAGCAGAGGAAGTGGGATGCAAAGTACAAATCCTAAACCAATGGACCTATAGGTGACTGAGAGTCAATTTCCACATTACTGGAGTAAATACAAGGGCAAGTCCATTTGAAGAGGGGTCTCCAACCATTTCATGGGCCCACATGACATGTCTGGCAGAAAGCCACTTGTGTGTGTGTGTGTGTGTGTGTGTGTGTGTGTGTGTGTGTGTGTGTGTGTGTGTGTGTTTGTGTGTGTGTGTGTGTGTGTGTGTGTGTGTGTGTGTGTGTGTGCCTGAAGGCGGGTCTGGGGCTCAGGATCAGGCTGGGTGCTGCCTATCCTTATGCGTTTTTTGCTCCAGCCGAGTGTTCTACCACCTCAGCCACAGCTCCACTTCTGGCTTTTTTGGTAGTTGATTAGAGATGAGAATCTGATGGACTTTCCCACCCAGGCAGGCTTCAACTGTGACCTTCAGATCCCAGCCTCCTGAGAAGCTAGTATTAAAGGAGGGAGGCACTGGCACCTGTAAAGAAGCCTCTTTTTTGGGGGGGGTTGTCCGTTCGTGGGGCCTGAACTCTGGGCCTGGATGCTGTCCCTCAGCTCTTCAGCTCAAGGCTAGCACTATACCACTTGAACCATAGCGCCACTTCTGGCATTTTTTCTGCTTATGTGGTGCTGAGGAATCGAACCCAGGGCCTCAAACATGCAAAGCAATTGCTCCACCACTGAGCCACCTACCCAGCCCAAGGAAGCCTCTTAAATAACAGATCTATTCATAGGGAGACAGTAAATGCCTCAGTCCAAGAGATGGTGTTGAGTTTTCATGTTTTAAAAGAATAATTACACTCAATAGCAAAGTATGAAGTAATATTGAAGGAAAGAAGACAACAAACTTTCATAAATCTGGGGTTGTGAAAGCCCATCGAACATGAGACTTTCATATAGGAATAACATCTATGTGGCAACACTGAGGCTCACCCATGTGGTCACATGTACTGTTTGAAGCCCTGTTCTCACATGATATGTTTCCAGAAATCTGGGATTCTGCTCTGTAGAAGATGTTTCCCAGTCACACTGGTAATTCTTAGTTCTGTTTTTCACACTTCTCATCCTTCATTCTTAGTATTATCCAAGTATCTTTTCCAATGCTGCTCCAGAAGATGCTTTCAATGTTACTGTAAGGATTCATTTAATAAGAGAAATATGTTTGAAGAACTTTAATACTTACATTAATAATATCATTACTAATAAAGACTAATATTCAAGAACTACTTTAAGATCAATAAAACATGATTTGGAACATCTATGTGGCTTTGATATTAAAGCTGATAGCAGACATGTATTCCTAGACCATGATGAATCTGTATTTATTGCAATCTTACAATAAAAAAGTTCTTAAGAAAGAAAATGTCTTGATAATATAAGCAACCCAATAGTTGTTGAATAAGACATATATAGTGAGGACGTCTGTTGAGCTGGTACAAACTGGTTCTTGCTCTGAAAGCATCACCTATCTGTTCTGAGGGACAATCAGGGTTAAGAAGGGACACATGCTTCCAGATGACTGATCTGCCTAGCATTAACTGCATAAGTCCATTCAGGCCCACAGCCCTATAACCAATATAGGACAATCTTCAGAACAGTCATCTTGTCTTTCAGATTCAAGCCTGTAATCCTAACTCATCAGGAGACTGATACCTGAGGATCACGGTTCAAAATCACCCTAGGCAGCAAAGTCTGCAAGATTCTTATCTCCAGTTAACCACAAAAAAGCCACAGTGAGAGGTATAAATTGAGAAAAAGGAAAGGGGTGTAATTGTCCCCCAAAAATGGATTCTTTACCTGACAACTGTTTAACTGACTTAACTGTTATCCCTCTGAACATCATCTTCCTAATAATATTTTTTAAAGAAAAGGAAAGATGGGGCTGGGAAGGTGGCTCAGTGGTAGAGTGTTTGCCTTGCATGCATGAGGCCCTGGATTCAATTGCTCATTACTACTTAAGCAGAAACAATGCTGGAAATCACGCTGTGGCTCAAGTGGTTGAGACTAGCCTTCAGCTGAAGAGATGAGGGACAGTGCCCAAGCCTAGAATTCAGGCCCATAACTGGAAAAAAGGAACAAAGAAAAAGAACTAAAAAGGAAGAGAGTTGCTACCATGCTCAATGGCCAATCTTCTAATCCTAGCTATTCATGAGGTTGAGGATAAGTGATTGAAGCCAACTTGGGCAGGAAAGCCTGTACGAATTCTATTTCCAATTATGTCCAAAAAACTAGAAGTAGAATTGTGGTTCCAGTGGTGAAGTAGTAGCCTTGAGGGGAAAAAATAAACTTCAGGGATAGTGTCCATTTCCTGAGTGCAAGCCCCAGAATGGCACAGAAGAAAAGAAGAAAAGACATTATGAACTTGGTTTATCTGTAACTGTGATGCCTTTGTTACAGACCATTATGGACTGAAACTCTGAACACGGCATACTAGGTCTGGAATTTTTGTGCAAAAATGTGTGCATAACCATCTTAACTCCTTCGCTATCCTATAGTTGCAGGTTTCATTATCTTCTCACCATGGAAGAGGCTTCAGTATTTACTTTCTCTAGAATACCTGCTTCCTTGTCCTCTGCTCTTTACTCACTGACAGCATTATTTTACCTGAGAACACAAGGAGGAGAATTGGCAAGACCTTGAAAGAAGGGAAGTTGCTAGAAGTGGGTGAGATGCTTGAGATAATGCCCAGGACCAGGTCAGAATTTTTTTGTGACGACTTGCCATGGTGTGTCAATCTTTATCAATATGCTGAGGGTACTTGGACATGAAGAGGAGGCCTCAATGCCTACTGGTGTCATTCAAACTACACAGATATAAGCCAGCTAATAATGCTCTCACTTTCCCAACTTGGAGTTTTGGTCCCTGCGTGTCAAGGGAACTCAGGATCAAGCATGGACAGCTATCCACACATCAAGTTGTGACCTCTACATTGTTACAGCATTGAAAGCAGTTCAGCATGAATCACATGGAGCTTGTCAAAATCATTGAAGGGATGGGAAAGTGCTTCTATGTTGTATGGACCAAAGCAGACAGATCACCATACAAGTTTCCTTTCAGAGACCCCACTTCTGTTCAATGGCCAAGAGAACATACATGAAAAACTCCAGAATGAGGAGGTATGTATACCCCTATGTTTCTAAACTGGACCCTTCACTGCATGATTTCCCAGAGCTTATGGAAACAATGAAACTAAATCTCTCGAAGATCTGGCACTGAAGTCCCACAGAGACCATTGCCTACATCTGTGAGGAGAGCATAGGAGTTAAAATGGCCTGTCAGAGAGGGGAATACCCACAGAGTGTCTTCACGACATCTCAGGCATCCAGGATTCAGATAATTTTGGGGAGGTAATGAAAGCCTCTTTGGTGTGGATGGTGAAACATTGAAGCAGTTGGGACAGAGGATGGGAAAGCCAGTTGAAGAGTACATGGGTCCCATCAAGTCCCAAGATGGGCAGATCTACTATCAAGACAGCTGGACATTGTGATGGATATGTTACATAACTGCTTTTGCTCATGGACAAGTCTTAGACACATGTTATACTACAGCGACTCTGTTGTCTACTACCACAAATGCATGGAAGAGAGATCGAAACTTGATACAGTTGCTGACATCATCAAGATCATCCTAAGGAAGAACTTGATAGGCATTATCATCTGATTGTGTGTCTGGGTGACGGATGGGGAGATGTGTATGTGTGGAAACTAGGGCTTAAACTT
Source organism: Dipodomys merriami (assembly GCF_024711535.1). NCBI lineage: Eukaryota > Metazoa > Chordata > Mammalia > Rodentia > Heteromyidae > Dipodomys > Dipodomys merriami. Next base: position 1,841,740 of record NW_027202993.1, on the reverse strand, counting down.
TGGGCCCTGAGCTTCTTTGGCTCAAGACTTGCACTATAGCTCTTAAGCCATAGCTCCACTTCCAACTATTGTGATATTTTATTGGAGTTTCACAAGTACTTACTTACAAGATAAACTTTAATTATGAGGTGATATGATTTTAAAGATGATATACTATACTACTATGCAAATGTAACAAATAAAAATGGGAGTCAAAAAGACACTCTAAGGACTATGTAGGAGGTTTTATGAAAGCCGTGAAGTTATATCTAAAAAAGTGTTATTAGAGACTTAAACAACAGTGCTAAATTTCTTGTACCGGATAAAAGAATGCAGTCAGTTATTTCTGTTTAAATGTCTAATATTATTTTTCTCTTTTTACTGTGTTTGTAATACATGCTATTAATATTAATAGGTGTATTGGACTCAAGCTGAGCTGTTGAATCTAGAAAAGTTTTGAGAGGTTGAACATCACCTCAATAGTACTCTGAAAGGTGACAGCTGGCCATGGAAGGGTTAAAACACAGCTCTGGAGAGGGTTAAACTATTGCCCCTTCCATAGTGCTTTAAAGGCCTTGAAACCTGGGGGATAAAAGAGAAGTCTCCTTCCTCAAAACAATAAGGGAAACAGTGTTACTCACTGTGGTGGCTCTGATTGTAATATTGATGCTTCATTTTTGCATGTATCCATGGTAACCTTCCCAGTGTGAATTCAAATAAATATGATTGCTTGTGTGACCTGGAGCCCAGGTGCCATTGAGCCTTGGTACCCCGGGTCCTCATTGATTTTGTTCTTTTTGTCTACACTTGTCTGTGTATTTTCTAATATTCTTCAGCTTGGTATCCAATTGCACTGCCTTGGGTTACAATTAGCGTCAAATAAGAATATTCTTGAACTGTAAAACATAAAAAGCTTGCAAACTTTCTTATCCCAAATGGCTTCAAACCACAATCCTCAGATCTAAGCCTTCTGAGTAGCTAGGATTACAGGCATGGGCCCCTGGCAACCAGCATGCATCAGAACACTTGATATCAGTGAGATCATTCTTGGGGAATGTCTGCACATCTCAGTCCTCCTCAGATGTTCTTTCCTGTTGCTCAAGCAGAGTCAAAAACTTTCACTCTTTATGTTCAAAATCCTTGAGGTTATTGAACTGACTTGCCCACCATGTACCTCCTTTCCGTAAATCAATATAAGGTTTTACTCCTTACCATCGATTAATTTTATTAACTAAATTAACTGGGATCCACACAGAGGTGACATGTCCTTTTCTGGATTGCATACTGTACACCTATGTTTTACTTTATCTAATACAGTTAACATTACTTACCTTGTTTGATGCTTCTTACTTTTCCCATATTTAATCCTTCTCATTTCTCTTTCCCTTGCACAGAGGGAAGAACCATTTGGAATGGTGAAGAGTGTGTTTTTAGTCATTCTCTGAAAAGCTTTACCAATGGATCCTGATTTCCAAGTCCTGTGTAACTGGCCTGTAAAATCTTGTTCTTTAATCTCTCCTCAGCTTACACAAATGACCAATTTTATCTAAAAAAGGCTATAGGAGATGAGTTTAGGAATTCGTTTCTGGTTATCAGTCAGGAATCCTTATTACCTGGTCACTGTGCATGAGTTGTTTCTGTTTCGTTTTTATTTGAATAGAACAAGCAGTGTGTACGATTAGTAGCAGAATTAGACTTACAAGTAATTTTTTTTTAATTCAGGGATAGCAGGCTCTCTTATTTGAACCACAGATCAACTTCTGCCCCACTTTCTTTTCTTTTGGTGGTAAATAGGACAGTGTCCCACAGGAAGCCAAGGGAACTACACAGTATCCTTAAATCTGAGGTCTGCAGTTCACAGTCAGCCTGGGCAGGAAAATTTATGAGCGTCTTATCTCCAACTAATCAGCAAAAAGTCAGAAGTGGAGCTGTGGCTGAAGTGGTACAGCAGCAACCTTGAGCATAAAAAAAGCTAAGTGAAAAACAGATCTAGCACTAAGAAAATCACAAAATAAATTTTTAAAAAAGTGGAAGAGAGCACAAAGAGTCTATTAAAAATGATAAAATGACCAAGAAACTGGTGGATCACACTTGTAATTCTACCTACTCAAAACACTGAAATTGAGGATCACCATTCCAAGCCAGCCAGGACAGGAAAGACCATTGTGTGTGTGTGTGTGTGTGTGTGTGTGTGTGTGTGTGTGTGTGTGTGTGTGTGTGTGTGTGTGCATGAGTGTGTCTGTGCCTTTCTGGGATATGAACTAAAAGTATTTGTTTGACCATGTCTGATCTTTTGGAGGTTAATTTGAGATAACAGACTCATGCACTTTCCTTGCTCCTGACGTTGAATCACAATCCGCACAATTCAGGACCCTATGTTAATCTCTATACTTACTTCCAGCTAAACACCAAAACCAAAAACTCAACCAAAGTGCAACTGTTTTCGAGCATGCTATCCTTCAGCAAGATTGGTGAGGCCCTCAAAACAAGCCAGAGAACCAACAAATAAACAAGTGAATGTATGTGAAGAAGAAAAGAGTCAATGAGTTTTTAAAATATAGACGCATACCTTTAATCCAATCTGAAATCTAAAGATCACAGTTCGAAGCCAGCCTGGGCAGGAAAGCCCAACTAACTTGAGTGTGCTAGGCATGGGCTAGAACTTGAGGGTTTTTGCTCAAGTTTAAAACTACTACTTACCGTCACATGTGGTTAAGTTGAGATGAGACTGATGGGCTTTCAAAGCCCAGACTGGCTTTAAACTGTAATCCTTAGATTTTAGGATACTGTGTAGTGCTATTGGTTTCCATGGGACTTTTATTGCCTATTAACCACCAAAAAAAAAAAAAAAGATTGAAATTAAGCTAAGGCTCAAGTAGTAGAGCCCGCTAGCTTTGAAATGAAAAACAAAATACCCAAAACAAAACAATCCTCAGCGAGAGTAACTAGGCCTTGAATTCAAGCCTCCAGCCCCACCCAGCCCCCCCCCCCCAAAAAAAAAACCCTCAGGAGTAGAGTTTTTGTTCGTGCTAGCTTTGAGCAAAAAATAAAAGGATTCAAATGGTTTTTCTTTCTTGCTATTTTTCTTAACATATTTATAAGATGATTTCTTTGTTGCTTTGCATGTCCCTTCCCCATGATATAACCCTGTTTCACTGTATGTGATGTTGTTATAATTTGTGGAGGGGAAGGGAAAAAATTGTTTAAATAGGGATACAGGTGGACCCATTGCAACAATGAGATGTACAAGATGTTATGTCAAAAAACAAACTTTACAACTTTCGCATGGGGCAGGGGTGTGGGGGATGGGAAAAGATGGGAAGGGGAAAGAGAGGAGGCAACAATGCTTGATAAGAAATGTACTCATTACCTTGCTCAAGTAATTGTAACCCCTCTGTACAGTATTTTCACAATTAAAAAAAAAGCCAAAACTCTCATGGACAGTGAAGTCAGTGAAGTAGTGTGGCCTAAATGTAGAGCTTGTTAGTTTTGATCTAAAAAACAAGCCAGGTGCCTCTGGCTCATGTCTATAATCCTCGCTACTCAGGAAGCTTAGATCTGAGGATGACAATTGGAAGCCAGCCTAGGTTGAAAAGTCCCCTGGTGACTGTTTTGTCCAACTAAGTAGAAGTGGCACTGTGGCTGAAAGTGGTAGTGTGCCTGCTTTGTCCCTGAAGGCCGGTGCGTAGACACTGAGTTCAAGCCCTACAACTGACAAAATCAATCAATCGATAAATTAATTAATTACTGAGCGTAAATGGGTATGCCCTAATAATAAAAGACATGAACTTTCAAAAAGGGGGAAGAGACAATCAAATAAATGAAAAGGTGCAAACGGAGTATATTGAAGCTTTCAAAATAAAAATTGTAATCCTACCTGTTCAGAATGCTTATATCTGAGGACTGTGGTTCAAAGCCAGCCTGGGCAGGAGACATTTTACTGTGTTCAGTACTGAGGCTTGAACTTGCTATGCTTTGCTCATGGCTAGAGGTCTACTTCTTCCTACGTGTTGGCTTATTAGATATAATTGTCTCATTGACTTTGTTGCCCAAGACTGGCTTTGAACCATGATTCTCAAATTTCAGTCCTCTCTGTAATGCTCGTGGCTTGCTATTGATATTCTAATCTCCTATTAACCACAAAAGATGCAGAAGTTGAGCTATGGCTCAAGTAGTGAAACCAACTACCATTAAGGTAAACGTAAATAAAACCTCAGGGAGAGTCATCATGACTTAATTTCAAGACTTAACAACCACCACTCACTTAAACAAACAAACAAACAAAAAGAACCTCAGTCACAGTTACCTGAGTTTGAGCCCTAGAAGAAGAGCTACAAAAAAGAGAAACAGCCTGTAGTTTACCTGTGGTCAAAGTTGTAGAGCATGGTAGTTTCAAGAGGAAAGGCAAAACGGAGCATGAGAGCTAGTGCCTAAGAACAAATGACAAAAAAAAAAAAGAAATAATAAATAACTGAAAAGGTGAAAGAAGAGGTAATTAAAGATTTCTAAATGTTGACTCACACTTATAATCCTGAAGGCTAAGGTCGCTGAAATCTGTAGATCATGGTTCAAAGCCATCTTGGGCAGGAAAGTCCATGAAATTTCCTTCACTGTGTTCAGTTGAGGGACTAAAAGTTGAAGTGTTTTGCTCATGGCTACAGGTCTACTATCTTCTGCCTATTAGTGTTTGACTGGAGATAAGAGTCTCATGGACTTTCTTTCCAAGGCTGACTTTGATCTATAATGCTCCAATTTCAAGCCTCTCTTTACTGTCCTTGACTACCCATGGGACACTTGCCTCATATTAACCACTTAAAAAAGGCAAAAGTTGAGCTGTGGCTCAAGTAGTATAGCCTTCAATTAAATAAGTAAATCAATAAAACCTCAGAAAGAAATGGGAGGGATGAGAGCGAAAGGCAGAACATCTTACAATAAGCAAAAGGAAAGAAATGTAAATATCACCTGGAAGAAATAATTGTATTGTCAAAGCTTATGGAATTGTATTGTCAAAGATTACAGAATTCACAAAATTTAGACCATGATAATGACAATTTACCTTCTGAAGGTTAAAATACATTTGTGATTTCAACTAAATATTACTTTTCCACAATACTCTGCAATAAGAGAAATTTATGTAATCACCTAGTCACAATAATAGTATAAACCTCAGAAAGAGTCACTAGGAATTACTTTCAACCCCCAACTCAACAACCTTTCCCAACAAGGGCCACAAACAAAAATATACTATGAGCAGGAGCTGAGTTTTCACGCTCTGAGCAAAAGCCAAATGAAGCAAAAGGTAGACAGTGGTAGACCTAAGGCGCAAGTAATAAAGCAAGCTACTTTTTTAATTTTAATTTTTATATTTTGTGAACATACTGTACAGAGGGGTTACAATTACATGGGCAAGATAATGAGTACATTTCTTACCAAGAATTTCAGCCTCCTCCTTTGTTTACTCTTCACTTCCCTTCCCAGCCTCCCCCCTTCCTTCCCACCGAATACTCCCCCCCCCAGGACCAAAGTTGTAAAGTTCGTTTTCAACATGAAAACTTGTACTTCTCATTGTTGCAACAGGTCCACCTCTATCCTTAAACAACTTGTTTTTCCCCATCTCCTCCACAAATTATATCAGCATCAAATATAGTGAAAGCAGGGGTTATACTGTGGGGGAGGGACATACAAAGCAACAAAGAAATAATGTGATAAATGCATTAGAAACAAATGAATGAAAGAAAAAAAATTAAAATACATATCTAAGGGTTCATTTTCCTCACATTACATTATCTGACCTTTTCGGCTTGACTCATACATACACTTGATATTACAAATAAGGGAAACCATGGGACCTATGTTTCTTTGGGCTTGGCTACTTCACTTAATATAATTTTTTCCAAGTCTTTCCATTTTCTAATAAATGAGGCAATGTCATTCTTTCTGATGGAGGCATAGAATTCCAATGTGTATATATACCACATTTTCTTGATCCATTCATCTACTGACGGTCATCTGGGTTGGTTCCATATCTTAGCTATGGTAAATAATGCTGCAATAAACATAGTTGTGCTGGTAGCTTTAGTGTGGTCTTGTTTGTAAACATTTGGGTAAATGCCCAAAAGTGGGATTGCTGGATCATAGGGTAGGTCTATGTGAAGTCTTTTGAGGAAACTCCATACTGCTTTCCAAAGTGGTTGAAAAAGTTTACACTCCCACCAACAATGCAGTAAGGTTCCGTTCTGTCCACATCCCCTCCAAAATCTGTTGTTGTTAGAGTTCTTGACTTTTGCCATTCTAATTGGAGTGAGGTGGTATCTCAGTGTTGTTTTGATTTGCATTTCTTTATGGCTAGGGAGGTGGAACATTTCTTCATATGTCTATTGGCCCTCCTTTCTTCAGAGAAGTTTCTCTTTAAGTCTATAGCCCACTTATTTATTGGGCAGTTGTTTCTTTGAGGATTTGTTGTTGGGGGATTTAATTTTTTGAGTTCCAATTATATTTTAGATATGAGACCCTTGTCTGTTTTATGGCTAGTGAAGATCTTCTCCCAATCCGTGGGCTTTCTATTTATCTTGCTAGGTATGTCCTTTTCCAATGCAGAATCTCTGCAACTTCATGTAATCCCATTTGTCCTACCTTTTTTTGATTTGTTGTGTTTCTGGGTCTCTATTAAGAAAATTTCAGCCTGTGCCAAGGAGACCTAGGGTTCCTCTGATTCTGTCCTGTAATGTTTCCAGAGTGTCTGCTTTGACACTGAGGTCTTTGATCCATTTGGAGTTGATTCTGGTGCAGGGTGATATATAAGTATCTAGCTTTAGTTTTCTACAAGTAGTTATCCAATTTTACCAGCGCTATTTACTGAAGAGGCTGACTTTCTTCCATTCTATTTTTTTAGCTCCATTATCGAACATTAGATGGCTATAGGTCTTTAGGTTCATTTCTGGGTTTTCAATTCTATTCCATTGGTCCTGAGGTCTGTTCTTATGCCAGTACCAAGCTGTTTTGATTACTATGCCTTTAGAGTAGAGTTTGAAATTTGTTATTGATATTCTTCCAGAAGTTTTCTTTCCATTGAGGAGCGTTTTTGCTATTGGGGTCTTTTAATGTTCCATATAAATTTTTGGATTGCCTCTTCTATTTCCTTGAAGAATGAGGTTGGAATTTTGATAGGTATCGCGTTGAATTTGTAGATAGCCTGGAAAATATTGCCATTTTCAGGATGTTAATCTTTCCAATCCAGAAGCATGGGAGGTTTTGCCATTTTCTAAGTTCTGTTTTGATTTCCTTTTTCAAGATTTTAAAGTTTTCATCATAGAGGTCCTTCACAACTTTGGTTAAGTTAATTCCTAGGTATTTAATTTTGGGGGTCTATTACAAATGGAGTTGCTTTCCTAATTTCAGCCACACTTTTCTCGTTGTTGGCATAAAGAAAGGCCATTGATTTTTGGGAGTTAATTTTATACCCTGCTACTTTGCCAAAGTTTTGAATCAGCTAAAGCAAGCTACTTTTAAGAGAAAAGAAAAAGAAAACCTGAGTATGAAGGCAAGGCCCTAATCCCCTGATTTCCCAGAATGGAAAGTGGATCAGTCACGGAATCCAACAGTTTGTGCTTATTCTTTGTATCACAGCTGAAAAATGCCCCTTCAGTTCTAGGCCCTCCAATTAGAAACGGAAGTTAGGCTTGTTCTTTGCTTCTAGCACACAAGTACGTTGTGTAGAAGAAACCTATCCTCTTGCTTCCTAGATTCCAGGGTTCAGCCTCTCTTGGGAATCACGGTGGGAGGTGGATGGCAGTGTGACAAGAGGTTCCAAATAGAGTGGCAACAATGCTAATGAACTTGCAGCTGGCAGCTGGATGCCAGGGCTAGGTGGCAACTTGTAGTGCCCTCTGATTACGCAGCAGTAGGGAGACTGACTTGGAGCACCTGCTGGCTCTGCCTATCAAGTCTACCCCACCACCAGAGGTATAAATGGGGATCTGAGTTGGCTGTGTCAAATTCCTGCTCCCCAATGCTACCCGTTTTCCTCTGTGCATACCACTGCTGAGGACACACATCCAAATTCTCTATAGCCTTGCACAATGAGGGAGATTGTGTACATACAGGCAGGCCAGAGTGGCATCCAGATTGGCGCAAAGATGAACATGGCATTGGACTAGGTTCCTAGTCTCAAATATAGGGGGATGAGGAGGAAGAGGACAGGGTTGGAGGGTGGAAAATGTGGTGGTCTTGGCTAGTCTGAGGTAGATGGGGCTCCATAGTAGTCCGTAACCTTCTGCAAATAAAGTCCCCTAGATAGCTTCCCCAATTTCCCTAATTTGTGTGGCCCAGGTGGGTGTGGATTTTAAGTAAGGCTGGGGTAGTTTCAAATCCCTTGCATGACTTAGTCTTACCTGAGACTCAAGTCACTGTACTTAGTTTCCTGGGAAGAGAATAATCCATTTGGGGTCTGGTTTGAATGAAAGGAATTCAGTGTCTTTGAGCTGACAGATACAGAGGATTCCCTTTCTGCTAACTGATGAGTGTCAGATAATTGAGAACAGTTCTTCCACCTTAATGGAAATTTCTCTGAGTTCTCATGCCTCATTTCAGCTCCCTTAAGTTGGTTGATCTCTAAATCAGTAATTGTTGGTGTATGCTCTGAGGACCCTTGGAGTTCTGGAGACACCTCTAGCTGAGTCTTCAAGATACTGCTTTGGCGGATGGCCAATAGACACATGAAGAAATGCTCAACCTCCCTAGCCATAAAAGAAATGCAAATCAAAACAACATTGAGGTACCACCTCACTACAGTTAGAATGGCAAAAATCAAGAACTCTAACAACAACAGATTCTGGAGGGGATGTGGATAGAAGGAAACCTTACTGCATTGTTGGTGGGAGTGTAAACTTGTTCAACCACTTTGAAAAGCAGTATGGAGGTTCCTCAAAAGACTTCACATAGAGATGCCCTATGACCCAGCAATCCCACTTTTGGGCATTTACCCAAATGTTTACAAACAAGACCACACTAAAGCTACCAGCACAACTATGTTTACTGCAGCATTATTTACCGTAGCTAAGATATGAAACCAACACAGATGACCGTCAGTAGATAATGGTTCAAGAAAATGGGGTATATATACACATTGGAATTCTATGGCTCCATCAGAAAGAATGACAAGAAAAACTTGGAAAAATTATATTAAGTGAAGTAAACCGGGCCCAAAGAAACATAGTTTTCCTTATTTGCAATATCTAGTATATGTATGAGTCAAGCTGAAAAGGTCAGATAATGTGATGTGAGGAAACTGAACCCTTAGATATGTATTTTAATGCTTTTTTCTTTCATTCATTTGTTTCTAATGCATTTATAAGATTATCTCTTTGTTTCTTTGTATGTCCCTCCGCCACAGTATAAACCCTGCTTTCACTATATTTGATGCTGGTATAATTTGTGGAGGAGATGGGGAAAAACAAGTCGTTTAAGGATAGAGGTGGACCTGTTGCAACAATGAGAAGTACAAGTTGTCCTGTCGAAAACGAGCTTTACAACGTTGGTGCAGGAGGCGGGGAGAGGCTTGGGGGGAAGGCTGCGAAGGGATGTGAAGGGTAAACAAAGGAGGAGGCTGCAAAGCTTGATAAGAAATGTACACATTATCCTGCCCATGTAATTGTAACCCCTGTGTACAGTATGTTCACAAAAAATAAAATAAAATAATATTTAAAAAAAAGATACAGCTTTGGCAATATCATCTCCATATAAGGCCACGTTCTTATCATAGAATCCAAACAGAATATGGTATCATATAAGATGGAATACTCATAGAAGAATCTAGAGGTCTTTTATTAAGCCAGATCGCAAAGATTAACAAAACTAAAATACCACCAATTTCTGTGCTTTTTTAATTTAGAAAATGTAGTCATTTTCACAAATATATTAGTGTCAACAGGACATGGGTTTCTTATAGTTACTTTAAAATTCATTGTTCGGACAGTTAACGTCCTAGGCCATAATACACTTCTCTTTCCATCTCAGTTTTAGGAAATACTAAACGATGAGCACAGCATTGACTGCACTGCCAACTACTATGGAGACAGCATCTTACAGCTGCAGAGAATCGAGGTATATTACAATGAGGCAGATGGTGATTGTCTCCCATCTGGCTTCCCACACCATGGCAGAATAATTCCCTGAGGAAAACTAATGACAAGGAAGGAGTTGGTGCCTTTCTAAGGGCACTATTTTAGTTTGAATTTGAGACCTTTATCTTGTAATTGAAGTGCTGTATCCACGTGAGCCACTCAACCAGATATCTTAATTTTTGAGTATACACTTGGGAATTTCCCCAGGACGCCTTATATGTGAATTCCCCCTACCTCTTCTTGCTGACGAGCTACAACTGGATTTTTTTTTGTCGGTCATGAGGCTTGAACTTTGAACGTAGACACTGTCCACCAACTCTTCAGCTCAAGACAAGTGGCACTACCAATTAATCCACAGTGCCACTTCCAGTTTTCTGGTGGTTTATTGGAGATAAGAGCCTTGCTGGCTTTTCATGCCCTGCCTGGCTTTGAACCATCCTCCTCCATCTCAGCCTTCTCAGTAGCTAGAATTATAGGCATGATCCCATTTTACATCATTAAAAATGAGACGGCCTAAATATGTATTCTAAAACAATTGATAAAATATAATTTAAATACAATCCAAGATAAGGACTCAAATGTTTTTCTTTCTTGGTATTGTTTCTAACATATTTATAAGAAGATTTCTCTGTTGCTTTGTATGTATCTCCCCCATGGTATAACCCTCTTTTCATTGGATGTGATGTTGGTATAATTTGTGGATCGGAAGGGAAAAATCAAACTGTTTAAAAAGGTATACAGGTGGACCCATTCCAACAATGAGATGTTTAAGACGTTATGTAGAAAACAAACTTTACAGCTTTGGTGTTTGGGGGAAAGGAATGGGAAGGGGTGGAAGGGGAACAAAGGAGAAGGCAACAATGCTCAATAAGAAATATACTCATTACCTTGTTCATGTAATTTTAACCCCTCTCTATGGTATTTTCAAAATGAAAAAATTGTAAAAGAACAAATACAGTCCAATGCCGTTTTATTGTGTGCTAGTCATCCTTCTAAGCTCAAGATCTTGGCACTGACCATGAGCTTCTTTTGCTAAAGGCTAATGTTCTAACTCTTAAGTCACATCTCCACTACCAACTATTTTGGCTCATTTCTTAGAGATGAGAGTCTCCCAGACTTTCCTACCCCAGCTGGCTTCAATTTGCAATCCTAAATTCTCAGACCTTTGAGTAGCTAGAATTACATGCTTCAGCAACCAGAGTCCAGTTACATTGCCCTCTTTAAAATACAGATTGCATTTCTAAAAAAATATTTTTAATTCAAAATTTAAAATTTTTTGGGGGGTCCGGATGTGGGGACTGAATTCTGGGCCTGGATGCTGTCCCTGAGCTCTTCAGCTCAAGGCTATTGCTCTATCACTTGGACCACAGCACCACTTGTGGCTTTTTACTTTTTGCTTATGTGGTGCTGAGGAATCGAACGCAAGGCCTCATCCATGCAAGGCAAGCGTTCTACCACTCAGCCACCTTCCCACCCCCAATTTTAAAATTTTAAAGAGGGATGTTCAGTCACTAATATGCATGAGAATAGTCCAAATTACAAAGCATAAATAAATTGTTTCACCCTGAAATCTATAACACTTCTGGTCTTGAGCATTTTGAATATGAATACTTAGCCAACAATAAATTCTTTTTAAGGTTTTAAAGTAAGAAAGCATTCTTCTGATGTAGAAAAGCTAATGTGTAAACATTGTTTTAAATGATTAATATTATCTTTCCTAATACAGACAACCTAACTGAAGTCTACAGATTAGATTTTGAGTTTTTGTAACAGTCAATGTAAAGTTTATTTAATTTTATATTAAGAGTTTCCATTCTACATTAGTGTATAAAAACAAATCATGGGAAATTGGCTTTCCTGTGTAATAAACCAGTGAACAAGTTCAAACAAAAGGATAAATATATTTAATTTATTGGATTTATGGATCTACATTTTGGGATGTCTCACCTTGATATTTTGTGTAAATATTGTTTAAATAACGTCTAAGATTCAATCTTCTAGTTCCTTGGTTGAAAGTGGTTGTGGGGATTGTGTCACTCCTATGAACAATATTTTAGGTTGTGTCTTTATTAGATCCTGTATATCCAGCAAGATGGCCAGTTTTCTTTATGTGAATGTTTAGAAAACGGGGCATTTTCAAACTGGTATTTTATCATTTTAAATGATGTCCTTTGGCCAACTCAGGTTAAATGGCTAACTGCAAGTAATTGCCCAAGTTTCCTCTGAGTATTTGAATACAGGGACATGTGCTATTTAATAACCATTATTGTAACATTATAAGACAAGAAATATATATTGTGTATATTTTTCCCCAGGAAAGACTTATACTTGAATTCCCCCTACATCTACTTGCTGAATAGCCACACTTGGCTCTTTTATTTTTGTCGGACATGGGGCTTGAACTCTGGGCCTAGGCATTGTCCCTCAACTCTTCAGCTCAAGGCAAGCAGCTCTACCACTTGAGCCACAGTGCCATTTCTGGTTTTCTGTTAATTTATTGGAGATAAGAGTCTCATGGTCTTTTCCTGCCCGGGCTGGCTTAGAACAGCGATCCTCTGATCTCAGCCTGCAGAGTAGCTAGGATTACATTCATGAGCCACTGTTGCCTGGCACCTGTCTTATTTTCTTGAGAAAGCTAATTGGATAAGGGAAAGAATAGTGGGATAATAACAAAGGGAGGGGTAACAATTTTTGAGAAGAAATGTAATTTCCTTACTCATGTAACTGTAACTCCTATATGCAGCACATTTACAATAAAATAAAATTAACAAAAAAGCAAAAGGTTCTTGCTTATAGGCGCTGGTGACTCACACCTGTAATGCTAGCTACTCAGGAGGCTGAGATCTGAGGATCAGGGTTCAAAGCCAGCCTGGACAGGAAAGTCCCTGAGATTCTTATCTCCAATAAGTCACTCAAAAAAACTGTAAGTGGGGCTGTAGCTCAAGCGATAGAGTGCTAGTCTTGAGCTGAAGAGCTAAGGGACTGTGCCCAGGCCCAGAGTTCAGCCACATGACCAACCAAAAAAAAGTGGTTCTCATCTTTCTTTTGCCCTATTAGGCTCAAACCCTGATGCTCATCTTTGCCTCCTGAGTAGCTGAGAATTTGGCCACCATGCCCAAACAAAGGAATGAATATTCATGGAAACAGACAATTGCAAATGTTAAAGTTGCTGAAACCTTTTGCATGTTGATTCATGTTCCCTTCTTATTACCATTTTATGTGATCCGTGGTCTGGATCTCTGAGCCAGGACACTGTTTCATAGCTTTCTCACTCATGGCTGGTGCTTTACAACTCCAATCACAGCTTCACTTCTGTTTTCTTCTTTGGTTTGCTGATGAATTGATGATAAGAGACCATAGCCCTCAGATTTAATCTGTCTTAGTATTTAGGATTACACACAAAAACCAAAAACTCATGAATCATTTTGCAAATTTAATTAGATTTTCTTATACTTTTTTTTCTATTTTTTATTTCCTTATGTATGCTGGGCTTGGGACTATAAATCAGAGTCTAGGTATTGTCCCAGTACATTTTTAAGACTGGCACTCTAATATGTGAGCCACACAATTTGTGGTTTTCTTTACTCTAATTGGCTAATTAGAGATGAGTACATGTCTTCTCCTGACTGGGCTGTCCTTGAACATTGATCCTCAGATGTGAGAATCCAGAGGAACTACAATAACAGGTGTGAACTACCTCAGTTTTGCTCATTTTAACCTCTAAAATTGTCTCTTCCTATTCTTCTTCCACCTTTCTTTTTATTTATTTATTTTATTATTTTTGTGTGTGCTGGTCCTGGAGCTAGATCGCAAGGTGTGGGGGCTGTCCCAGAAATCATTTTCTCATTTCTACCATTGGAGCCACAGGTCAACCTCCAGCTGTTATTTTCTTCTTTTTGGTGCTTAATTGGAAATAAGGTGGCTCAGTGGTAGAGCACTTGCCTTGCATGCATGAGGCCCTGGGTTCGATTCCTCAGCACCACATAAGCAGAAAGTAAAAAGCCAGAAGTGGTGCTATGGCTCAAGTGGTAGAACGCTAGCCTTGAGCTGAAGAGCTGAGGGACAGTGCCCAGGCCCAGAGTTCAGGCCCCATGACCAGACCCTCCCCCCACAAAAAGAATCTCATGAAAAGCACAGAATGACTCAGAAAATTGAAATCCGAGGATCACAGTTTGAAGCCATCCTTCACAGTAAATTCCATGAGACCCTTTATCTCCAATTAGCTGGTAGGGATCCCACCAATAAATTGAGCGTGATAGAACTCCAGCCTTGAGTAAAGTAGAACATGTTCAACCACCATGGCTGGCACACAAGGGAAAAATGCCCCATGGACTTTCTTGCTTGGGCTTGTCTTTAAATGGTATTTTCTGACTTTAGCTTCCTATGTAGCTAATACAACATTTGTAAGCCACCAGTGACTGACTAAAACTCTGTCACTGTTATTCCTTCTCATCTTCTATACTTCATTTCTTTTGTGGTGGACCTGAGGGTTGAACTTGGGGCATCAGTGTTGCTCTTTTTATGTCTTTTATGTAACATTTTTTCAGTTTTGTTGCTCTAAGGTTTTATTTTCTATATGGCTTTTTATTTCTTATACAAGTAAATTTTTATATCTTACAAAAATAACTTTTATGGGTACTGGTGGCTCATAACTCTAATCCTACTCAGGAGGCTGACATTGAGGATCACAGTTTGAAGCCAACATAGGTAGAAAAGTCTGTGAAATTCTTATCTCCAATAAACAACCAAATATCCTAGAAGTGTTGCTATGAATCAAGTAGTAAAGTGCTATCCTTGAGCAAAAGAAATCAGAGCCCAGGAGGTGATTTCAAGCCCCTGTACTGGCACGAAAAGAAATTCATTAGCTTTACTAGGATTTCTGGTGTGAGCCACCAGTTCTGGGCTTAAGAACCAACTTTCGTAGCAGTTGCCACTTTTGATCTTTTCCTTAGGAGCTTTAATGATTTTTTTTCCATGCCTATATTTACATTCCACAAATGGCTTTATTTTTTTGGTTGGAGGGACAGTTCAATAATTCAATAACATATCAAAAAAGGCATGTCTTGAATTTTTTATTTTAAATAGAAAGCAAACCATATGCTTAGTCTGAGACCAGCAGAGTGTGAATGCTGGTTTGATTGCAGAGCTGTGGAATGTATTTCAGGAAGTGGGAGCCTACCAGTTTGGGTGTTTCAGTTGTCAGGTCTTCCTGCAGCTTCACAATAAACTTCTATGATGTCACGGCCATCTTTGCCATCACAAACCTCAGGTGTCAGGCACTGATCTCACCCTTATGTGGACTTAGATACACAGGAAGGAAAAAAATAGAAGAAATGACGATTGACCACAAGACCACAGCTTTATGAGCTTTCCTGATTGAATTCTGAGATTTCATGAGCAGAGCAGGCTCATCTCCACACAAGACTCCTAAGAACTAAGGACCAAGCACTGTTGTAGACAACTGCAGAAACAGATGTGAATACAACTGCAAATGGCCTGCCTCCATGTACATTTCATGCTGAAGGAGAAAACCAGAAATCACAATGAAAACGTCAAACCATCAGAAGGATGGTGATCTGGGGAGAAAGCTTCACATTGGAGGATCAGAGGAAAAGACATATGATCTAACAGCACGGGCCATCATCCATGCAATTAATGCTTTTCGATGCTGGCTCCAATCTCAATCCAAGATCTCATCCTCCTGAGATGGAAACTGTAGGTGTGAGGCACCTGGGCTCTTTGATAAGAATATCTATTACCAATGTGTGCTAGGTTTCTTGGAATTTTCTTGTAAGGAAGGTTCAAAATTAAACGTATTATACTTCTTAAACTTTCTTTTCATTATCTTCTAATTATTTGAATTTGAGTTGTCTTCTTGACTTCTTGGAAAAATCAAGATAATATTTTTCTTTGTTAAAATCCTGGGGAGGGAAGGAAGATCACAGTTTCTTTGCCAAAGTACTAGAATGCAATAGTCATTTTCACTGATCAGTTTTACCAAATAATGTGTCTTGTCCTTGATGGACTTTTCATCTTCCATAATATTAGATGAATGAAACTATAAATAGGGGGAAAGCAACCACAGAGTAGCAAGTTTATCACAATGACAAATATAAATTGTCCACTTTCGACCTAATGAAAACAGTTTCCTGAAGCATTAAAAACTTGAATAAATACTTGGAGATTCTTCCACTTTATACAAAGTTGTTTTTTTCTTAATTTCTTTTTTTTTCTTTTTTTTTTCTTTTTGGTTGTTCGTTGGGCTTGAATTTTTACCCTGGGGGCAGTCCCAGAGCTATTCAGCTCAAGGAGAGCGCACTACCACTTGAGACACAGCACCACTTCTGGTTTCCTGGTGGTCATTTGGAGGTAAGTCTCACCAACTTTCCTGCTTAGACTGGCTTTTAAATGAATTCCTCAGATCTCAGCTTCCTGAGTACTAGTACTACAGACATGAGCCACCAGCACCCGGCCAAAATAGTATTTTCTTTTCAGTTTGGCTAGTTTGAATGATTACCAAGGAAAAAATATAGAACCTAAAATTTTTAGCTTGTGCTAAAATTTGCAATAGTTTTGCCGTAAAGAATAGTGAAATATTTAGAATTACATATTTTGAAAAATGCAGCTGATTAGCTATTATTGATTTAAAATACTACAGCATAACTTTTTTGGTAGACACTGAAGTCAGTTCAGAACTTGTTGGTGAGCATTCTGCTCTGTGAGCCAAATCCATCGGGACCTTTTTAATTTGATCATAGATTAATTAATTTGAAACTTACAAAGCATCTTTTGGTAACAATAAGTAAAATAAGCCTAAACTCCCGCCTTTTGTGTAATGGAAGAAATCGTAATATCTAGAATGTATAAACTCAAAAAATTAAACACCCGTGGGGGAGAGACATGCAAAGCAAAAAAAAAAAATCTTCTGAATATGTTAGAAAAAATCTCAAGAAAGAAGAACCGTTTGAATCTTTATCTTGGGGTTCATTTCACCTAACACCAACTTATCTGCTCTTTTCTGCTTCTTTCAAAAATATATACTAGTTATTGCAAATAAGGGACCTATGTTTCTTTGTGCCTGGCTAACTTCACTTAATATAATTATGACCCCTGTTTTCACTGTATTTGATGTTGGTATAATTTGTGAAGGGGAAGGGAAAAAACAAATCATTTAAATAGAGATACAGGTGGATACATTGTTACAGTGAAATACACAAGTCGTTATGTGAAAAACGAACTTTAGAACTTTGGCCTGGGGAAATTGGGAAGGTGGAGGGTGAAAGGTGGGAGATGAGAAGGGATGGGAAGGCGAAATATAAGAGGAAGCAATAATGCTTGATAAAAAATGTGCTCAATACCTTGCCCATGTAATTGTAACCTCTCTGTATTGTATTTTCACAATAAATAAATAAATATGAAATTCCCAAAGATCAAATAATCTTATTAATAAATAGGCAAGTGAATTGACTAGATAGGTCCAAAAAAGATATAGATGTCTAAGGAATACCCGAAAAAATTCTACATCTTTAGTAATCAAGGAAATGCAAATCAAATCTATGTTGAAGTTCCATCTCTACATAATCAGAATGTCTATTATCAAAGAAAACACAAATACCAGAAAGGAGTTGGGGAAAGGTACTCTACACAATGTTGGAACTTAGTGAATCAGTGTAGCCACAACAGAAATCAGTGTGGAAGTTCCACCCAAGAAAACCTATATATACACTTGAAGAAACATAAGTCAGCCTTATGGTAGAGTTATCTGTACACACATTTTTTACACATTCCAAATAGTCACGTTCTACAATAAGCCACCACAGGTAGAAAAGTATGTAAAACTGTTATCTCCAATTAACAATAAAAATAAATCTGAGAGTAGAGCTGTAGATCAACTGGCAGAGTACCAGCCTTGATGGAAAAAATGCCAAGCAAGAGATGAAGGCCATAAGTTCAAGCTTCAGGACTGCTAAACACACACACACACACACACACACACACACACACACACACACACACACACACACACACAAAACCAATGCTACCTATATTCTTTTAGCCAAACTTCTTATTCTCTTATGATTCATGCACCTATGACAGAGCTAAATACAATGAGAAAGAGATATTTATAATGATAAACTTTTCACCTAACATCTGTTTTCATGGTATTTGATGTTGTTATAATTTGTGGAGGGAAGGGAAAAAACAAGTTGTTTAAAAAGTGATACAGGGGGGCTGGGAAGTTGGCTCAGTGGTAGAGCGCTTGCCTTGCATGCATGAGGCCCTGGGTTTGATTCCTCAGCACCACATAAGAAAAAAAAGCCGGAAGTGGCGCTGTGGCTCAAGTGCTAGAGCGCTAGCCTTGAGCTGAAGAACTGAGGGACAGCGCCCAGGCCCAGAGTTCAGGCCCCACGACCGGACCCAAAAAAAAAAAAAAAAAAAAAAGTGATACAGGTAGACTCATTGCAACAATGAGATGTACAAATTGTTATGTCAAAAAACCAATTTTACAACTTTGGCAGGGGTGGGGATGAGAAGGGATGGGAAGGGGAAACAAAAGAGGAGGCAACAATGCTTGATAAGAAATGTACTCATGGGCTGGGAAGGTGGCTCATTGGTAGAGCGCTTGCCTTGCATGCATGAGGCCCTGGGTTCAATTCCTCAGCACCACCTAAGCAGGAAAAAAAAGCCAAAGTGGCACTGTGGCTCAGCCTTGAGCTGAAGTGCAGAGGGACAGCACCCAGGCCCAGAGTTCAGGCCCCACGACCGGACCCCCCCACCAAAAAAAAAAGAAAAGAAAAAGAAATGTACTCATTATCTTGCCCATGTAATTGTAACCCCTCTGTATGGTATTTTCAATAGAAAAAGAATGATTTACAAAATTCAAAAAAGAAAAGGTAAACTTTTACTGAAGAACCCAGGTATATTTCTTGTGTTGTTTTGTTTTTGTTGTCACTGGACTTGATCTCACAACCTGAGTGCTGTCCCTGAGGTTTTTACGCTCAAGGTTGATTCTCCACAACTTGGAGCTACAGTTCCACTTCTGGTTTTGTGGTAGTTCATTGGAGATACAGAGTCTTAACAACTCAGTCTTCCACATGCTGATTTCTAACTGCAACTCTCAGATTTCAGCTTCCTGAATTGGTAGGATTACAGGCCTGGTCCGCCAACACTGAGCCAGAACCTGAGTATTTTCACCACTCATCATTGAAAGAGTTCAATTCTTTTTCCTCCAGACTGCTTGCCACGCACATTTCTCTCTGGATGGCAATTGAGCAAATAGAGAGTTTCCAGTAGTTCACACCTATACATCCTAGCTACTGAAAAGTCTGAGATCTGAGGATAGTGGTTTAAAGCCAGCCCAGACAGCAAAATCTGGGAGACTTTTAGTGCCACTTATCCACAAAAACATCTGTATGTTGAACTATGGCTCAAAAAGTAGAGCTCTACCTTGATCAAATACCCCTGGGATAGACCTCAGGCCCTGAGAACACACACACACACACACACACACACACACACACACACAATTTTATAACAGAGTTCTCAAACCTAGCAAGGTGCCATCCTAATCCCTTAATGTCCTGCTATGCTATGGAATTAGAAGAGCCTAACCTCTGGCTTGGGCTGCAATCCCTGCTGGTAAACAGCATCTGGAGGGATGAAGTAGCTCTGAGCCAAGACTGACTCACGCAGACCAGAAGCAGGAGTGAGGTCGTACAGGCAAGTCACCCCTACTCACCCAGAGTGGAAAGGGGAGTGAGGTGACATGGACACATGGCCCCACTCACCCAAACCAGAAGTAGGAGTAAGGTAACACAAACATGAGCCCCCCACTTACTCAAACTAGAATGAGGAGTGAGGTGACAAAGGCATGTGGCCCCCACCTACTCCATTTACTCCCTCTTCTCCAGGAGGGGAAGCAGGAGTGAGGTGACACAGACACACAACAACTACTTAGCCAGACCAGAAGTAGCAGTGTGGTGGTGCAAGAATGTAGCCCCCACTCACCCTGACCAGAATCAGGAGTGAGGTGGTACAGGCACATGGTCCTTACCCACCCAGACCGGAAGCAGGAGTGAGGTGACACAGGCATGGGCCGAACTTTCAGTCAGGAAACAGAAGTGAGGTGATGATCTCATGCCACACCAAAGGAGCCTTGAGAACCATGGAAGCCCCCTGAGGAGGAAGGCACAGTTCAGAGACCATCCAGCCTTCTCTCCTGCCTTTTGTGAAGGCCTGCTTGGTTCCATGGTGCACTCAGAAGGTCAGAGGGCTTGAGCCATGGATGCAGCTGTCCTTTTCCCACTGGTGTTGCACCTGCTGCAGCTACAGTAGCAAACTCAAGAAGTTCTAATTCACAGAATGTATACTATGAACCATTAATGTCTTCAGTTACCATGTGCCACTTGCTAGTCACTTAATAAAAGAGTTGCCAATGTCTTCAGTGTTCACTGACTTGTAAAAATGCTGGGTTGGGAATCTTAATATTACTGATTGTCTTTTAATTCCTAGGAATGATGATTTTTTAAAATGCCCATTCTGTGTTCTATATCTACTAAAAGACTTGTGCAAAGATCAAATTACTTACAGCCTGGTTGTTAAGAGTATAGACTCAGGGACTGGGAAGGTGGATCAGTGGTAGAGTGCTTGCCTTGCATGCCTGAGGACCTCGGTTCCATTCCTCAGCACCACATAAGCAAAAAGAAAAAGCCAGAACTGGCACTGTGGCTCAAGTGGTAGAGTGCTAGCCTTGAACTGAAGAGCTAAGGGACAGTGCCCAGGCCCAGAGTTCAGGCTCCACGACCGGACCAAAAAAATAAAAAGTAAAAGATATAGACTCAGATTCAAATAAATTCAAATTCAATTTTGTCTACTTACTGGCTTTTGGTTAAAGAGGAAGGCACTATAACACTGAGCTTTATTCACTTTTGTACATATGTGAATTGAGCCAGGGACAGGTAGCTCATGCCTATAATCTTACTCAGGAAACTGAGGGCAAAGGATTGTGTTTCAAAGCCAGCCCCGGCAGAACAGGCCCTATGAAATTTTTAGTTCCAATTAATCCCTCAAAAACCAGAAGTGGGATGAGAAGGTGGCTCAAGCATGCTTGCCTTGCATGCATGAGGCCCTAGGTTTGATTTCTCAGCACCACATAAGCAGAAAAAGCCAGAAGTGGCACTATGGCTCAAATGTTAGAGTGCTAGTCCTAACCTGAAGAGATGAGACACAGCACCCATTCCCAGTGTTCAGGCCCCATGAACAACAACAACAAACTCCATGACCAACTAAACAAAAACAAAATCAGAAGTGAAGCTGTGGTTCAAGTGGTAGAGTGCTAGAAAGTGGATAAGTCCCACAATGTACCAGAAAAAAACAAAGAAAGAAAGACAGAAAGAAAGACAGAAAGAAAGAAAGAAGGAAAGAAAGAAGGAAAGAAAGAAGGAAAGAAAGAAAGAAATGTAATTGGATACTGGTATTTCCCATCTCCTAGGGTTTATGAATATTCAATAAACAAAATTCATTGAGCATTTCCTATTGAAAAGAGGGATTTTGTCTAACCATTAAGTGATTTATGATGCTGCAGAGCATGCAATGGATACCCTCTACTTCAGTGGAAAGTTGAATGTAAATTTTGTGAGTCCTATTTGAATAGCTGGTGAGAAGCCAAATTGATGAGCCACAGACTCTTCTGAAAAATGGTTTCCTAAGGAAGATTCAGTTTCCCACATGTCAGTTTGCCTTTCTGCTTCTAGTCAGAAAATCTCTAAGGCTCAGGAAAGGATTCAAGCTTTCTGTTAAACCATGCTGTAGCCATTTTTATTTTTATTAAAGGAATAAGTACTCTAGACATAGGTGGATACTGCCTATTATCCTCCCTGCATAGGAAGCTGAGATTTTGAGGATCATGATTTCATACCAGCCCAGGCAAAAAAGTCCATGAGACTTGTCTCAATTAAGCAGTGATAAACCCAGAAGAAGAGGTATGGCTTAATAATTAAAGTATCATTCCTAAGGAAAAAGCTCTGTTTAAGTTGCCCTAATGCTTCAGGTCATAGGTTGGGACATTGCCACCTACAATACTGCTGGACCCTGCCTTCCCTTGGTGTGATGGCCTACAGCCTGGCTTTCACTCCTGTGCATATAGTCTGTTTGGCCATCGACATTGGGGGTGGCATGATCCGTTTATGGAATATACTGCCCATAAAAACTAACTATGATGTAAACAAAGTTTGACAAGTTGTTAAGTCCAAAGGTACAGTGATAAGGATGATTACTATTTAGCTTTTTTTTTTGGGGGGGGGTCCTGTCGTGGGGCCTGAACTCTGGGCCTGGGCACTGTCCCTCAGCTCTTCAGCTCAAGGCTAGCACACTATCACTTGAGCCACAGTGCCACTTCTGGCTTTTTTCTTTTGGCTTATGTGGTGCTGAGTAATTGAACCCAGGGCCTCATGCATGCAAGGCAGGTGCTCTACCACTGAGCCACCTTCCTAGCCCTAGCTTTTTTCTTTAAATAGTTAATTGCTTTTTGAAGTTTATTTGCTTATTTAATCTAGGAAATCAAAAGTTAATATTTGGGTTTTTGGTGAAATTTGAAACTAGGCAATTAAAAACACTCATTGTCCTCAAATTGAACATTTAAAATTATTAAAACTTTGTTCATTTGTTTTAGTTGTCAGAAATTTGAGCCACGCATGGGAGCTCATACTTGTAATGCTAGCTGCTGGGTCTTGACTGATACAGAGAGGATTATGATTTGAGGATAGCCCAGGGAAACATTCACAATATTGGATCTAAATCAATATCTGAACCCAATGCATTGTGCTTTATATTTCATCTACTCAGAAAAGGTAAAAAGAAGGATTGTGAACCATGCTAGCATGGTCATAAACAGAAAACCCTGCCATAAAAATGGATAAAGCAGGGCTGGGAAGGTGGCTCAGTGGTAGAGCGCTTGCCTTACATGCATGAGGCCCTGTGTTCAATTCCTCAGCACCAAATAAGCAGAATAAAAAAAAGCCGGAAGTGGAACTGTGGCTCAAGTGGTAGAGTGCTAGCCTTGAGCTGAAGAGCTGAGGGACAGTGGCCAGGCCCAGAGTTCAGCCCCCCCTCCCAAAAAAATAAGGCTAAAGCAGAGCTGGGCTCAGGTGGCTCATGCCAGGAAGCTACTCAGAAAGTTGAGATCTGAAGATCACAGTTCAAACCCAGTCTAGGCAGGAAAGTCTGTGAGACTCTTATCTCCATTAAACCACCAGAAAATCAGAAGTGGCACTGTGGCTCAAACAATAGAGCACTTGCCTTGAGCTTAAGAGTGCAAGGACTGTCTCCAGGCCCAGAATTCAAGACACATGACCAACAAAAACAAAAGTGACTAAAGCAAAAAGAGCAGGTATGTGGCTCACCTTTTACAGGACCTACCTTAAGTGCATGAAGCCCTTAATTTAACTGCTAGTATAGAATGGAGGAAAGGATATGAAGAAAAGAAGTAAGGGAGGAATTATGATATAATCAAATACTGGAATGATAAGTATTAAATAAAAAGATTACAGGTATTTTATATTAAAAGATACTGATTGTTTACTAAAAGGAAATTATAAAATGTGGAATTAAGGCTGAAATAAAGATACAACTTTTGTTTTTCTGTAAAATGATACTTATGTGCCCCTTTAGTTTAAAAGTAGTAAATGAGTTTAAAACAATATGAGTGGTTAGAAATGAATCATTATTTCTTATCAATTTTTCTGCTATATTCACCACTTACAAAATCCAAACAATGTTGATCATTTTAATTATTAATTCATTAATTTAATCTTTCATCTTTAGTGTATAGACTATTGTGCACATCATTTAAATGTTTGAACTCTTTTCGTTTGTTTGTTTTTTGTCCATCATGGATCTTGAACTCTGGCCTGAGCACTGTCCCTTCGCTCTTCACCTCAAGGCTAGCACTCTACCACTTGAGCCACAGAGCCACTTCTGGCTTTTTCTGCTTATGTGGTACTGAGGAATTGAACCCAAAGATTCAACATGCAAGGCAAGCACTCTAGTACTGAGACAACTTCCCAGCCCTGATCTCTATTTTTCCTTCAGACATGGGACTTGACCACAGGGCATGGGTACTGTCCCAGAACTCCTTTGCTCAATGCTAGTACTCTACCATACCAGTTGAAACCACAGTGCCATTTCTTGTTTTTAATGGTTAATTGTAAATAGCAGTCTCATGGGAACTTTTCGGCCCAGGCTGTCTTTAAAACACCAAATTCATTTCTCAGCCTCCTGAAATGGTAGGATTACAGGTATAAGCCACCTGAACCCAGCTCCTCATTTTTTTTAATGTTATATGTTTAGTTCCCCCTCAAATACATACAAAGTGAGATGCAAATTAACTTTAAATGAACCACCAATTGAGGATGTTGAGATTACAAGTGATTGCATTTTTTTTTACATTCTTTTATATGTGGGCCTTGAACTCAGGTCCTGGGGGCAGTCCCTGTTCTTTTGTGCTCAAGGCTATCACTCTACCAGTTTGAACCAGTGCTGCTACTAGTTTCTTGCTAACCAGTTTATGAGATAATAGTCTCACAGACTTTCTTATGCAGGTTGTCTTTAAAGCTCAAATATCAGATCTCAGCCTCCTGTGGTGCTATGATTACAGGCATGAACCACTGGCACCAGATTTTTAAAAAAGGGACAATTCATATGCCAGAAGCTTTGACTTATGCCTATAATACTACCTACTCTAGAGGCTGAGATCTGAAGATGATGATTTGAATCTAGTGGTGCAAAAATGTCTCTGTGAATCTTTTATCTCCCATAAACTGTTCAAGAAAATCCAGAAGTGAAGCTTTGGCTCAAGTGGTAGAGTGTACACTTGAGGAAAAAAGAAGCTCAAGGATAGTACCTAGATCCTGCAATCAAACTCCATTCTAACACACACGCACACACAAACACACACACACACACAAACATACACACACACACACACACACACAATCCCAAAAGCAAATAGAAAATATGAAGAAATCAATGAAAAATTTTAATATTGTAAGGACTTTTGGGTTTAGAGGTATGACTTAGTTGGTAGGACAATAGCTATTGATTGAAACTATCAGGTACCAAGGACATAAAAATGGAATTATCTGCTCTGTATTTTCCTATTCTCATATGTTCTTATTAGGGAACTCTCTTCTTTTTAAAAAAATTGTTTTAGCGGTGATATAGAGCAGGGTTACCTTTCTGTATGTCAGGTAACTAGTACATTTCCTTCCTTTTACGTAATCTCATCTGTTCCCCCATTCTCTTCCATACCCTCTCTCCCATCTTGACCCTTGACTTGCATGGTTCACTTTCATCAATGTCCAGTACAGACAGAGGGCTCTGCTGCTGCAATATTCTGTGTCCTTCCCCCATCTTCCCTGTATATTATGTGAAGAATACAGACTCATCAGAAAATGAAAAGACAAATTAAGAAAAGTCCCTTTGTTTTCTTATTGGAACTCATATATATATACAGAGAGAGAGAGAGAGAGAGAGAGAGAGAGAGAGAGAGAGAGAGAGAGAGAGAGAGAGAGAGAGAGAGAGAGAGAGAGAGAGAGAGAGAGAGAGAGACTATTATATAGAAAAGGTGCTTGAGTATTACAACTTGGTGATTTTCGCCAAAGGCTTCCTCTTCTGTTCTTACTATATATGATGCCTAGAGTCCTGTACAGTATGTCATATCCCATTGTGTTTTAAACCTTTCTTCTACATATCAGGGGAAAATGTACCATTTGTCAATTTGATGTTGGTTAACTTTCTTAATATGATTTATTCTAGTGTCCTCCATTTCCCTGCAAATTTCATTATTTTATCCTTTCTAATGGCTCTGTAAAATTTCATTGTATATAGAGAGCCTAATTATTGGTTCCATTCATTTATTGTGGGGCATCTGGGTTGTGTACATTTCTTGTCACTGTGAATTGAGCAGCAAGGAACATGGTTGTGCAAATGTCCTTGCCATTTTCTAGTTTCTCCACTTCCCCACCATCATTTGCTGTCTGAATTCAAGATATTTGGATAAGATGGTATCTCAGGATTACTTTGATATTTATTTTCTTTATGGCCTGGGATGATGAACCTTTCCTGAGATGTTTCTTTGCCATTCTTACCTCTTCTTCTGAGAAGTCTCTCCTTAGCTCCTCTGCCAATTTGGTGATTGGTTTATAAGTTTTGGGTGGTGTAGTTTCCTGAGATCCATGTATACATTGAAAATTAGCCCTTTGTCTAATGTATTGCAGGTAAATATCTTTTCCCAATTTGTTGGCTGTCTTTTTAGTTTAGTGGCTATGTCCCTAGCCTGTGTAGGTTTTTTCATGTGATGTAGTCCCATTTGTTGGGTCTCTCTCCTACCTGTTGTGCCCCTGGAATTCTATTCAGGAAGTTCCTGCCAGTACCTATAAGTTCTTTTTTTTTTTTTTTTTTTTGGATCCGGTCATGGGCCTGAACTCTGGGCCTGGGCACTGTCCCTCAGCTCTTCAGCTCAAGGCTAGCGCTCTACCACTTGAGCCACAGCAACATTTCCGGGTTTTTTTCTTTTTGCTTATGTGGTGCTGAGGAATCGAACCCAGGGCCTCTGGCATGCAAGGCAAGCGCTCTACCACTGAGCCAACTTCCCAGCCCCAAGTTCTTTTTTTTTTTTTAATGATTACTTTAATGGTAAAAATTTTATTTACTTTTATAAATACATCGCAAGACAAAACTTTTCAAAAATACTTTCCCCCCCAAAAAAATTTTAAAAATAAAGGAAAGCTCGTAATAGGTAGGCAGACTGTCTTGAGTCCTCTTTTTGTTCTTAAGGAGAGCTCTCTGCAGTGTAGGACAGGACAATTGCCGCACACCCAATACTGCCATGGGTTTGGCCTTGGGGAGAGAAAAGGCCAGCCTGGACTGAGTGTCCTCTCCTGGTCACGGGCATACTTACACGTTCTAGTATCTATAACACTATCTTTGATTATCTAGTATGGATCCTATTATAGTTGGGCTATGCTGTATACAATGTTAACCATTGAGAACATATATCTCTCTCTGCATATATGTCTGAATTATAAAGTATAAGTTGGACTCCAAGTTCAACAAACACAAGTTATTCTCTATGTGTTCCCAGTGTCCCTATGAGGATCTCTCAACAGCTGTTCATTTTTCCTGTTTAGATAACATTAAACACCATAGTTTTGCTAGGTCAAGAATAAAGATGAGGGGTGAAAATAAACTTTTGCCTTTAAATAGCTTATGATCCTCAACCCTAAAAGAGGAGTTAAATTAGAAAACATTTTGTTGTTGTTGTTGTTGTTGTTGTCTCCAGAGCGATTACTCCATTACTGGTGAGGCCTGTGAGGTGTGGGGTACACTCCCAGCCTCCCCCATGCCTCAGGCAGGCGCAGCAGGTGGAGGCGCACACTGGGCCACCCCGTTCGCATCACAGGGCTCACAATGCAGGAAGGGGCCCACGTCACAGGCGGCCCGCGGAGCAGGGCCAGGGGGGTGAGCAGAGTTGCCCCTAGCACGGGTGTGCCTGATGCATGGCAACCGTCGCAGGGGCCAACTGGAGTAAGTGGTTACAGGGTCGAGGCACACAGTGCAAAATTGCGGGAAATGGAGCGCAACTACCAGTGCTCGGCATGCAGCTGCCCAGCTCGCACCTCAGCACCTATAAATTCTAATGTCATCCTTATTCTGTCTTATAGTAGTTTGGCTGATTTTAATGTAGGTAATCCATTTTGAGTTGATGTTAGTGCAAGCAGAGATCCACTTCTAGTTTTCTGCCTATAAATGTCCAGTTTTCCCAACATCAATACTTGAAAAGGCTATGGTGTGTGTGTGTGTGTGTGTGTGTGTGTGTGTGTGTGTGTGTGTGTGTGTGTGTGTGTGTGTGTGTGTGGTGTGGGGGGGGTCGTGGGGCTTGAACTCTGGGACTAGGAGCTACCCTTCAGCATTTCATCTCCAGGCTAGTACTTGAACCACAGTTCCACTTCCCATTTTCTTGTGGTTTATTGGAGCTAAGAGTCTCATGGACTTCCCTGGCCCTGCTGGCTTTCAACAACCATCCTCAGATCTCAGCCTTCTGAGTAGCTAGTATTAATGGCATGAGCCACAGGCACCCGGCAAGGCTATGTTTTTTCCACACTACATCTTTCGCTCTTTTGTCGAATATCAGATGATTGTAAGTATGTGGTTTTATTTATGTGGTCTTTTCATCTTTTTAAATACTTTTTTATTGTAAAAATAATGTGCAAAGCGGTTACAGTTACATAAGGTAGGTAATGAGTTCATTTCCTCTCAAGCATTGTTACCTCCTCCTTTTTATTCCCCCTACCATCCCTACCCTTCCACCTCCACAACTACTCCTTTCCATCCACCCTCCCCACTCCCTGCCTAAATTGTAAAGTTCGTTTTTGAACATAGTGTCTTGATCTCATTGTTAAAATTGGTCTATCCCTAGTTAAGCATTTGGATTTTTCCCTTCACCTCCCAATGCTAGAGAAATGTATATACAAGATACAGGGCACCAACATCAAAGAAACAAACAAAAAAACACATAACTTAGGTTTCAAGATTGGGTGGAAGAATGATTACTGTTGACTTAATTTGATAAGTGTTCTTTAGTTTTTAATGGTAAGGCTTATTAACTCAAAGGGGGAGCAAAAACATTCAGAATAGTAGAATGTGGCTACTACTCATTTGATGTGTGTGGATAGATTATGATTAATAAAAATATATCTATTAATTCCCAGTGGTAGACTGCTATGCTAACTGGGAGGAGACTTTGGTAATGCCAGGGGTTTGAATACTGGTAATGAAGCAGAATATAAGGGGAGATCATTTGCTAAGGATGTAACTTCCTAGGCTCGTAACAAATACATTGTAGTAGAATGCTAAGTGATGATGAACTGAGCACCAAATTTTATTTGTTGACTTCTTTGTTTTGTGAAGTCCAGGGGTTTGAACCTAGAACCTGGGTGCTGTCCCTTAATTTTTTCTCAAGGCTAGTGTTCTACCAGTTGAACCACAGCTTCATGTCCATAATTTTAGTGGATAATTGGAGATCAGTCTTTCCAATTTCCGCTTTGGGCTTGCTTCAAACCTGATCTTCAGGTATCAGCCTCCTGAGTAGCTCGCATTCCAGTTGTGAGCCACCAGATCCTGGCTAGAATCACATGTTAAAAGTATTCACTAGGTGAATCAGACGTGTCTAGCTACTATTTGAGAACTTTGGTTCCAGTGGGTCATGTCAGATTTAGAATAACATCAGAATTTTTCTTCTTGTAACCTGCAGCATCCAATATCTATATCATTTATTCCGATCTTCATGTCTGATCTTTTTTTTCTTCATTGTACCTTTTTTTCTTACTTCACAAGCAAGCACGTCAGTGATGTTTTCCTTTTCTGAAGCAAGTTACGTCCTTTCCCATCACTGAGGGATGTACTTGCTGTTCTTACTGCCTGGAGTACCTGCTTCTAGTTAATTGCATGGATGATGGCTCTCAGGTTAATTGTCTCCTCCTCAGAGATATCTCCTCACATACCTGCTGTGAAGTTGTTGCCACAAAACTACCAATGTCATGTACCTGATATATAGACATTATCATTATGATTTCTGGTTTTCTTTTCAGCATGAAATTGATGAGGTGAGAGCCACATTCACTTGTTTCTCCAACACCTATAATAGTGCCTGGACCTTAGTGCTCAAGAGCCTTGCATGGGGATCAGCCTTTTCCAGCTCAATTTATCCTAGCTTCTGGTCAGGACAGCTCTTGAAGCTGATGTCTGGTGGTTAGCAGTCATTCCCTCTTGTTCTTTGTGCCTTTCTGTGTTGCTGAGTCCACCTCAGAGCAAGATCAATGCCTGACACTTATTTGCTGCTATGGAAAGATTGGTATGACATCATACAAGTTATGGGAATTGTTTTGTGAAGCTGTGTGAGGAGACGCATCCCCATACAAGTTCTCCAAGACAAGTGTTTCCCATGCCCAGGAGTGCATTCCACAATTCAGCATCCAAACTATCACCTACTCCCTGATGCACTCAGTGTATATTCCCATTTCCATTAAAAAAAGAAAAATTCAAGATATGCCTTTGATGATTTGTCATTGAATTACTGAAACAAAGTATATAATTTGGGGGCTGGGAAGGTGGCTCAGTGGTAGAGTGCTTGCCTTGCATGCATGAGGCCTTGGGTTCGAATCCTCAGCATCTCATAAGTAAAAAGAAAATAAGCCTGAAGTGCCACTGTGGCTCAAGTGGTAGAGTGCTAGCCTTGAGCTGAAGAGCTGAGGGATAGCGTCCAGGCCCAGAGTTCAAGCTGACAACCGGACCCCCCCCAAAAAAAAAAAGTATATAATTTTATGTATTTGTAAGTCTTTGTCCATCTCTCCTGAGCTCTGGGCATATTTCTATGTGTTTGCAGCTTGGAAAGGGAAATAAGGTTTAATTCAGGATAGTCAAAAACATTTTGGGAGGGAATACCAACATTCCATCTGATGTTCTACAGATGGCCATCTTGGCAAAGGAACTAAGTAGACTGTTATAGCATAAGAGACTTGTCCTGATTTCTACTGACTTTCCTCTGGGGTCACAGAGAGTGATCCTACTGCATATGTGTCCCTTGGCTACACCCGAGGGACCAGGTCTCCTCTGAAACTCTAATGGCATGGGGGTAAAAGAAATTAAAACACAGAACCCAGCTTCCCACATTACTAGGATTACAGGCCTAAGTCTCATATACTAACTCATAACTGCCTTTTTATACATCGTGTAGCCTTTTTCATTATATTCAACTCATAGACAGATATACAAATATATGTTAATATTTATTGATCTATTTATAATCAGTGTTATATCTAGAAACACAAAAATATATATTCAAATAATTGTAATCAAAGTATTATTACCACTTTCCCCAATAATGTTTTACAGTAATATTATGTGAAAAAATGCTTACTATTGAAAATGTTAAAAGCCCTTGTAGTATGAAAAATCATATTCGATCTTATACATCATATAATATACTATATAAAATGTAATGAATATAGCATGTATTTCCATATATCTGATTTAATTACTTCCTGATGTGTTTGTCCATCTATGTAAGCCTTCTTTCTTCTATTGATGATGGCTTATACTTTCCAGTGTCGATATTTCCTATGTATTTTGTCAAATATATTCAGCCCTAAGTAGATTTTTTATATTAACGGAGCCAAATTTTTCTTCAATATTTCCCAAAGCACAATGAATATGTATACAGGCTTGAACTCATTGTTGGAAGAAAGTCCCACATACCACTATAAGTATTGTAGCATTTGTACCAATTGACAGAACAGCTTTCTAGGTCATCTGATCTGGTATGTCCTAAAGCTTTTGTAACCACCTTATCACCCCATGCAGGCATGGCCGGGCTTCCTTGCAACTCCCTGTGCACTTAACCGTTCCCTTTATATCTAGTAGGCTCTCTTGTTCAGCCCGCTGTCACTTTGTGTTTGCCCACACACAGAACACATGTGCATGGTGCTTTACATTGTAGGTGAAAAAAAAACACATTTAAGACTCATGAATTGTATAACATAACATAGACATTGACATTTTAATAACGTTAGAAAAATAATAGAGACGTGGAGAGAGTGGGCATCCTTGTCTTGTCCCTGAGTTAAGAGGAAATGGCTTTAGTTTTTCACCATTGAGTATAATGCTGGCTGTAGGTTTGTCATATACAGCCTTTATTGTATTGAGGAATGTTCCATGGATTCCTAATTTTTCCAAAACCTTCATCATGAAGGGGTGTTGGATCTTGTCGAATGCTTTTTCTGCATCTATTGAGATAACCATGTGGTTCTTATTCTTGCTCCTGTTGATGTGATGAATAATATTAATTGATTTGCGTATATTGAACCAGCTTGGCATCCCTGAAATGAATCCTGTTTGATCATGTGGTATGATTTTTTGGATGAATTGTTGAAGTCGATTGGCCAAAATTTTGTTGAGAAGTTTTGCATCAATGTTCATCAAAGAAATGGGTCTATAGTTCTCTTTCTTTGAGGAGTCCCTGCCTGGTTTTGGGATGAGGGTTATGACTGCTTCATAGAATGTGTTCGGTAGTGAGCTTTCTCGTTCAATTTCATTGAAGAGTTGGAGGAGTATTGGTGTGAGCTCTGCTTTGAAGGCCTTGTAAAATTCCGCTGTAAAACCATCTGGTCCTGGACTTTTCTTAGCTGGGAGGTCTCTTATTGCTGTTTCTATTTCAATGCTTGATATGGGCCTGTTAAGCTGGTTTAACTCATCTTGGTTTAGTTTTGGCATGTCAATATTTGCTAGGAAAAGGTCCATTTCTGTCAAGTTCTCAAACTTATTAGCATAAAGTTTTGAGAAATATTCCCTTATAATTTTCTGAATGACATAGCTAGCAAGATCAATAGAAAGCCCACCGATTGGGAGAAGATCTTTACTAGCCATACAACGGACAAGGGTCTCATATCTAAAATATACTTGGAACTCAAAAAATTAAACCACCCAACAACAAATCCTCAAAGAAACAACTGCCCAATAAATAAGTGGGCGAAAGATTTAAAGAGAAACTTCTCTGAAGAAGAAAGAAGGATGGCCAATAGACACATGAAGAAATGTTCAACATCCCTAGCCATAAAAGAAATGCAAATCAAAACAACATTGAGATATCACCTCACTCCAGTTAGAACAGCAAAAATCAAGAACTCTAACAACAACAGATGCTGGAGGGGATATGGACAGAAAGGAACCTTACTTCATTGTTGGTGGGAATGTAAACTTGTCCAGCCACTTTGGAAAGCAGTATGGAGGTTCCACAAAAGAATTCACATAGATCTCCCCTATGATCCAGCAATCCCACTTTTGGGCATTTACCCAAATGTTTACAAACAAGACCACACTAAAGCTACCAGCACAACTATGTTTATTGCAGCATTATTTACCATAACTAAGATATGGAACCAACCCAGATGCCCCTCAGTAGATGAATGGATCAAGAAAATGTGGTATATATACACAATGGAATTCTATGCCTCCATCAGAAAGAATGATATTTCACCATTTGTTAGGAAATGGAAAGGTTTGGAAAAAATTATATTAAGTGAAGTAAGCCAGGCCCAAAGAAGCATAGGTCCCATGGTTTCCCTTATTTGCAATATCTAGTATAGGTATGAGTCAAGCGGAAAAGGTCAGATAATGTGATGTTAGGAAAATGAACCCTTAAATATGTATTTTAATGTTTTCGTTTCTTTCATGCATGTGTTTCTAACGCATTTATAAGATTATTTCTTTGTTGCTTTGTTTGTCCCTCCCCCACAATGCAACCCCCGCTTTCACTATATTTGATGTCAGTATAACATGTGGAGAGATGGGGACAAACAAGTCGTTTAAGGATTCAGGTGGACCTGTTGCAACAATGAGAAGTACAAAATGTCATGTCAAAACCAGCTTTACAATGTCGGTGTGGGGGGGGAGGAGGGTATGATTGGGTGGGGGGTAGGGGGGAGGCTGGGAAGGGAGGTGAAGGGTAAACAAAGGAGTAGGTTGCAATGCTTGGTAAGTAATGTATGCATTATCCTGCCCATGTAATTGTAACCTCTCTGTACAGTATGTTCTCAAATAAAATAAAATTAAATTAAAAAAAATAAGTAGAATGATCATTTTACAACAATCAGGACCAAAAAGAAATATAAAGATTTTCTAAAGAAGAGGGGAAGCAATCTCTAAATCTGGATTGTCTTCTAAGTTGCCTTCAGACACATATTCTGCCTCAGACTCCTCAAAGGGATCTCCTTCCTCATTAAAGGCAGTATTTTCTTCCTGAGTCTAGGGAGGGACAGATTCTTATTTCTCAATTGGAAATTGGATCTCCAGCAGCAGGACAGATTGGTCTGGATAATCTGTGAGGACAGATTCCCTTTCCTCAACTGAATCTAGACTTTGAACCTAACATTGGTTTTCCTGAACTTAGACTGGGGTCATTTTCCATTAGCATATATTTACCCTGCACTCCAAAACCAATACTTTTTTACTGGTTTGGATGTGATCTAGGTGAATTGTGAACATCAATGGAAGACATGCTGGATCATCTTCCTTGGTGGTATGTGCATGTACACCTACATCACATGTGGCGTTCAGAACCAGTGGGATGTCCACAGGACTCAAAACCTACTTGAGCCTTTCTACACATTGAAAAAGCCTCTATGTTCACATGCTTTCTGGAGTCCAGTTTTGGCTCCCAATCTCCATCAGTCACCATAGGCGACATCACAGATGGGTTTTTTATCTGTAGTTCAGCAGGAAGTTCTCTACATTGACAGAAACATAAGAATGGAAATAGGTACAGGAGTCTTAGAGTAGACTCTAGAAGTTAAAGTGTGACTAAACTTCTATGAGGATTTAATAGTAGAAGCTGTAGAACTTGAGTTTGGACTGAACACTAATGAGAAGGTAGGGTGTTTCTAATGAGTGGTTATGTCCAAGTTCTTTTAAAACGGGAACAGACATTACTAGGCATAGAACATCCATAAAAGGACATTTTGCCAAGCTGGGTAGTACAAAGGGCTCTTGGACAAGCAGGCCCATCCCTTGAGACCTAGGTTCCATCCCTACTCACAAGCTCTAAGGCATCTAAACAAGTACTACTTACTCTTTTTCTTGGTCTCATGGGTCATGCTTTGCTCCAGCTGGTCCAGAAGGATATGTAAGCAGGACAGCAATTCTGAAGAGGGCATGTTGAGTTTGTCATACTTTGTAAGTTTTTTTAGGATGTCAAGTTTCTTGTGCTCAAAAATCATCATGGTAGAAGTCCATCCAAATAGTTAAGACGGAACAATCAATGCTGTTGGCAAATTGTTGACAAGGAAAAGGAGAGTCCGCCCTCTCCATCCTGAGCTTTCTACCATAGACCCTTTCTGGCAGGACTAGAATGTTGGGAAGTGGGAAGAGACTCCTGGAAGCAGGATGCTGCTCACAACCCACTTCTAGAAATTTCTAATACAATCCTCCAAAATTCTCCCTGTGATGGACAGAGAAAGTTGTTTCCCCACTGTATCTGACTTGCTACACACAACCCTCCCTGTCATTGAGGGATTGTGATCCATGCGGGCCTGGTCATAAACAGAAAACCCTGTCATAAAAATGGCTCAAGTAGAGCTGAGCTCAGGTGGCTCATACCTGTAATCTTAGCTACTCAGGAGGCTGAGATCTGAAGATCCCAGTTCAAAGCCAATCTAGGCAGGAAATTGTGTGAGACTCCTATCTCAATAAACCACTAGAAAACCAGAAGTGGCACTGTGGCTCAAACAGTAGAACACTCGTCTTGATTTGAAGAATGCAGGGACAGTGTCCAGGCGCAGAGTTCAAGTCACATGACCAACAAAAACAAAAGTGACTAAAGCGAAAAGAGCAGGTGTATAGCTCACTTTGTAGAGCACCTACCTAAAATACATGAAGCCCTGAGTTTAATTGCTAGTATTGAAAGGAGGAAAGGATATGAAGGAATGGAATGAAGAAAAGACGGAAGGGAGGAATTTTGATTTAACCAAATATTGGAAAGATATGAAGTATTAATTAAAGTTATTACAGGTATTTTATATGAAAAGATACTGATTGTTTACTAAAAGGCAAATTATAAAATGTGGAATTCAGGCTAAAATACATGTACAAATTTGTTTTTCCGTAAATTGATACTTACATACTTCTTTTGTTTAAAAAATCGAAGAGTTGTTAGAAATGAATCATTATGTCTTATCACTTTTTCTGCTACATTCACCACCTAAAAAATTGAAACAATGTTGATAATTTCAATTATTAATTTATTAATTTAATCTTTCATCTTTCGTGTATATTCTATTGTACACATCATTTAATTATTTGAACTCTTTTTTTGTTTGTCTTTTGTCAATCATGGGTCCTGAACTCTGGGCCTGGGCACTGTCCCTTAGCTCTTCACCTCAGGGATATCACTATACCACTCGGACCAAAGTGCCACTTCTGGACTTTCTGCCTATGTGGTACTGAGAAATCGAACCCAAAGGCTCATACATGCAAGGCAAGCACTCTACCACTTAGCCACCTTCCCAGCCCTGAACTCTGTATTTTTTCCTTTAGACATGGGGCTTGAATACTGGGCATGGGTGCTGTCCCAGAGCTTCTTTGCTCAAAGTTAGCACTCTACCATACAAGTTTAAACCATAGTGCCATTTCTTGTTTTTTAATGGTTAATTGAAAATAGCAGTCTCATGGTAACTTTTCTGCCCAGGGCTGGCTTTGAAACACCATCCTCATTTCTCAGCCTCCTGAGAAGGTAGGATTACAGGCGTGAGCCACCTGTACACTTGTGCTCATTTGTTTTTCTTTTAACTGTAATAAAAGTTTAGTTCCCCCACCTAAATACGTGCACACTGAGATGCAATTTGGCTTTAAATAAACCACTAGTTGAGGATGCTGAGATTACAAATGATGGCAAATTGTTTTTAACTTTTTTTAATATGTGAAGCTTGAACTGAGCGCCTGGTTGAAATCTCTGTTCTCTTGTGCTCAAGGCTATCACTCTACTAGTTTGGCCCACAGTGCCCCTTTTAGTTTCTTGGTAACCAGTTAATAAGATAATAGACTCACAGACCTTCTTACCAAGGCTGTTACTAATCCTTGATTATCAGATCTCAGCCACCTGAGTTGTTATGATTACCGGCATGAGCCACTGGCACCAGTTTTTTAAAAGGCAACAACAGATTACTTTAGGGGAGGTTGCAGGAGGAAAGAGCTAGAGGCTAAACAAGCTCTCACATAGAAAATAGTTGTAGTGTTCCAGAGAAGAGTCCTAGGCCAGAGAATTACTAAGTGTGCCATCACAGTAAAGAGAGTTTGGCCAGAGAGGGAAAATACAGGCAAGGAGACATATCTGAGCACTTGCCATTAGCTGCAGCTGCAGTGGCGGCAGCAATGACAGCAGCCTAGCCACCAAACGAACAACACAGATTCTGGGACAATGGTGCCAGAAACAGCAGGTGACAGGATTCTTCTTAAAACCAGAAAGGCTGACAAGTAGCAGGTATCTTCTTCCTACAGATCACAGACCAGAGACAACCCAGGAACCAAGACTCCAGGGTGAGTTGAATCCTGACATACTCACCCGCACTCACCCCCGGAGGTCTCCATATTTGATATTGAAAAGGCCCAGCTGAGGAGCTAGCTCCAACTCAGGCCTTGGAAAAAGAACAAACGAGTCATTTAGGAGGTCACAGGTACCTGACCTGACCTGCCAGGCTCAGCTCCTCCCTGGGAAAAGTCACCCAGCCCAAGCAGACAAAGCTCTGCCATGAGGGGAGTGACGTTCTTCACTGGGTAAACAGAGCCAGAGGCTGCCCCTCCCTACAGCAGCCTAGACAATCAAGTAAAATTCAGTAAACATAAACCCTGAGAATGGCTCCAGGCTGGGCTCTGTGAGTGTCTCAGAAGCTACCCCTCAGGGAAAAGCTACAATTTGCTGAAAGGCCTCAGTTCTACCCAGAACCTAGCCTCATCACAACTTCTTCAAACTAGAGGAAACAGCCATCTCCCTCTTTTGTGAAACTCAAAGCAGATCTCTCTCTCATTGAACTAGCCTGGGAGGAGGATCACAAAATCTTGGGTAAAGCAGAGCATTTTTCTGCCTGCTCAAACAAATTGACTTAAGAAAACAATCTAGCCACAGGCAAAACAAAAAACACAAGCAGATTAGAGACTCCATCAAGAGACTGGTTACAGACACAGGGAGATACAGGATCTTCCCATCTAATCCCTCCCCGCCCACCCCCAAAGAAAAGAGCTCTTTGTTGTACCTTTTTTGTTTTTTTGTTTTTTTTTTTAAAATTGTTTTCTATTAATCTTTTTTTCTCCCCTCCTATTTTTTATTTTAGGTGTATATGTGTGTGTGTGTGCTTTGTTTAAATCTCTACTGACCTTTTGGTCCTTTTTTCCTTTTTTTTTTCTTTTTCATTCTTTTCATTTTTCTTCTGTTTCCTTCTTTTTTGTGTGACTTAATTGCTGTTCTGCTCATCCTCAGATATATGCCATCATCAAATATTAGACTGAAAGACCATAGTCCCCTAGGATACTTTCATCAATGGGAGGGCACCCCAGAAACTCAGGCTCCAGGCCGGGAGATGCAATAAACAAGTGGAGTTTATTTGACGTTTGCGCAAACGGACTCTCTGCCATGGTCAGTCAGAGAGCCCTGAGCAGCGGTTACAAGCCTTTTTAAAGGCAAAAAAACCAAATGATTAAAGCATAACACAAAGCATCCCATGATTGGTCCATTTAAAGGTCACCATATACGCCAAAAATCACTTTGCCAAGCGGGAAATTTTGTAACACTCTTTGTAAAACATTTGGCTCATGGTTGGTTTAAGGGGGGTTTACATGGTTACAGGCCTATGATTGGTTGACATTTGGCTTAGCTTGGGGTCTTGCCAGGTGGTCGTTATCTCAAGGTCCTGTCTGGGGAATTTCTAAATGGGAACTGAGGAACACGTACTGTCTGTTCTTTATCTATGACCACTGACCTTGTCCTGGGGCCGGCATCTGGTCTCTGAAACTTCTTAACTCATTTCTGGGAAGGGAAGGGTCAGTGCTAGCGTAAGCAAGTTTACAGAAGCACAGTCAGCAGTTAGCAAGTTAGTAATGGTAATGGGCAATTTTTTATCTTTCATTCCCCCCTTCTTCTCTCGACTAATTTTAATCTTAAAATTCATGGTGTCTCTATATTATCTTGTGGGGTGTCAGTTTTTCTCAGTGCTTGGTATTGAGATCTCAGAACTAATAGATGGACTGTGCTGATTTTTTTTCTTTTACAAAAGATATCAATCTGTTGTGTATACCATTTGCAACACACTCCTACCATTTGCTACATACTTAAACTTTCTGAGGTTTGTCTTAAAGACAATTTTTAAATTTATCCAATTCCTTTTCCAAGGCTTTCTTTACCATTTGCTACATACTTGAACTTTCTGAGGTTGTCTTAAAGACAATCCTTACTTTTTAAATCCTTTCTTCTCCAAAGAGGACATTTTTTCCCCAATTCCTTTCTCAAAACTCTCTTTACTACCCTCCTCTTTGTTACAATTCCTTGAGCTTCTTTGTGGCTAGAGTTTAAAACTTCCCAATTTTTCCTGTGGCTTGTGAAACCAAGTTATCTCAGAACAACCTCAAGGTACCACTGGGCTGGAGAAGCTTGCTAGATTTTAAGGCTAAGAGTATTACTTCCATTGATAACACACTCAGGTTATTACCATACCAGAGCCAAACTAGGCTGTGACCATAGAGTGGATTTCCAGTCACTATGCACTGAAGTACCTAAGGCAAACAAGCCAGTGATATCCTTGTCCCCAATATCCACTGTGGGAAGAGAGGGTTTCTGGATATCACCCAAAAGAATGTCCCACAAGATCTTAGATTTAGCAGCAGTCAACCAGGAAGCAGACTCAGGTCATGGAATCAGGAAGGAGTTTCTCCAGGTGGTTGTCAGGACGTCGTCGAACTTTACCCATTAGGGTATGCAACAGCAGCAGCAGCAGCAGTAGGGTCTCTCATTGGCTCCAAGGGACTGTCATACCTCATGCTGGGCTGTAAATTCCTACACAGACTGGTTAAGGATACATTGCATAGGCTTGGCAGACTTTGATCCTGCTAGTTTTTAAGATCTTTAAACAATAGTCCAGGACAATTTACAAAAATCACAACTTTTTTATTAACCAGATATTTTTGTAAATAGACACAGAAGGCTCAGAAGGCTTAGTCTTGTAGCCATCTCTAACAGATGCAGTCTCCACACCTTGCACACCGACAACTATTAACACTATTCTTTATGCCTTTTTAAAAAAAATTATTTTATCTATTTTGCCTCATTTTTTCAAAACTGACTATGGACCCTTGATCTTAAAATGGGGGTAGAAGGGCGAAGTTCCATCTTCTGTAACTTCTTCAAGCTGACTTCAGGGGCATTGATCTTACTTAGCCAGGAACCTATAACCTTAGCCTATTTTACAAAGAGGCTATCAGGGTTAGATGTCATTAAGAACAATATTTAACTTTTGACAACTGCACAGACCTTTTCTCCGGCTACAGCAATGTAGCTTGTTTAGCACTCTGGTTTGCAAAAGCATCTTTCTAGATGGCTTAGGAATGTGATCTCTAATGATCCCAACAATGCCTAAGTTATCTTTGCAGGCCTTTAGACAGATATCAATAGAAATACACTCTCAGGTTTACAAAATTTTTCCTGAGCAGATGAACTTCATGTAACTAGTGTCAGCTCAATTAGAGCTGCCAATTAGAGCTTTTGGCACATAAAGGGGTTGAGATTTAAACTATCCCCCACATTTTATAACATTAATTTTTTACTATCACAGAGGACTGGCAAGTTCCTGTCCCTTACAAGGTAGTCATGAACATTAGGCATGCTTACAAACTCTCTCCCATGACCTCCTGGCTCTGACCAGTTTTGAAGGGCCACACAGAAATGATTCTAGGATCTGACATTTCTGCCATCCAAGCAGTGGCTTACTGTCTCTAGATGTTCCTCCATTGCTTTTGTCCTAGGAGTGTCTTCTCCACATTGGGATAAATGCCTCATTGGCATTTCCCTTTAGCTGGTCGCTGGACCTGAACTCGGGGCCTGAGTGCTGTCCCTCAACTGTACAGTTCAAGGCTAGTACTCTGCCACTATGAGTCCCAAAGCAACTCTGCTTGCTCTTTCAGCACTCTGCTGGCTGAGTAGAGGTGACAGTCTCACAGGGACCTTTTTGTGCCTGGGCTGGCTTTGAACCAGTTTGCAGATCAATGAGTCTTATAAAAGGCCACCTTACTCCAATTAAAAGCAACAAGGCTGTCAACATAGAAGTAGCTTTTAAGCATGCTCTTACCTGAAACGTATTAAGAGTCAAAGTTACATCAAACAAACTTGTAAGAATCCTCTGTGCTTTGCTCTGGGCTTTGCTGGAAAATTAAAAAAAAACAAAACCCTATAAGAGCAAACTAGAATAGCAATCATTTTGATAATACTAATCTTTTTTCTTTGTGTACATTGAGGCCAATGTTAAGAACAATTTTACATTTAAACTTTATATCCAAAAATCCATTTCCTATTTTTTAAGTCTCCTTTAATCTTCTTTTTAATATTGTATACCTCAGTTTTTATTTGCATTTTGAAAAGGTCCCTTGAAATCTTGAGGCCAAGTGTCACTCATTACCTCTTGGCTGCTTGTTTTATAACAGATACACATTAAGATTTTTAAACTCAAATGACAATTTTTCCTTAATGCAAAAATAACAATCATCATAACTGAACCAAAAACTAGACTTAACACCTTTATAACTTTAAAAAACATCCTAATTGCAGAACATAATTGAAAGTAAGCCACATTATACAAATAACTTTTTAAACCTCTTTTTAAGGCCTTCCTAATTTTAATGTTAACACACACAAGGGAAGTTTTAGCAATACTAATCAGATCATCACATCACTCATTTTAACCATCATGTTTTCAGTGTCTATCTGCAGGGAAAAGAGAGAACAAAGATGGGCCACTCAGCCACTTCTATGGAATGGGCACACACCCAATCTGACTCTTTAGGTTTAGATGAACTGCGTTTGTGCCAGCTTGCCCTCTTTCACCATGCGTGGACTATTCCCAGGGCTTGTCCCACCATGCATGTCCAGCTGAACTGAACTTCTGCTTGTTCACCCCTCACCCCTAAAGATAGGTCTTCTGTTGGCTTCTAAGTTTTTCCCCTTTTCTTATCTCTTGGTTTTCGAATGAAATACACAATTTTTAGACAGACAGAAAAAGTAATATCTTTGATGGTGTTAAACTAACCTTTATATTTAAATTTTTAATATTTATCCCCAAATTTTAGCCAAGGGAACTAGATCCCAAAAAGCCAATGCATTTTTGTTAAGCCAGATAACTTGATTACAGTATAAACAGTCTTATGCATTTAAAACATTAGTTTTTTAAAATACCAGATTTTCTAATTTGCAAGTTAAAGAAACTTTAAAGAGCCATTTAAAACAATGTGAAAAATTTTTAAACATTTTTGTTAATGTCCAAACCTCATAGCCTTTTGAACTTTTAAATTTAAACTCACCCAATTGTTACAGCATGCTGACAATTCTTATCTTTGAACACATTCACAGACACACAAAAAACAGTCACACTCTGGTTTGCAAAAGCATCTTTCTAGATGGCTTAGGAATGTGATCTCTAATGATCCCAACAATGCCTAAATTACCTTTGCAGGCCTTTAGACAGATATCAATAGAAACACACTCTCAGGTTTAACCTTTTGAATTTTTAAATTTAAACTCATCCAATTGTTACAGCATGCTGACAATTCTTATCTTTGAACACGTTCACAGACACACAAAAAACACTCACACAGATCTTAAAGCGCGAAAAAATCAAAATCAGTCATACGTACACCTTTTAAAGTTTTTAAACAAAAATTTAAGACAGTATTTCTTTTAAACTAGGTATCTTTGTTGGGCTTTATTTTCCCAGAGCTTGTTTGTCTAGCAAGGCAATTCACTAATTAGTCTCTTGAATCCCTTCTGTTGGAGGAGCGCTGGGGGAGGAGGTCACCTAAAACTAAACTAGTCAGATTTTTTTAATCCAATTTTAGACAAGAGCACTTCACAAATTGTTACATTGTCAGGAATAGCTGAAAAAGTCCAAACCAGGCACACAGCCTTCTACACCCTCCTTGCCGGCAGCCTCCACAAGGAGAAAATGCAGCCTGAGGCTTGAAGGGAACCAAATTAGCCCAGCTGGAACTTTTATTCTCCCAGAGATGTTTAAATAAATAAATAACAAAAATACAGATAAACACAAAAAACAAGGATCCACATTTAAAACTGGTACCAATTCTAAAACAGAAATAGACAAAAACTGAAGGCTGAGTTGGGGACTAATGGGCCCAAGTTCATTCCTACCGGAACCCTGTGCTGCTCCCACTTAGCAAGCTGAATCCAGAGTCTGCTGAGTGAGCCTGCCACACTCACCCAGAACTTCCCTACCCCAGAAAACATAAAACAAACACACACACTAAAGTAAACAAGACAAACAAGTGGCCACAAAGACAAAATCAAGACTCAGT
Source organism: Dipodomys merriami (assembly GCF_024711535.1). NCBI lineage: Eukaryota > Metazoa > Chordata > Mammalia > Rodentia > Heteromyidae > Dipodomys > Dipodomys merriami. The sequence goes on along the minus strand of NW_027202993.1, from coordinate 1,798,472 downwards.
GAATGGGGCTACATCTCACCACCATTCGCTTACCAGGGGACTCAACACCCCCTACTCACCTCCGGAGGATTTTTCTTTTAGAATCCTGCAGACGTTGACTGAGGGGCCTTCCAAGGCAGAGGAGAATTCCCAGTCATCTTGGGGCAAAGGAAAAGTAAAACCCCTAGCAGCCGTCCCCTCAGACTGACAGGTTCTCCCCCACGCTCAGACCCCCCTGAGCCAAGGCCCAAGGCTGAGATCTAACTTGGGCCACTTGCAGGTGGTCAGTAGCAGCTTCATAATTGACAAACAAGCAAGTTACAAAAGCAGAACCAGCAGTTTTTGTTTTCAAACGAACTAGGACAGGGTCTCGGGGTGTCCTAGGAGGGGACTCACTTGTTGTCCCATCTCTATAGAGAATACAAAACACACATTAAAAACGATTAACACTAAACAGAGACAGACAGAACCAGATGCCGCGCGGCAACCAAGTGAATACAGATGAGGAAGGAAATTACAGATGGGAGTGGCCAGCCGTGCCTTAACTCCCCAGAACAGAGAGACACTCGGATCTCTTCCTTCATCGAGACGACCATGGAGCAGCACTCCAGGGCAGGACCAGGGCACTGGGCACGTCTGCTTTTCCCCCTAGTCCAAATACAGATTTGGATCCCAGAACGCAAAACGAAAGTGACAAACACACAAGACAAGAGCTCTATCTTACCTCTTGCCGGTCCTGGAATCTGGGGTTTGGGGGCGCCTGGTTCCTGGCCAATGCACCAAATAAAAGACCCTAATCCCCTAGGATACTTTCATCAATGGGAGGGCACCCCAGAAACTCAGAATCCAGGCTGGGAGATGCAATAAGCAAGAGGAGTTTATTTGACGTTTGCGCAAATGGACTCTCTGCCCCGGTCAGTCAGAGAGACCCGAGCAGCGGTTACAAGCCTTTTTAAAGGCAAAAACCCACAAGATTAATGCTTAACACAAAGTATCCCATGATTGGTCCATTTAAAGGTCACCATATACGCCAACAATCACTTTGCCAAGCGGGAAATTTTGTAACACTCTTTGTAAAACAATTGGCTCATGGTTGGTTTAAGGGGGGTTTACATGGTTACAGGTCTATGATTGGTTGACATTTGGCTTAGCTTGGGGTCTTGCCAGGTGGTCGTTATCTCAAGGTCCTGTCTGGGGTATTTCTAAATGGGAACTGAGGAACACGTACTGTCTGTTCTTTATCTATGACCACTGACCTTGTCCTGGGGCCGGCATCTGGTCTCTGAAACTTCTTAACTCATTTCTGGGAAGGAAGGGTCAGTGCTAGCGTAAGCAAGTTTACAGAAGCACAATCAGCAGTTAGCAAGTTAGTAATGGTAATCATCAATTTTTAATTTTTCAATACCTTACCCCCATTGTATACACACTTAATCAAGAATTATATTACTCAATTCAAAACTTCTTAACCTTAAATTCTGTAATAGCATTATTATCTCTTTATACCTATATAATTTTTGAGAATCTTTATTTTTTAGTTTTTCATGTATCCTTTCTATCCCTCCCCTCCTCTCATCGTATCCTTTTCTTCTCTCAATATCACCTTAAACGTAGATAATTTTTAAGATTCATTTTTTAAATTTAAATATTCGTTTTTCCCATTTTTCTTGTCTGTTTTATCCTCTCTCCTACTATTCTGTCCAATCCATTTCCCTCTTTGAGATTAGAACTTGGTTAAATTCACTCTCCTTTTGCCTCTCCACATTCTTCTAATCCTATTTTTCCTCACATTTGTCCCTAAATATAATAATTTCTGGTTTGCCAAATTCATCCTTGCTGTTGTTAGCCCATTAATCCATAGTTGTTTGATGTTGAATATATTGTATCTGTTGAACTAGATTATATCTGCGTACTTTTGCCTGTGCCACTACAGGACTTTGGTTGATGCATGCCTTGAAAAATGTATTCTAGCAGAAAACTGGTGTCACTTCATATCAAATGGGCAGAACAAGCCAGAAAAACACAAGAAAAATGCAGGTCCTGGTATCTCAACTCCCACTCATGATAACCAGGTGACAGAACAGATAATGTGTATTCCAGAGGAGAGTTCCCCAAAAGCTCTATAAATATTACTGGAAAACATGGTGAATGAACATGAATAAAACCTTCAAAGGACTCGGTGTGAACATGATAGGGAGAGAGAGGAAGCAAACCAAAGATCAATACAGTAATCTCATGAGCATGAGGAAGCTACTCAAAGATTGATACAGAAATGTATGAACAGGCTGAGAACACTCAAAGAGAAATACAGGAATTGTATGAACAGGCTGAAAACAGACAAAGAGAATGTCAGGAATTGAGTGAGCAGGCTGAGAAAAGTCAAAGAGAACTACAGGAATTGCATGAACATGAGGAATCTAATCAATGAGTAATACAGGAATTGCAAGGGAGGGACGAGAATAAACAAAGATCAATAGAGGCATTCATGGAATCCTTAAACAGACACATGAAAAAATTCGGGGAGACCACAAAGGGAATGCTGAATGGAACCTGACAGAAGGAATGGGAATATAAGGAAACCATAACCAAACAACTAAGCGATTTGAAAATAAGCACTGAAGACCAAGTTAAGGAAGTAAAGAAGCTCATACAAGATCTAAAACAAAGCTTCAGCAAAGCATTTGAAGTCATCAAAGACAAACAATTAGAGGAAAATGAATAAAAAACAAAGAAGAAAGTCTTGACAGTAGATTAGACCATGCAGAAGATCGAATCTTGGTGACTGAAGACAGCCTAGATATTATAGAGAAAGAATATACAACTATACAAGACAAATCCAGAAATAGTTTTAGATATATTCAGCAATTGGAATACACCATCAGAAGGCATAATCTGAGAATAATGGGTGTAGAGGAGCACCTAGAGACAGAAGAAAATGGTCTAGGAAATTTGTTTAACAGGATCCTAGCAAAGAAATTCCCAAACATGCAAAAAGATAAGCCTATTCAGATACTAGAAACTTTTAGAACCCCAAATAAACCAGAAGAGAGCAGGACATCCCACTGTCATATTATAATATTCACAAGATCAATTCAGAACAAGGAAAAGATCCTTAAAGCTGTCAAGGAGAAAAGATCAATCATCTATGAAGGGAAACAAATTAGAATAACTTCATTTTTTCAGCAGAGAAAATTAAAGCAAGAAGAGACTGGAATGATGCATGCCATGACCTAAAGACAAAATATGAACCAAGAATACTGTAAACAGCTAAATTCTCCTTCATAACCAAAGGTGAAATAAAAACCTTCCATAGCAAAGAAAAACTGAAAAAATATATCTCCACCAAACCGGTCCTACAAAAGATACTTAAAGATGTCCTACACAGACAGAACCTACAAGATGACAATAAAGGCAAAGAAACAACACCCAAACTGAGAATCCAAAAACCATAGGAAGAACCAAGTTGCTGCAGCCCCCAAGAAGGTGGATAAAATTGCAGAAACTAGCAAACACTTCTTAGTCCTTTCTCTCAACATTAACGGACTTAACTCTCCAATTAAGCGACATAGACTGTCTAGTTGGATTAAAAAGCAACATCTTTCTATCTGCTGCCTTCAAGAGTCAAATTTTGCCCAAAAAAAACAAAAACATTTTCAATGTTAAAGGCTGGAACAAAATCTACCAAGCAAACGGTCCCCATAAACAGGTGGCAGTTGCAATCCTAATATCAGATAAAATAGACTTCAAATAAAAATTCGTGAGAAGAGATAAAGAAGAACACTACATACGAATTAAGGGATAATTCTTTCTTTCAGGAGGGTATTACAATAATAAATACTATTCGACAAATAATGGATCACCGAAATTTATCCAACAAACACAATTTTCCCCAAAATCTCAAATTGATCCAAAGACAAGTGGTGCCTGGGGGGGGGGGGAGGGGAGGAGGGAGGATTGGATAGGGGGTGGGGGGGAGGCTGGGAAGGGATGTGAAGGGTAAACAAAGGAAGAGGCTGCAATTCTTGTTAAGAAATGCATGCATTATCCTGTCCATGTAATTGTAACCTCTCTGTACAGTGTGTTCACAAAAATAAATAAAAAAAAAAATAAAATAAAAATTAAAAAAAAAGAATTGTTGGGGCCTTTAACAGACCACTTTCCACACTAAGATTAAGTAGACAAAAACTCAACAGAGAAACTGCAGATCTAAAGAACTGCCTAAATCAACTAGATTTAACAGACAACTACTGAATATTTCGCCCAGCAGCCTCAGAATTCACTTTTTTCTCACCACTACATGGAACATTTTCCTAAATAGAGCACTTTTTTTAATTGTGAAAATACTGTAGAGACGGGTTACAATTACATGAGCAAGACAATGAGTACATTTCTCATAAAGCATTGTAGCCTCCTTCTTTGTTTCCCCTTCCCATCTCATCCTTTCCCCGTCCTACCACCCAACCCTCCTCCCCACCCCACCAAATTTGTAAAGTTCGATTTTGACATAATGTATGTCTCGTTGCAATGAGTCCACCTATATGACTATTTGAACGATTTGTTTTTTCCCTTCCCCTCCCCAAATGATAACAACCTCAAATACAGTGAAAGCAGGTGTTATACAGTGGGGCAGGCACATACAAAGCAACAAAGAAATAATCTTATAAATGTGTTAGAAAAAATTGCATGAAAGAAAAAAACATTTCAATAAATATCTTAGGGTTCATTTCCCTAATATCAACTTATCTGACCTTTTCTGCTTGACTCAGATATATACTAGTTATTACAAATAGGGGAAACCATGAGACCTATGTTTCTTTGGGCCTAGACTTTACTTAATACAATTTTTCCCAAGTCTTTCCATTTCCAAACAAATGGGGCAATGTCATTCTTTCTGATGGAGGCATAGAATTCCATTGTGTATATATACCACATTTTCTTGATCCATTCATCTGCTGAGGGGCATCTGGGTGGATTCCATATCTTAGCTATGATAAATAAGGCTGCAATAAACATAGTTGTGCTGGTAGTTTTAGTATGGTCTTGTTTGTGATCCTTTGGGTAAATGAACAAAAGTGGGATTTCTGGGTCATAGGGGAGCTTTATGTGGAGTCGTTTGAGGAAACTCCATACTGCTTCTGTTGTTATTAGCGTTCTTGATTATAGCCATTCTAACTGGGGTGAGGTGGTATCTCAATGCTGTTTTGATTTGCATTTCTTTTATGGCTACAGAGGTTGAGCATTTCTTCATGTGTCTATTGGCCATGCTTCTTTCCTCTTCAGGGAAGTTTCTCTTTAAGTCTTTAGCTCACTTATTTATTGGGAAGTTTTTTCTTTGAAGGTTTGTTGTTGGGGAGTTTATTTTTTTTTTTGAGTTGCATATATATTTCAGATAAGAGACCCTTGTCTGTTGTATGGCTAGTGAAGACCTCCTCCCAATCCATTGGCTTTCTATTGATCTTGCTAGCTATGTCCTTTGCCATGCAGAATCTATGCAATTTCATGGAATCCCATTTGTCCAAACCTTCTTAGATTTGTTGTGTGTCTGGGTCTCTATTAAGAAAATTTCGGCCTGCGTCTTTGGATCTATGTCTGATTTGAGGGAATGTAGTGTTTCTTGGAGAAATTTGGGTGCTCCGTTGTATGGTGAATAGATATTTAGAATTGTAATATCCTGCTGAAGGAGAGATACCTTAATTAGTATGTAGCGACCTTTTAATTTTTTCTCACTAATTTTAATTTGAAGTCTATTTTATCTAATATTAGGATTGCAACCCATGCCTGGTTATGAGGGCCATTTGCTTGGCAGAGTTTGTTTCAACCTTTCACATTGAAAATGTGTTATTTTTACGGGCAAGATGTGACTCCTGAAAGGAGCAGATAGAAGGATGTTGCTTTTTGCTCCAAGTAGACAGTCTATGTCATTTAATTGGAGAGTTAAGTCTGTTAATGTTGAGATTTAGGACTGAAGTATTTGGGAGTTGCTGCCGTTTTATCCATATTCTTGATGGCTGTGGTTACTTGGTTCTTCCTATGGTTTTTGGATTCTGTTTGGGTGCGGTTGCTTGGCCTTTATTGTGATCTAGTTGGTTTTCTATGTGTAGCACATTTTTAAGAATTTTTCGTAGATCTGGTTTGGTGGAGATGTATTGTTTCAATTTTTCTTTGCTACGGAATGTTTTTATTTGACCTTCGGTTATGAAGGATAGTTTATCTGGTTACAGTATTCTTGTTGGATAGTTGTCTTTAGGGCATGGCATAGATCATTTCAGGCTCTTCTGGCATAGATCATTTCAGGCTCTTCTAGCATTAGTTGTCTCTGCTGAGAAATCTCAGGTGATTCTAATTGGTTTCACTTTATAGGTAATTGATCTATTCTCCTTGACAGCTTTAAGGAACTTTTCCTCGGTCTGAATTGACCCTGTGTGGATTATAATGTGACTGTGGCATGTCCTATCCTGATCTGGTCTATTTGTTGTTCTAAAAGTCTCTTGTATCTGAATAGACTTATCGTTTTGTGTATTTGGGAAGTTCTCTGCTAGGATCCTGTTAAACAAATTTACTAGACCATTAACTTCTGTCTCTAGGTGCTCCTCTACACCCATTAGCCTCAGATTAGGCCTTCTGATGTTGTCTTCCAAATGTTTAATAGCTCTATCATATTTCTTGGATTTGTCTTGGATGGTTGTATGTTCTTTCCCTATAATATCTAGGCTATCTTCAATCCCTGAAATTCGATCTTCAGCATGGTCTAACCTACTATCAAGTCTTTCAACTTTGTTTTTTATTTCTTTTCCTTCTAGTTGCTCGGCTTTGATGGCTTCAGAATCTTTGTTGGAGTTTTGTTTTTGATCTTGTATGGACTTCTTTACTTCCTTAATTTGGTGTTCAGTGGTGTTCTCAAATCACTTAGTTGATTGGTTATGGTTTCCTTGGACGCACATTCCTTCTGTTGGGTTCCGTTCAGCATTCCCTTTTGTGGTCTCCCTGACTTGTTTGAGCTCTCTGTTCATGAATTCCTTGAATGCCTTTAGTGATCTTTCTGTATTCTCATCACACTCTCTCAATTCCTCTATTACTCTTTTATTAGCTTCTTCACATTCACACAGTTCCTGTAGTTCTCTTTGAGTGTTTTCAGCCTGCTCACGCCATTCATGACTTTCTCTTTGACTGATCCCAGCCTGTTCACACAATTCCTTTATTTCTCTTTAAGTGTGCTCAAGCTACTCTCGCAATTCCTGTATCAATCTTTGAGTAGCTTCCTCACACTCATGATATTCTTTATTTTGCCTCCTCTCTCTCCCTATCATGCTCATACAGAGTCCTTTGCAGGTTTTCATTCTTTTCATTTAACTAGTTTACCAGTAGTATTTGTAGAGGTTTTTGAGAACTCTCTTATGGATTATTTGCCATCTTATTTGTCCCCGGATTATTATGAGTGGGAGTTGATATACCTGGCCTTGCCATTTTTCTTGATTTTTCCGGATTGCTCTGCCCATTTGGGATGAAAATAAACCAGTTTTGTGCTTGCACACTATTTTAAGGCAAGCATCAACCAAAGTGTGTAGTTGCACAGTCAAAAGTCTACAGATACAATATAGTTCAATAGATATATCTATTCAATATCAAACATCTAAGTATTAATGGGCTACAAACTGCAAAGAAGAATTTGGCAGACAGAAATTATTAGGTTTAGGGAGAGATATGGGTAAAAATAGGCATAAAGGGATGTGAAAATGCAGTGGGAGAGTTAACTTACATAAATACTAAATTCAAAGCGGGAAATCGCTAGGATTAAATGATAGTAGTCAGAGAAAAAAGAAGAAACTGAAAGAAAAAAAGACAAGAAAAAATAGAAAAACAAACATTAAAAATTAAGAAGTATAACACTTAAAAATCATGCAAATTTGAAAACATAATATTTGGAGAAGAACGTGGATAGAATAAGAGAACAGGAGGGATAGAAAGGAGATGTGGAAAACTTAAAAATAAAAATCCTTAAAATATTATATAGGTATTAAGAGGCAGTACTGCTATTAAGGAAGTTAAGTCTAAGTAGTTTTAAATTAAGTAATAAATTTCTGGATTAAGTGTGTACACAATGGGGCTAAAGTCAAATAATCAACTACGGGTATATGTGAGGATGAGAAAAGTAATTAAGTCATGCAAAGAATGAAAGAGAAGAAAACGTGAAAAGAAGGAGAAGGAAAGAAAAAAAAGGATTAAATGGTCTCTAGAGGTAAACACAGCACATTTATTTTAAAAGAAAAACAGAAAAAAATACACACATATAACCCCAAAATAAAAATTATAAGAGCAAGAAAAAAAAGTTAATAGAAAACAAAATTTTTTAGTTAAAAATTAAAAATTAAAAAAAAATGTTTAGAAAAAAATTATGAAAGTTAAAAGAAAAGAGATCTTTGATTTTTTTGAGGGGATGGGATGATCCTGTATCTCCCTTGTGTCCATAACCTGTCGCTTGTTGGAGTATCTGGCCTGCTTGTGGTGTTTGATTTTCCTGTGGCTTGGATAGTTTCTTAAGTAAATTTGTTTGAGCAGGCAGAAAAATGCTCTGCTTTACCAAGGATTTTGTGATCTTCCTCCCAGGCTAGTTCAATAGGACAGAGATCTACTTTGAGTTTCACAAAAGAGGGAGATGACTGTTTCCTCTAGTTTGGAGATGCTGTGATGAGGATAGGTTCTGGGTAGAATTGAGGCCTTTTAGCCAACAGTAGCTTTCCCCTGAGGAGATAGCTTGTGAGACTCACAGAGCCCATCCTGGAGCCATTCTCAGGTTTTATGTTTACTGAATTTCAATTCATTGTCAAGGCTACTGTAGGGAGGGGCAGCCTGTGGCTCTGTTTACCCAGTGAAGAAAGACACTCCTGGGGCTGGGGGCCCAAACTGGATGACTTTTCCCAAGGAGGAGCTGAGCCTAGCAGGTCAGGTTAAGTTCCTGTGACCTGCTAAATGACGCTTGTTTTCTTCCAAGGCCTGAGTTGGCGCTAGCTGCACAGCCAGGCTTTGTCAGTATCGAAGATGGAGATCTCCAGTAATCAGAGGGGAGTGTTGGCCTTCCTTCCTCTGCTCCCTGAGAAGGCGTGAGGATGTCAGGCTTCTACTCAAGCCAGAGTCTTGGTTCCTGGGTCATCTTTGGTCTGTGAACTTCAGGATGAAGATGTGTGCCTCTTGTCAGTTCTTGCTGGTGTTGAGTAGAAACTGCTCGCTTGCCGCGTCTGGTGCCTAAGTCCCGGACTCTCTGTGTTGCAGGTATGGCGGCTATGGCTGCCACCGCTGCCGCCGCATCCATGGCAACTAGCAAGTGCTCTTATCTGTCTCCTTGCCTGGATTTTCCCTCTCTGGCCTAACTCTCTGTCCTGTGATGGCACACTTGGTGTAATTCTCTGGCTTACTACTATTCATTGGAACACTAAAATTGCTTTCTATGCGAGAGCTTCTTTAGTCTCCAGCTTCTCCTCTGCCATCTTCCCAGAACTCATCAGAAAATAACATTTAAAGGCAAGCCCATGCAGGAAATTACATGGGACATTTTGCTGTGTGTGCCAGTCATGGGGGTTGAATTTGTTCTACTTTACTCAAGGCTGGTGTTCTATTACTCTCAGCTAATTGGTGGGATCACTATCAGCTAATTGGAGGTAAAGAGTCTCATGGAATTTACTGTGCAGGCTGACTTCAAACTGATAATCAGATTTCAGCTTCTTGAGACATTCTGTGCTTTACATGAGACTCTTATCTCCAATGAACCATCAAAAAGAAGAAAAAAAAAACACCTGGTGTTGAGCTGTGGTTCCAATGACAGAAATAAGACAATGATTTCTGGACAGCACCTACACCTTGAGATCAAGCTCCAGGACCAGCACACACAAGAATAAAATAAATAAATGAAAAGAAAGGTGGAAGAAGAAAATGGGAGCCGATTTCAGAGTTTAAAATGAGCAAAACTGAGTGAGCTTACACTTGTTACTGTACTTACTCAAGGGTCTCACATCTGAGGATCAGTGTTCAAGGCCAGCCAAGGCAGGGGTGTCCATGTACTCAACTCTAATTAGCCAACTACAGTTTTTTTAAAAGCTCCAAATGTGCTGTGGCTAGTATTAAAAATATACTGGGACGGGGCTGGGAAGGTGACTCAGTGGGAGAGTACTTGCTTTGCATGCAAGAAGCCCTGGGTTCAATTCCTCACCAACACATAAGCAGAAAAAGCCAGAAGTGGCGCAGTAATACAAGTAGTACGGCTCTAGCCTCAAGCTGAAGAACTGAGGGACAGCACCCAGGCCCAGAGTTCAGACTCCATGACAGGCAAAAAAAAAAAAATAGAAACTGGGACAATACCTAGGCTCTGATTTATAGTTCCTAGCCCAAAATATATATGGAAATAAAAAGTAGAAATTAAAAAATGTATAAGAAAATCCAATTAAATTTTCAAAATGAGTCATGAGTTTTTGGTTTTTGTGTGTAATCCTCTTTTTTGGTCGGTTGTAAGGCTTGAACTCTGGGCCTGAAGGCTGTCCCTCAGCTCTTCAGTTCAAGGATAGTGCTCTACCACTTTAGCTACAGTGCCATTTCCTTTTGTGTGTAATCCTAAATACTAAGATAGATTAAATCTGAGGGCTATCGTCTCTCATCTTGAAATCACAAGCAAAACAAATAAACAAGAAAACAGTAGTGAATCTGTGATGGAGTTGTAAAGCACCAGGCTTGAGTGAGAAAGCTATGAAACAGTGCCCTGGCTCAGAGATCTAGCTTCAGGATCACAAAAATGTAAATAAGAAGAGAACCTGGAGCTGGTGACTCATGCCTGTAATTCTAGAACTCCAGGAGGCAGAAATATGGGTACCCAGTGTAAAGGCCAACCCAAGCAGGAAAGTCCAGAAGACAGTTGTTTGTGGGCCATCCTGGGGCAAGAACTGTAGTACTCCCAGATTTTTGGCAGTTAATTGGAGGTAAGGATTTTAGACTTTCCTGCTCAGCCTGGCTTTGAAGCATGAAGGTCCGATTTCAGCCTCCTGAAACAAGCCAGGTCTTGCATGAGTTCTGGCTCCAGCACCAGCACACTCACAAAAAATGAAATGAATACACGCAAAGAAGACTAGAAGAGAAAGAAGAACCAATAACTGAGGCTGCAATGAGTCAATCAGCCCATCACTGGTGGCTCATAACTGTAATTCTAGTTACTCAGGAGGCTAAACTGTGTGGATATTATTTAAAGGCCAGACCGAGTAGGAAAGTCAGTAAGATTTGTGTGTGTGTAAGTATGTCTGTGTGAGTGCTGTTGCTGGAACTTGTACTGTTTTGTTCAAAGCTCTACTAATCTCAGCTTTTTAGTGGTTATAATTGGAGATACCATGTACTTTGCTGCCCAGGCTGCCAAACTTTGATTCTCAGATTTCAGCCTCATAAATCTGGTCTGGCTCTACATTATATTCATTTCTAATTAAACACCGAAACAGAAAAAAAAATCCTGGAGTTTAGCTGTGGTTCAACTGGCAGAAGTGGGAAAATTTCTGGGACAGCACCCAGACGCTGAGTTCAAGCTGGAGGACAAACTCAGAAGAAATAAAAAGAGGATAGAAGTACAAAAGGAAGAGTCAGTGACAGAGGTTGAAATGAACCAAACATTGGTTTCTCACACATGTTGTACTAGGGACTCAGGAGGATTAAATCTAAGATTCACGGTTCATGGTCAGCCCAGGCAGGAGAGTCCATGAGACTCATATATCTAATTTGCCACCAAAAAAATAAGCTATAATTTGTACTTCGGCTCATTCGGTTGAGTGCTAGTCTCAAATAGAAACTTTGGGACAAAACTTAGGCCCTGATTTGAAGTCCTAGACATACATTTCAAAACAAACAAACAAACAAAAATATCCCATGAATTAAAAAATGATGGAAAAAAGAGAAAACTAAGGTTTAAAAATGAGCCATGTTTTTTGGTTCATGTGTGTATTCCTATCCATTCTAGGTTCAAAGCTAGACTGGGCAGTAAACCCCAACTACCCAACCAAAAGCTGGATGTGCAGATATGATAGTAGATGTAAAGCACTGTATTTGGTGCAAAAGCTAATTTAAAAACTGCTGACCCAGAGTTCAATTCTTAGTGCTAAAAAATTGTAGGAGAGTGAAAAAAGACCAATTGTAAATTTAAATATAAGTCTGGGGTTTGTTGGTAATGGCTGTAGTTGATCCCTGGCTACAAAAATCTTCGGATCAAGTTTAAAGGCCAACCCAAAAAGCAAAGTTCAGGAGATTTTGTGTGTATATGTGTGTGTATGTGTGAATGTTTGTGTGTGTGTGTGTGTGTGTTTGTGTGTGTGTGTGTGTGTGTGTGTTTCTATTTGTGATGTGTGTGCTTCTGTAGTATCCTTTGCCTAGTGCCCTAGCATTCTCAGCTTTTGTGTGGTGAATTGGAGATAAGAGTGTCATCGACTTTCCTGCCCAGACTGGCTTTGAAACATTGTCCTCAGATTTCAGCTACTTTATTTAGCTGGAATTTGAGCAGTGGCTTAAGTGGCAGAAATGGGAAAATATTTTCTGGAACTGCATGCAGACCCTGAGTTCAAGCCCCAGGACATACACAGAAGAAATAAAGAGGAGTCGAAATAACCAAGGAAGAGCGAGTGACAAAGGCTTAAATCAATCAAGCATCAGTGGCTCATACATGTTTTACTAGCGATTCAAGAGCCTGAAATCTGAGGATGATGGTTCATGGCCAGCCTAGGCAGGAGAGTCCATGACTTTTGTATCTAATTAATCAACCCTCAAAAAAGTGCCAAATAATTATGATCATCTCATGTAATAGAGGATATGCTTGAAAAAAATCTTCTAGGACAGAATATGAGCCCCAATTTGTCGACCCAGGATCAGCACACACAAATGCAAAAAATAAAAAGTAAACAAAAGAAGGAAGTGGCAAGCACATATTAACGTTTTAAAATGACACAACAGTTGTTGGTCCTGTGTATAATCCTAACTACACAAGAGCCTGACATCTGAGGATTGTGGTATCAAGTAAGCCTGGGTAAGAACGTGCTTGAGATGCTTATCCCAGCTACCTAACACAAAGCCCTGAGCTGGAGCTGAGGTGGTAAAGCAACACCCTTCAGTTAAATAGCTAAGAAAAAGTCCCCAGAGGCAGAGGTCAAGCTGCAGGACGACTAAAAATTACAAATAACAAAATCAATACAAAGGAGAGCAGATGAAGAGAGACTGAAATCTGAGGATCCACGATTTAAAGTTAATGCATGCAAGAAAATCCATGAGACGTTCTGTGTATGTGTGCATGTGTGCCATCTTGAAGCTTGTGTGTGCCTCCTTGGACTTGTGCTGGTTTGTTCAAGGACAGAGCTCTACCACTCCAATATTTGCAGTGGTTAATTGGAGGTCATGGTCTCATCGACTTTCCTTCTCAGCCTGGCTTGATTCATGTACGATTTCTTCAGATTCTTTTCTCCAATTAATTGTCAAAAAGAAAAAAAGCCTGGGAATTGAGTTATGGCTCAAGTGGCAGGATTGGGCAATCAGTTTCTGGGACAGCAACCAGACCCTGAGTTCATGCCCCAGGACAATCACAGGAGGATTAAAGAAAGAGAGGCTATAAGTGCAGAAGGAAGATCCAATGACAGACGTTTCAATAAATCAAGCATTCGTAGCTCACCAATGTTCTATCTGCTATTCAGGAGGATGAAATCTGAGGATCACCATTGAGGGCAAGCCCAGGTAGGAGAATCCATGAGACCCTTATGTCTCATTTGTCACCAAAAATATGACACTAGCTGTGCTCTGTTTCATGTGGTATATTCCTAGTCTTAAATAGAAAGCTCTGGTACAGCACACAGGCCCTGGTGCTGAGGTCCCAGCACAAAAACATACAAAAACAAAGAAAAAAGAGCACAAATTATGAAAGATGAGAGAGAGAGAAAATTATCATTTTAAAATGAGCCATGGGTTGTTGGTTTATTTGTGTATACTGAGGAAGTTGAAATATGAGGATCACAACTCAAAGCCAGCCTGGCTAGGAAAGTGATTGAAATTCTTATCTTCAACTACCCAGCAAAAGCTGGAAATGAAGGTGTGATAGTAGTTGTAAAGTACTGAAATTCGGTGAAACGCTGGAAGTAGTTTCCTGGTCCAGAATTCAGCCCAAAGTCGACCAAAAACAAAACTGAAAGAAGAGAAGAAATGACCATTTGAGATTTAAAAAATAAGCCTGGCGCTGGTGGTTCATGCTTATAATTTTAGTTTTCAGGAGGCTGAAGTTTGAAGATAGTATTTAAAGGTCAGTCCAAACAGGAAAGGCATGGGGCTTTGTTTTTTTCTGTTTGTCAACCTAGGGGTTGAATTTATGTATGAGCTCTACCACTCCCAGCATCTTGGCAGTTGATTAAAACAATCTCATGAACTTTCCTGCTCAGGCTGGCTTCAAACTATGATACTCAGATTTCAGCCTCCTGAGTCTTGCTGGGCTTTACATGAGACTAATCTCCAAAAGGAAGACAAATAAAACCTGGCGATTGAGCTGTGGCTACAATGGCAGAAATGAGAAAATAATTTCTGAAACAGCACCCAGACCTTGATATTAACTTCAGGGCCAACATACATACAAAGAATAAAATAAATGTGGAGGAGGTTGGGAGAAGAAAGAGTCAATTTTAGAGTTTAAAATGAGCCAAGCGTAGTGGGCACACACCTGTGATGGTAGCTACTCAGGAGGCTCAAATCTGAGGATCACAGTTGAAAGCCAGACCAGATAGGAGAATTCATATATTCAACTCTAAGTAGCTATTTAAAACCTAACAATATCAACAAATAGCCACAAGTTGTGCAGTGGCTCATTTGTTAATTTGCTAGTCTTGAATAAACACCTCGGGGATAGCACCTGGGCTGATTTGTGGACCCAGGACCAGCATATACAAGGAAATAAAAATACAAATAAAAAGGTGTAAGTATGTCAGAGAATATAGCTTAGTGATAGCGTGCTTGCCTAGCATGTTTGAATTCCTGGGTCTGTTTCCTCAGTACCTCATAAATAGAAAAGCCTGGAAACGGCACTGTGGCTCAAGTAATAGAGTCCTCAACTTCAGTAAAAGAAGCTCAAGAACAGTGCCCAAGCCCTGATTTCAAGCCTCAAGGCCAGGAACAAAAAAGAAAAAAAAAGGTGGGAGAAAATCCAATTAAAGTTTAAAAATTATCCCTGAATTTTTGCTTGATGTGTTTAGTCCTAGTGATTCAGAAGGCTGAAATCTAAAGGTTGTTTTTCATAGCCAACCTGGGCAGGGAAGTGCCTAAGTCTCCAACTAATCAGCAAAAAAATCCAGAAATGAGGATGTGGTTGTATTTGGAAAATACCAGCCCTGAGGAAAAAAACCTAAGATAAACAGTGCCCTGGCTCAGAGATCCAGCCTCAGGATCACAATAAGAGAAATAAATGATTGGAAGTAGAGAACCTTGGACTGTTGGCTCATGTCTGTAATTCTAGAAAAGCAAGAAGCTAAAATATAAGATCGAGTGTAAAGGCAAACCCAGTCAAGAAATTCCAGGAATCCATGTGACCTATGTTTCTTTAGGCCTGGCTTACTTCACTGAATATAATTGTTTTTCAAGTCTTTCCATTTCCTAACAAATGGGGCAATGTCATTCTTTCTGATGGAGGCATAGAATTCCATGGTGTACTGAGTCAAGCAGAAAAGGTCAGATAAGGTGATGTTAGGGAAATGAACCCTAAGATATGTATTCAAATGTTCGGTTTGTGGTTCATGTGTATAATTGGAGCACTTCAGGAAGCTGAAGTCTGAGGATCATGGTTTGAAGTCAGACGACCCAGAAAAGTACATTAAAATCTTACGTTCAATAAGCCAGCAAAAAGCTAGAAGTGGAGCTATGGTTGAATTGTAAAACATAATCCTTGAGTCAAAAAGCTAATAAACACAAGGGTGCTGAGACTCTAGCCTATAATCCTAGATATTCAGGAGTTTGAGATATGAAAATCATGGTTCAAAACCAACCTGGGAAGGAAAGTTAATGAGGTCTTATGTCCAATTAATCACCAGAAAACCTGAAGTGCTGCTGTGGCTGAAATATTAGAGCATTCGCCTTAAGCTGAAGAGTTCAAAGACAGCACTCAGGCCGAGGGTTCAACTCCACGCTCCTTAAAAATAGTTAAGAAACAGCAATAAGGCCCAGAGATCAGGTCTACTGACCGCAATTAAAAAGCATTGAGGTTGAAGGCAAGAAACAGCTGAGTAAAAATATTAAAATGTCAGAGGCTGGTTGCTCATGCCTGTAGATTCTAGCTACCTAGGCTGCATTTCAAAGCCATTATTAACAGGAAAGTCCATGAGACTTGTGTATGTAATTTCCAGTACTAGGTGTTGAACTTGCCCTGTTTTACTCAAGTCTAGAGTATGACAATCGCCAGGTTTTGGTGATTAATTGGAGATAAGAATCTCAGACTTCATCTGGGAAGTTGGCTCAGTGGTAGGGTGCTAGCCTTGCATGCATGAGGACCTGGGTTTGATTCTTCAGAACCACATAAGCAGGAAAAGCCGAAAATGTTGCTGCAGCAAAATTGATAGAGCACTAAGCTTCAGCTGGAATGCTGTTGGACAGCGCCAAAGCCTAGTTTTCAGGCCCATAAACAATGGTAAAATAACAATTAAAAAAAACCCTCAGACTTTGCTGTTCAGAATGGCTTCAAACCAAGACCCTCAGATTTCAGCCTCCTTAGTAGTATTGGGGTTCGCATGAGACTCTTCAAAAAGAAAGCAGCTGGAAGTTGAGCTGTGGCTCAATTGGCAGAACTGAGCAAAATCTCTGAGACAGTGGCCAGTCCCTAGATGGAGAAAAAAACATAAAAATTTCAAAAATAAATAATAAATTGTAATACAGAAAATATCATGTTTAATATGACACAAAGGAAAACTTTTTTTTTAAGTTCAGCAAACAAGAACATACTACAATGTTTCAAAATGACATACTGAGAGTAAGGGGAAAAAGAAAAATTTTAAAATTCATGTAAATATTAAATCCAAACTGTCATGACCAAAATCTAATATGATCAGAAACGTATCTCTCACTTGTAATTGCTTATAAACAATTGTCCCTCCAGTTTCAGCACTAGCATGGGGATTTATGTAGGACCTCTCTATGCAGCCTTGATTGAATAGGGATCTTCCTGCTTTAGACTCTTGAGTTAGAAATACAGGCTTTGCTCTTTTTTTTAATACACAAATTACATTTTAAAGCTCAACATCAATATTTAAATAATGGATTATGGGTTAAAGCATGAAAAAACATCCACCAGAGAACCTCTGAGCAATACTATCATAACAGTAGAAGAGCACCTACCACTTAATGTAGGTAACAGAAGGAAGATTTAGCATTTTTTTGGAAATACAGGGGATTGAACACAGGGCTTCATGTTTGCTAGGTATAAAATTCAGTGACATTAATTATATGCACACTACTTTTTAACCATTACCTCTGCTTGTTAACTTTCCTTTCAATACTAATGGAATCCACACAATGACCTGCACCAGAAACTTTTGTTTTGTTTGGTTTTTGGTCGGTCATGGGGCTTGACCTTTGAATTGGGCACTGTCTCTGTGCTCTTCAGCTCAAGGCGAGTTCTCTACCGCTGGAGCTACAAGACCACTTCCAGTTTTCTAGTGTTTTATTGGAGATAATAGTCTCACAGAATTTCCTGCCCGGGCTGGCTTTCAACTGTGATCCTCAGATCTCAGCCTCCTGAGTATTTGGGATTACAGGTGTGAGCCACCCTCGCCCAGCCCCAGAAACTTTTAATCTTCCCTATTTCCCTTAAGAAATTCTTTAGTCCATATATTTTACATAAATTGATTATTTTGTGTCCATCCATGACAGACATATATTAATTGCAGCCTTTTGTGGATGAGTTATAATTTATGCACACCTCATTTTATAAACTTATTCATCTGGGCCCACATTTAGCAGCTTGTTCTGAGAAGAATGGTAGCTATTTTGCTAGCCACCTCTATCCTCTGCCATTTCCTATTCAAATTAGTCTTTGGTATCAGTTTGAGTCTGCTCAGAGGGTAGAGCCAGCCTGGCCTGGCTTTGAACCATGATCCTCAGATCTCAGTCTCCTAAATACCTAGGATTACAGGCTTGAGACATCTGCACCAGGCCATCATTTCTTCCAAGAACATTTCAGGGGGATGGAATAGCACAGCACCACATACATTTATTAGCAACTGCTCCTGGTGAGCCAGATGCTCAGACCAAATCCACTGACCTTGATATTGTCTTTGGTGTCCAAAAGAATATTGTTGGAGTTAAGGTCTTCGTGTATGATTTTGTTTTGTTGTAAGTAGTGAACAGCACTTACATGTGTGACAAGCCTCCTAGTTTCATCCTCATATAGGCGGCAGAATTTTCAGATCCACCACAGGAAGTATCCCCTAGTGGCCAGTTCCATGATGAGATACACATTCTCTTCCTTCTCCTTTACCTGGTACAACCTGCCGATGTGTTTGTGCCATACCTTCTTAAAAATGTCCACATTTTCTTTATCCAGTGATGAGGACTCTCACTTCCAGAGTATTTTAAATGCCACGTCCTTGTCTGTGAGGTGGGAATGGGTCAGCTTCACTTTTCCATAGGTACCTGTGTCTAAGAGCTCTTTCTTCTGGTATTGTTTGATGATCTCCTCCTTCAAGGAGCTTGAGAGTGATTCTTTCTGTACTTCCATCGTTCTGCTACAATGGCAGGTAGCAAGTCTACCTAAATAAATTAAATAAAGTAAAGGAAAACCCAGAAAGAGTAAAAAGAAATAACTAAATCCAAATAACAGCCCGTCCCCACTAACAAAAAATCATTTAACTTTGATTCAGTGTAGCGGGTCATCAAGCAAGAGCTCCAAGCTCTGTTAACTGATATAGGTTGGAGCACAGTGGCTTCCTATATATCTTTCATGACCTCACACAATGGAGCAATCACAACCAGGCATAGTGATGTCATAGAAGAAATGGACCAATCAGAGTCTGGTCCAGTGAGGTCAGAGAAATAGTGGACCAATCACAGCCTGCCAGCATTGACACTCTAGCTTTTATACCTCAAAGACTGTTGCTAAGGAATCCATGAGGTTTCTCTTGTTGTTCTCGTGGCATTTCTATCTGAAACCACTAGGAGAGTGGTTAAAATCCTCTGATTTTCTGGAGGACTACTGAATCTTATAAATTTCTTCTCTGGAGACACTAGCTAATAGTCTCCATTCTTGATGGCCACCTTATCCAATGTCTTTTTCCAGCAATAGCATTGCACAAAGGACTCCGCCCTTCTCAAGGACAGCTGTGTCCTACAAGTTCCTCCTGAGGGGACAAGTTCCAGGGTGTCTTTGAGCCACCACCCTCACAATTCACCTTCCTGAGTTAGGATTATAGGCCTGACCATCGGTAGGTACTTAGCTCATCTCTTACATTTGGAGGAAGTATATTTGCTAGAAAGGTGGTTTTAGATGTGTCCTTTTAACCCTTTTAATTTGTTGTTCTCTGAGTAAGGTTATCTACAGACCTCAGAGCACATCTTGGCTTTCTCTCTGAATATTTAGTTTCTGTGAAAGACTCGTCTCAGGCCTAAGTGTTTAAGGCTTCAAATGCTTTATAGGTTTCCAGACATATCCAGGGCTTGTTCTTTTTCATCTTTCAATGACAGCTCTAATTTCCTCCCTTAGTCATGGTCTATTGACCCCTTTGACTCTGGCATAAATGAGGGAAGACAGGCAGGGCTGTTGTGTTGCTAAGGAAAGCAGACAGAGCTGCCTTGTTGCTGAGAAAAAGAGGCAGGCCTGTCTTGTTACATAGTTTCATTTTATTCCCCAATGTTGGTAAATAAAACCTCCGGACTGGACTTCAGGAGCTGTCCATGATCATTGCTCCATTCCTTTTCCCTGCTCTTACCATACTGCCTTTCTATTTAAATTCATATTTACTTTTAATTTTTGTTAGAAACAAAGATGCAATTAAAAATCTATATGTAATGTTAATTTTTATTCTTGAATTACTAAAATACATGAAGAACATGTCAAAGCAGCATAAAATGGCAGATGGCGTGAGCTTGATCACTGTCCCTCTACTCTGTCTCTCTTGCTCTACCTTGGGGTGACTACCGCAACTATTTAGCTTTGTAACCCTGCATCTAAACCAAATGTGCACAAAGTTCAGGCTATTAAAAAGAGACTTGCCCACAGCTATCCAAGTCGCTCAAACTGCTATCTTTGTAAGAGGTTAAATTTCCATTCACTCTATGGAGATTCAAACGTCTACACTCAGGTTCACAGACCTGAGCCAAGTCTGTGCTGCAACCAGGACTGAAGGTGGTAACTTATTGTTCACTAAGGGAGAAGTCTGCAATAGCTAGAAATCTGCATTTTGCCTTTCCTACTAAGTCACAGTATCAGGTATGAGGATCAAGGAGTTACACAGGCCTTTTAGAAGTTACTAGACTTTGGGTTTTAACTTTTGTAATTCCAAGTTTCTCTTCAGATTAAATATTGGGCCTGCACAACAGCAGCCCATGAGGAAGTGATGTCCAGAACTTGTGTAAGTGTCTGAGACTATTTGAATTTGTTTTTACTGAATTATCTTTTTTTCTACAATTCACACCTATGGCCAAATAGAGTGTAGAAAAACAAGGCCATTTCCACCAAACCAGATTGTTGGTGTTCAAGACCTAACTTGAGTCAACTCCATTTGATGCAATACTGTTCAAAGGAACATTCATTCAGTGAGGAGTAAAACATTGCACATCTGTCAGAGATAGACGTTAACAGATATCCTTGACTTTTAACATTATATGTGGTATTTGAGACAGATGATGGTGGCATATACCTGTAATCCTGGCTACTCAGCATTCTAGTTTGAAGCCACCCAGGTCCAGAATGTCTGTGAGAATTTTATCTCCAATTAACCACCAATAAGCCCAAAGTAGAGTTGTGGTTCAAGTGGTAGAGCAATAGTCTTGGACACAAAATCTCAGGAACAGCACCCAGGCCCTCAATTGAAGTGCCAGGCAAGGCTAGCAAACACATACCAAAAATGTGGTATTTGCAACCAAAGAATAAATTTCAATTTGATCTCTTTTTAGCCAATTTAATGTCTGAGCTCTTGATCTGCAAGCCTTTTTGTCACTCTACTCTTGGAGAACAACAATTATTCAAGTGGAAAAGAAGGATCTAGAATTATTCTCCATTAGAGATACTGATGTTTGAAAGACTATGCGAAAAAAATACTTCAGTCTCTAAAAGAATATAGCACTCACAGTGGAACCTCTGAATTTGTTAATTGATGGTCAGTATCTAGGCTTGAACTCAGAAGCTGGGCTTAGTCCCTCAAGGCTAGCACTCTACCACATGAGACACATCTCCACCTCTAGTCTTTTTGGCAATCAATTGGAGTAAGAGTCTCATGAATTTTCCTATCTGAGCTAGCTTTGAATAATGATCCTCAGATCTCAGCCTCTTGAGTAGCTAGGATTACAGGCTTGAGCCTCTGATGGCTAATTGAAATTTAATGGTACCTTCTACCAGAGATGGTAGTTAAGACCTTTACATCCACCACAAAAGTCCAAGTTAATTTCAGCTTTGGTTTCTCCAACACACTTAAGAGAAAGATAAGTAGATATCTACCATTAAACATTAATAGTAGAATTCAAATACTCTTGGCTTATTTTTTCTTAATTGTGAGAATACCACACAAAGGAGTTAAAACTACATGGGCAAGATCTTCGTTTATTTTGAGTCCTGCTAAATCCTTGATGTCCAGATACAAATCCCAAAATACAAGTGTTAGGAGGTCAGAGACAGGAGAGTTCCCTGAAATTGCATTAAAATTAATACTAAAAATAATATCATTTATTTAACTACCAATCTAATAAGTACACTTAATATAATTTTTTCCAAGCCTTTCCATTTCCTAACAAATGTAGCAATGTCATTACTTCTGATGGAGGCATAGAATTCCATTGTGTATATATACCACATTTTCTTGATCCATTCAACTACTGAGAGGCATCTGGGTTGGTTCCATATCTTACTTATGGTAAATAATGCTGCAATAATAAACAAAGTCGTGCTGGTAGCTTTAGTGTGGTCTTGTTTGTGATCATTTGGGTAAATGCCCAAAAGTGGGATTGCTGGGAAATACGGGAACTCTATGTGGAGTCTTTTGAGGAACCTCCATATTGCTTTCCAAAGTGATTGAACAATTTTACACTCCCACCAACAATGTAGTAATGTTCACTTCTCTCCGCATCCCCTCAAGCATCTGTTGTTATTAGAGTTCTTGATTATTGCCATTCTAACTGGGGTGAGGTTGTATCTCTATGTTGTTTTGATTTGCAATTTTTTATGGCTAGAGAGGTTGAGCATTTCTTCATGTGTCTATTGGCAATTCTTCTTTCCTCTTGAGAGAAGTTTCTCTGAAAGTATTTAGCCCACTAATTTATTGGGCAGTTGTTTCTTTGGAGATTTGTTATTGGGGGATTTAATTTTTTGAGTTCCAGGGTATATTTTAGATATGAGGCCCTTGTCCATTGTATGGCTAGTGAAGATCTTCTGCCAATCTGTGGGCTCTCTATTGATCTTGCTAGCTATGTGCTTGGCCATGCAGAAACTCTGCAATTTTGTGCAATCCCAGTTGTTCAACCTTTCTTGGATTTTTTGTGTTTCTGGGTCTCTATTAAGAAAATTTCACCCTGTGCCAAGGAGACCTAGGATTTCTCCTATTCCATCCTGTAATGTTTTCAGATTGTCTGCTTTGACTCTGAGGTCTTTGATCCATTTGGAGTTGATTCTGGTGCAGAATGATATATAAGAATCTAGCTTTCATTTTGTACAAGTAGTTAACCAATTTTGTCAGCACCATATATTAAAGAGGTTGTCTTTCTTCCATTCTATTTTTTGAGCTCCGTTATCGAAGATTAGTTGGCTATAGGTCTGTGTGTTCATTTCTGGGTTTTTAATTCTGTTCCATTGGTCCTGAGGTCTGTTCTTGTGCCAGTACAATGCTGTTTTGATTACTATGGCTTTGTAGTAGTGTTTGAAATTTGGTATTGATATTCCTCCAGCCCTGTTCTTTCTGTTGAGGATTGTTTTTGCTATTCGGGGTCTTTTACTGTACCATATGTATTTTTGGATTTCCTCTTCTAATTCCTTTGAAGAATGAGGGTGGAATATTAATAGGTATTGCATTGAATTTGGAGATAGCCTTCGGAAGAATGGCCATTTTCACGAAGTTAGTCTTTCCAAACCAGGAGCATGGGAGGTTTTGCCACTTTCTAAGTTCTGTTTTGATTTCCTTTTTCAGGTTTTCAAAGTTTTCATCATAGATGTCCTTCACTTCTTTGGTTAAGTTAATTCCTAGGTATTTTATTTTTTGTGGGGCTATTAAGAATGGAGTTGCTGTCCGAATTTCAGCCTCACTTTTTTTATTGTTGGCATACAGAAAGGCCATTGATTTTTGAGTGTTAATTTTATACCCTGCTACTTTGCCAAAGTTTTGAATCAGCTTGAGTAATTTGGGAGTGTGGTCTGTGGGATTCTTTAAATACAAAATCATGTCATCTGCAAAGAGGGAGAGTTTTACTTCTTATTTCCCTATTGGGATCCCCTTTATGTTTTCATCTAATCTTATTTGTAGCTAAGCATTCTAATACTAGATTGAAGAGAATTGGAGATAGTAGATGTCCTTGTCTCGTTCCTGAATTAAGAGGAAATAGCTTTAGTTTTTCACCATTAAATGGAATGCTGGCAGTTGTTTTGTCATATACAGTCTTTACTGTATTGAGGAATGTTCCATGGATTTCTAATTTTTCCAGAACCATCATCATAAAGGTGTGTTGGATCTTGTCAAATGCTTTTTCTGCATCTATTGAGATAACCATGTGGTTCTTATCCCTGATCCTGTTGATATGATGAATTATACTAATTGATTTCTGTATATTGAACCAGCTTTGCATCCCTGAAATGAATCCTGTTTGATCGTTGTGTATGATTTTTTTTGATGAATTGTTGAACTCAATTGGCCAAAATTTTGTTGAGAAGTTTTTCATGAATGTTCATCCAAGTAATGGGTCTATGGTTCTCTTTCTTTGAGAAGACCCTGCCTGGTTTGGGGATGAGGGTTATGATGGCTTCATAGAATGAGTTCCGTAGTGAACTTTCTCTTTCAATTTCATTGAAGAGTTGGAGGGGTATTAGTGTGAGATCTGCTTTGAAGACCTTGTAAAATTACACTGTGAAACCATCTGGACCTGGGCTTTTCTTAGATGAGAGATCTCTTATTACTGTTTATATTTCAATGCTTGATATGGGCCTGTTAAGGTGATTTAACTCATCTTGGTTTAGTTTTCGAATGTCAGTATTTGTTAGGAAAAGGTCCTTTTCTGCCAATTTTTCAATCTTATTAGTATAAATTATTGAGTAGTATTTCCTTATAATGTTCTGAATCTTTGTTGTTTCTCTGGTGATGTTTCCATTCTCATCTCTGAGTTTATTTATTTGGGTGTGTTCTTTTATTTTTCTGATAAGATTTGATAATGGTCTGTCAATTTTGTTATTTTTTTCGAAGAACAAACTCTTTGTTTTGCTGATTATTTCTATGGCTTTTTTTGTATTCTAATTCATTTAATTCTGATTTAATTTTAATTCTTTCTTTCTGCTCATTGGGTTGGGGTTTATCCTGCTGCTCTTTTTCAAGGAGGCTCAGATGTGTCATTAAATTGTTGGTTTCAGATCTCTCCAATATGTTGATGTAGGAACTCAGAGTATAAACTTGCCTCTGAGTATTGACTTTGCTGTGTCCCAGAGGAGTTGGTAATTTATGTGCTCATTTTTGTTGAATACCATGAAATTTGAATTTCATTTCTAATTTCTTCCATGACCCACTCATGAATCAGCAGTGTTTTGTTCAACCTCCATGTGTTACAGGACTTTCTTTAGGGGCTTTTTGTGCTGAGTCCTACTTTTAATCCTTTGTGGTCTGAGAGAATGCAAGGTATAATTTCAATATATCTGAATTTGGACAAGTTTGCTTTGTTGCCTAAAATGTGGTCTATTTTTGAAAATGTTCCATATGCTGCTGAGAAAAATGTCTATTCTGATGCTGCTGGGTGAAATCTTCTGTAGATGTCTTTAAAATCTTGTTGATCTATGCCGTTGTTTAGATATGCAAGTTCTTTGTTGTGTTTTTGCCAAGTTGATCTATCTAACGGGGATAGTGGTGTGTTAAAGTCTCCCACAATTAATGTCTTTGGATCTATGTGGGATTTGAGGGAAAGTTGGGTTTCTTGGATAAATTTTCATGCTCCGTTGTTTGGTGAATAGATATTTAAAAGTGTAATATCCTCCTGAAGGAGAGATACATTAATTAGTATGTAGCAACCTTCTTTATCTCTTCACACTAATTTTCAATTGAAGTCTATTTTACCTGATATTAGGATTGCAACTCATGCCTGTTTAGGGGGGCCGTTTGCTTGGTAGATTTTGCTCCAGCCATTCATATTGAAAATGTGTTTGTTTTTATGGGCAAAATGTGACTACTGAAGGCAGCAGATAGAAGGATCTTGCTTTTTAATCCATCTAGACAGTCTATGTCAATTAATTGGAGAGGTAAGTCTGTTAATGTTGAGAGATAGAACTGACAAGTATTTGGGAGTTCCTGCCATTTTCTTCATCTTGGGGGCTGTGGCAACTGGGTTCTTTCTATGGTTCTTGGATTCTCAGTTTGGCTGCTGTTTCTTGGACTTTTTTGTGGTCTTGTTGGTTTTCTATGTGTAGGACATCTTTAAGAATCATTTGTAGGGCTGGTTTGGTGGAGATGTATTGTTTCAATTTTTCTTTGCTGTGGAAGCTTTTTGTTTGACCTTCCTTTATGAAGGAGAGTTTAGCTGAGTACAGTTTTCCTGGGTGATTGTTGTTTGTCTTTACAGCATGGCATACATCATTTCAGCCTCTTCTTGCTTTGATTGTCACTCCTGAGAAATCTGGGGTGATTCTAACTGGTTTCCCTTTATAGGTGATTTATCTTTTCTCCTTGACAGCTTTAAGATTCTTTTCCTTGGTCTGAATTGATCCTTTGAGGATTATATTGTGATGCTGGGTTGTCCTGTTCTGGTCTGGTCTATTTGAAGTTCTAAAAGCTTCTTGTATCTGAATACGCCTATCTTTTTGCATGTTTGGGTAGTTCTCTGCTAAGATCCTGTTAAACAAATTTCCTAGACCATTAACTTCGGTTTCTAGGTGCTCCTCTACACCCATTTTCCTCAGATTAGTCCTTCTGATGGTGTCTTCCAAATGTTGAATAGATCTATCATATTTCTTGGACTTTTCTGGGATGGTTGTATGTTCTTTCTCTATAATATCTAGGCTGCCTAAATGCCTAAGACTTCGTAGGGATATAATAGATATCATTGAATACTAGATGCACAGCTCTGGCAATCTCTACTAATATGCATTTATTGGCATACTACCACCTGCCTATCCATGTATGGCTATTTTGGCCACCTCTGGGGCTTGATCTCAGCACCTGCCAAGAATTTCATCCTCGAGTAAGAAGCCAAGTGTGACACCTGTTTTCCTTTTCTGGGAGAGTGCTGGGTGTCAGGTATGATGAAGAACAACTCTACAAATCTAGATGCAATGTGATAGCATGTAAACAATGTCAAACATGTTTAGGTGTCCTCACTGTCGGTAAAATAAATGGTAAATAAATGAATAAAACAACAAATACAATGAATAACCACACTAAACATGATATAGACTGAATATCTATATGGAAGTTCAATCCTATCTTTAAAATATATATAAGGAGTAGGACTGGGGCATGAATTCAGGCCTAGGGAACAGGCCTGAATTTCTGGTCTTCAAGCATAGTGACCTTCCCCTTCCCCCACAGTGCAACACAGTTAACCAGTTTCTAAGTTTGAATCCCAGGCCTTGCCTACAAAAAATCGCACATTCCAAGCCAAGGAGTTTCATTAGCTTTTTTAATATTATTTTATAGTTCACTTTGCCTTTATTTGAAACATTTTGATTTTATAACATGAGAGTTTTTCAAAAAAGGGGTTTAAACTTTTACATTTCAGCATAGCACATTGGTGTTTTTGACCATCTGCCATGAAGAGTGAGAATGAAAATGAGGATATTATTTCTCCCTAGAAGGTTGGGACAGTTGATGTTATTTCTTATTTTTTCTTTCTTCTTTTTTTTTTTTTTGTTGGTCGTGGGGCTTGAACTCTGGGCTTCGGTGCTGTCCCTGTGCTCTTCAGTTCAAGGGAAATGCTGAAGCACTTAAGCCACAGCACCACTTCCAGTTTTCTAGAGGTTTATTGAAGATAAGAGTCCCACAGACTTTCTTCCCTGGCTGGCCTTGAGTCGCCTTCCTCAAATCTCAGCCTCCTGCATAGCTAGGATTATAGGCATGAGCCACCCGTGCCTGGCAGTTGATGTTATTTCTATTTAGAGTTATTCTTGTAATTATAAAATGTCTGCAATTGTGTCCTGTGAGTTTTCCTCAGTGCCTACCACGAAATAGACTAGGGGAGTCCTCATACCACCAAAGGTTGAGTTTCTGAATAAACACTCACTTCTGTGAGGACAGTAGGTACTTATAAGCATTTTGGGACTAAACTGGATTGTAAAATGAAAAACAAAAATATTGGTACTAAGATGTAGCTCAGTAGTGGAGTAGTTGCCTAAAGAGCATAAGACCCTGGAAGAAAAGTTTCCTAAAGCTCAGAATTTCAGAATTTTGTCTGAACAAACTTATTTCCTTCCTTTTTTTTGGTCTGTGGTGGGGCTTGTACTCTGGGATTGGACATTATCCCTGCACTCTTCACCTCTTTGCAAGCACTCTACAGCTTGAGCCACATCGCCACTTATGGTTTTCTAGTGGTTTATTGGAAGTAAGAGTCTCCCGGACTTTCCTGCCCGGACTTGCCTTGAACCGACATCCTCAGATCTCAGCGTCCAGAGTAACTAGGATTATTTGTGTGAGCCAATGATGCCTGGTTCATGAACAAATATTTTAAGATTGATTCTAAAGAAAGAAACCTCGAACAAAGTTTTTTTTACAAATAATTTATAATGCCATAGTTAAGGCACTAATTCAGAAGTATTTTTTCTTTGGCTGGTTTCTTAGTTTATTTATATATATACATTATTAATTTATATACACACATATTATTAAAAACATAGCTTTGGAGTGTACCTAAGAATATATGTGCTCATGTAAAATTATACAAATGCACAAGCTTGATTTTTTTTCAGTTTTTTGGTGCCACAAATTAGGTGGGATTTGTGTATTGTTATTTTGTTCTCTGATTTTGGAGGATTTCTCTCCCCTTTATTCCCCTATCCCCCTCTCCCTGCAATTGAACTCAGCTTGCTCTTTCTTTGCTTGGTTGTTCGGAGCTGATTTTCTAACACTTCAGCAATACCTGTTGACTGGCTTTTTGCCAGTTAATTGGAGGTGATATATCTCAGGCTTTGCTGCCTGGATTGGCTTTGAAACTTCATCTTCCAGTTCTCACCTCCTGAGTAGCTGGGATTACAGATGTGAGCCACTGGGGTGTGTAGGGATAAATTAATTTGGTTGATGTGTTCTTTCTGTTTTTCTAAGCATGGAATGATCTACTATAGAATTTCAATGAATGTCCTGGGTCTGAAGTAAGATATATAATACATATGCAAATCTGTATAGTTCTCATAAGATGTAATCAATTTAATACATGTTATAAGTGTAATAATAGTCAATAAAATAATGAATGAATAATACAAAAAATAAAATAAATACACTCAAAGCAAATTGCAATAAACATAAGTATGTAGATATTAATCATTATTTCAAATGTGAATGAATATTGCATTAACAGGGCTGGGGATTGAATTCAGGCCTAGGGAACAGGCCTGAATTGTTTGTCTTCTAAGAGAATGAGTTTCCCTATCCCCCTAGTGAATTAGTGTTACCCAGACTCTGAGTTCAATTCCCAGGCCTGGCAGAAAAAAAAGGCATGAATTCCAAGCCAGGGAGCTTCATTAGTATTGTATGTAAGTATGTATGTATGTATGTATGTATGTATGTATGTATGTATGTATGTATGTATATATGTATGTATATATATATATATCATGGGACTTGAATTCTGGCCTGGCCTTGGGAGCTCTCCTTGTGCTCTTCAGCTCAAGATGAGCGCTATAATGCTTAAGCCACAGCACCACTTCTGGTTTTCTAGTGGTTTATTGGAGATAAGTGTCTCAAAGTCTTTCCTGCCCTGGCTGGCTTTGAACTGTGATGTTCAGATCTCAGCGTCCTGAGTAGCTAAGATTACAGGCGTGAACCATAGCCAGTGCCAGGCTATTTTTAATATTTTAAAATTATTTATTTATTTTTAATGTTTTTTTTTGCCCAGCATGGGGCTTGAACTCATATCGTGGCAACTCTGCCTCAGCTAACATCAACCTAGGCTGGGATGGTGCAGCCTCTGGACCCACAGCCCATCCTGGGATCCTAGGACTCAGGGGCTGACAGGAAAACAAAATGAAAACGGCACCAAAAAGAAGCCAGGAACCACCTACGGATCGCAGTTTCTTGGTTTTCCTTCCTTGCATGGTGACGATCCCGGGTCCAACAAACACTGCTGCAACTTGTAGGTCACCTGACATTGCTGAAGGCTGACGGGCTGTCAGCGAAGCCATAGGCCAACCTGGACACGTAAGCCCTGAGTTTGAATCCCAGTCATGCTACTTACAAAGGGCTGGAGAGCCTAGGAAACTATTGCTTGTCCATAGGAACGTCAGAGAAATGTGATCAATGTCATGGTTGGATGAGTAGTTCATCAATCAGTATAGAATAAATTTAGACCCAATAATCACAGAACATACATTGATTTTCATGCATACTTTATTATGCATTAAAAGAATACTATTCAGTAATGACCTGAGAATCTGTACGAACATAGTATATGTCATTTAATTCCACATAGACATCATTGACAGTATCAAAATATCTAAATATATATTTATCTGTATACCATCGTCTGAATAGAAAGGTACTGCTATTTTGGCCAAACCTGTGGCTCCATCCCAGGTCCTGGGATCCACTTGGCAGCTGAATGGGCTAGAGACGCCATGCTGACACTCACTCATTCATGAATTGGGACTTCTAGGCCCTCAGTTCAGGTGCCAAAAATTTCATCTCGGAGTAAGATTCCAAGTGAGACACCTGTTTTCCATTTCTGTGCAAATGCTGGGTGTCAGGTATGATGTACATAATATGTGTGCAAAACTACATGCTATGGAATAGATTGGAAGAAATGTAATAAATGATATAGGTGCACTCACAGTCCATAAAATAAATGTTAATTCAATCAATCAGTAATAATATATAATGAATCACTCCAACAAACACGATACAGACTGAATATATAGATGTAAATATAAATCACATATTTAAAATGTCTATAAATGTTATATTTTGTGGTCTGGTGCTTAAATTCAGGCCTAGGGAAGAGTTGAGAAGTTCATGCATGATTCACATAGGAAATGATAGGCAAGACCTCTGGCACAACAATTATTTTTAATTAAGATTTTCACGAAATGTGACAATAATAATTACAATCGGTAAATCAAGGAATTGGGAAAGATCCAAGAATTGGTAGTCACATGGTAGATAGGATTCCAACATA
Organism: Dipodomys merriami; assembly: GCF_024711535.1. Classification (NCBI taxonomy): domain Eukaryota; kingdom Metazoa; phylum Chordata; class Mammalia; order Rodentia; family Heteromyidae; genus Dipodomys; species Dipodomys merriami. The sequence goes on along the minus strand of NW_027202993.1, from coordinate 1,767,764 downwards.
GCTTGCCACATCTTCTCTATGCAAATAGGTACTTATTAGCATACTAGCTTCAGCTTTTGAAGGGATGAATATGGCTCACAAACCCCACCCCGGAGCTCAATCTCAGGTCCTGGGTAGGGCCTAGATCTTTAGTAGCTCAAAAGCTGTTGTGCTCATATGGACCCTTTAGAAAGTTGGGCCTGCTAGGCCCAGAGTTCAACTCCCAGCAATGCCAAAAGGTTCATCCTGATGTGAGAAACCAATCCTTACAGCTGTATTCCTGTCCTGTGAAACCCTGGGCCTCATCGAGGATGGAGAATGCTATATAGGCAACTCTATAGCCATTGGAATATGTTGTCATCCATGGCAACACAGATATACCTGCCACCATACTCAATAAAATACACAATACATCCATGAATAAGACTCAAAATTAAAATATAATTACAACAAAAGTAAGATGCATCCCACACCTGTATGTAAATAGAGATCCTGTGTTTAAAAAAGGTAAGCTTGTTATTTTGTCCACTGCTGGGGCTTCAGATCAGGCCCAGGAACAGGCCTGACATTCTAGTCTTCAGGGATGATGAGCTTCCCCTTCCCCCACAGTGCAACGGGGTTACCCATATCTGAGTTCAAATCCCAGGCCTGACAAAAGATTCATCCTGATATCAGAAGCCGCATTTTACACCTGTTTTCCTCTCCTATGGAAGTCCTGAGTCTCAGCTCGGATGGAGAATGAATGCATAGGCAAAACTATAACCATGGGAACAGGTCATCATCCATGTCAGCAGAATTATACCTGTCACCATACTCAGTAAAATAAACAATACCTCCATGTATTAGACACAAAATAAGGAGAAGGATTGCACCAAACGCAAGATGCTATCCACACATATATGTCAATCCATATCCTATGATTCAATTATGAATTTATGCCTATCTTGGCCCTCACTGGGGCACAACCTCAGGTCCTGAGAATGACTTAGCTCCTTAGTTGCTCACAGGCCGGTGTCTTGACCTTGACTCTTTTGCCAATTGGGCCTGCTAGGCTCTCAGTTCAAATCCCAACACTGCCCAAACATGAATCCTTATGTGATAAGCCCATTGATCCACCTGTTTTCCTGTCCCCAGAATGTCCTGAGTCTCTGCTAGGATGAAGAAGGTGTAGGAAACTCTAGAAATGGGAATAGGTTGCCATCCAAGTCAGCACAGTTATATCTGTCATCATACTCAATAAAATACACAATGCATCCCTGACTAAGACAAACAATAAAAAGAACAACTACACTGAAAACATGATGCATTCCACACATGTATGTAAATAGAGATCCTATGTGTAACATAGGTGGGCATATGATTTTTGCCTGAGCTGGAGCTTCAATTCAGGCCCTGGTACCAGGCCTGACCTTGTAGTCTTCAACGATAGTGAGCTTCTCCTTCCCCCACAGTGCAACAGAGTTACCTAGACCTGATTTTACATCCAAGCTCTGGCAGTAAAATGGCACGAATTCTGAGCTAGGGTGCTTCATTCATAATTTTTCAATTTTTCAATATTTTTTTGCCAGACCTGGGGCTTGAACTCAAGTTGTGGCAACTCTGCCTCAGGTCTGATCATCCTAGTCTGCAGCCTCTTGACCCACAGCCCATCCTCAGATCCTAGGCCAAAGTTTGTAGGAAAAAATAAAAAACCAGAGGAGAAAAAAGCAGCGGGAAGTTCCACCTGGCACTTTTCGGTTTATTTTCATTTGAATATCGACCATGGTGAGACCCAATCCCGTGGACTACAGATTGAAGGTGACCTGGTGTGGCTGAAAGTCTGCTGGCTGTCGGGGGAACCATAGGACGATCGGGCAACAGAGGCCCCGAAGTCAAATCTTGGTCAGCTATCCTACATTGAAGGAATGGCAGGAGTTCCTGAGATACTCAATTCTGGACCGAGGAAGAGCCGTGAAATACGATCAATCTCTTCCTTGAATGAGTAGTTCCTGAGGATTCGAGTAGGAAATGATAGTCAAGACTCATGGGGTATCAATGATTTTTAGTGAAGAGTTGATGAAGCATGACCATAATCATCACAATCATTAAATGGAGGCATTGGGGAAGATCCAAGAATTGGTAGTCACAGGGTAGATTGGATTCCATCACAGGTCACCATCTCTCCTACTCTATATGTACTTATTTGCTTACTACCTTCAGCTTATGAATGGATGACTATTGTGCTCTCCCTGCCTTACCCCTGGGACTCGATCTCAGGTCCTGGGAATGGCCTAGCTCCTTAGTAGCTCACAGGCGGGTGTGCTTATGTGGACCCATTCGCCGACTGGGCCTGCTATGTGCTGAGTTCAGATCCCAGAAGTGCCAAAATACTCATCCAGTCAGAAGCCAGATGTTGCACCTGTTTTCTTGTGTGAGTCCTGGGTTTCAGCTAGAATGGAGAATGCATGGGCCACCCTGTGGCCATGGGAAAAAGTTGTCATCCACGTCAGCCCAGTTATACCTGTCATATATACTCAAGAACATACATAATACATCCATGAATAGCATACCAAATAGAGAGGATAACAACGCTCAATGCATGAGGCAGTCCACACACAGATGTGAATATACATCCAATGTTTCAATGATGCATGGAGTGCGGGGAGCCGGGCAAACGCAATTAGACTCTGCCCACTCCTTTGCAGCTTTGAGGTAAACAACTCCATATTAGGCAGTGCTTGGCGGGATGGTGGGTCCTGGGCTTTGCGCATGCGCGAGCCACGTAGAGTCCCCAGCCAATCCCGTGGCACTTGGTGACAGTGAAAGGCAAACGACCAATAGTAGAATGACACGTGTCCCTATTCCGTATATAAGCGGCCATTTTTTTTGTGCGCTCTCTCTCACGCTCAAGCTCTCCTACATGTAAGAAGGCTCTCCAGTAAAGTGTGATCTGAGAAGACTCCTGGTGTGGTGGTTGTTCTTCCTCGCTGGTTGAGAAGGTATTCGCCGCAAGTGGTGCCGAAACCTGGGACCCACGCGAGAGGCTGAACAGGAGCCAGAACTCAACACACGGAGAGGAGACGTCGGTAAGTATACCCCGGTATGTTGTTTACTATAGATTACTGGTTGCTTGCGTTGCTTCTTCCCTTGTGGTTTGTCTTTCTGGTGGTTCTCTGTGCTTGCCTATGTTGTGGGGAGCCTGGGAAGGTGTGCCGCTGTTAATAGCCTCACGCCTTAAGGGGCGCACCATGGGCAATAGTCAGGGGACCGTTTGTGGACCAGCGGATTTTTACACTCCCTTACAGACTTTGTTAAGGCAGCGAGGGCTAAGAGTGTCCAAAGGCACCGTTCAAAGGGTTCTGGGCGATTTCCATGAACATGCTCCCTGGTTCGCGGTTTCCGGGGACCTCACTCTTCCTTGCTGGGACAAGTTGGGTAAGGACCTGACTAGGGCCCAGGAGGAGGGTCAAGTAACTGGTGCAACGCTCCCCCTTTGGTGGATGGTGCGCGCCTGCCTCGAGGAGGGAGGGTCCGATTTAATTCAGGAGGGATGCAAGGCATTAATGCAGCATCAGGATAGTGTATCGGAGTCAGCATCAAGTAAAGGGGAGGAAAATAGGCCAAAAAGGAAAAAGGAAAAAAGACAAAAGGATCCTAAAGAGTTAAAACAGGAGGGACTGCACCCCTCACAAAAGGAAAAGGAAAAGGAAAAGTGTCTTAGGGACGACCGCAAAGAGGAGGTCTCGAGGGGACCTCTGTATCCTTCTTTGGAGGAATTTTCAAACCGGTTCTCAGCCCTACATGTGGAAGGGCAGGACCAAGAAAACAGTGACCCTGTGGGTGACTCTGAGGAGGAAATGTTAGAGGAGGAGGGAGAGCAGCTCAATCCAGCTTAATGTGAGGACTTAGAAAAGGCTGAGGCTGAGTCTGAGGCAAACAGATATGGGGGGTGGAGTCCCCTAGGGGTGGGAGTACCGCAGCAGCCAGGAAGAGGAAACGGAGCTGGCTTTCGCCTGTCAGCCCCCCCCCCCCGCCATACCCGCTGGCAGGGAGGAGTCACTTTATAAAAGGAAGCACATGGTCGCGGCTGGCAGCCGCCTTTCCGGTTTTTGAAAATCCAATTACTAATGAGAGGAGTTTTGAGCCAGTTTCCTACTCCCAGCTTAAGGATTTAGTTGAGGCAGTCCGGACTTATGGAGTGATGGCTAATTATACCACTGCCCTGCTCCGAAGACTGACCGTTAATGCTATGACGCCCACGGACTGGTTTGAGGTAGCCCGTACCTGTCTTAATCATGGGCAATTCCTCGATTTCCGGTCTATTGTTCAGGACAAGGCTCAAGCCCAATACAGACAAAATGTCCATGACGGGCACCCGGACTGGACCGTAGATATGCTTCTCGGGCAGGGACCCTTTGCTGTAGATCAAACAGGATATCCCTTTGAAGTGTATCGACAAGTGAATACTCTTTTTTTACAAACCCTGGTGAGCCCTCCCAAATAAGGGAGAGACGGCCGGCAATCTAACAAAAATCACTCAGGCCCCTGATGAGCCATTTTCTGATTTTGTTGCCCGTATGCTAGAGACAGCTGAGCGGGTGTTAGGAAATCTGGAAACAGCCATGCCATTTGTACAACAAATCATTTTTGAACAAAGCACCAAGGAATGTCAGAGGGCAATTACCCCAGTAAGAACTCAAAGCCTAGAAGCTTGGTTAAGGACCTGCAGAGAAGTGGGTGGCCCCCTGACCAATGCGGGGCTGGCGGCTGCTATCTTGTCAGCTGCCAGGGCCGCAAAAGATAATAAAGGAAAATGATGTTTTCGGTGTGGTCAGTTGGGACATTTTAAACGGCAGTGCCCACAAAATGATGGTCCTGCGCGAAACACGCGCAGGCTGCCAAGGACTCCAGGGGTGTGTCCTCGTTGTAAAAAGGGGAAGCATTGGGCCAACGAATGCAGGTCAGTTAGAGACATCAATGGACATCTTATCCCCCAAATTATTCCAAACACTGATTCGGAACCAGAGCCAAAAAAGGGGAAGAAGGGCCCTCGTCCCCAGGGCCCGAAAATTTATGGGCATTTCAGACTCCGGCTCCCGGACAGCACCCACAACAACCCCCCAGCCAAAAAGAGCAACCTCAGGCTCCGCAGGGTTGGACCTCTGTGCCACCTCCGGACTGGTATTAACACAGCAGATGGGAGTCCAGATTGTGGAGACGGACATGACAGGACCCTTAGATGAAGGCACTGTAGGAATAGTTTTAGGACGCTCCTCCTCCACAATGAGAGGATTAATAATTTTCCCGGGAGTGATTGACCCTGACTATACGGGGACTATCAATGTCCTCTGCCATGTCCCCCATGGAGTGGTGTCCATTTCTCCCGGGGATAGAATCGCACAGCTCCTGCTTTTGCCTTCTCTTCATGGCAACTTCCCTGCTAAGGAGATAAAGAGAGGAGATAAAGGGCTAGGCTCCACAGGAGTCGACCTTACATGCCTGTCCATAACTTTAGACCAAAGACCCATGCTAACTCTCCAAGTGGAAGGGAGAAGATTTGAGGGACTGGTGGATACAGGGGCAGATAGAAGCATCATCCAAAGAGGGGAGTGGCCAAAGCAATGGCCAACTCAGAAATCCTCCCAGACCTTGCAAGGGCTGGGCTATGCTGATGCCCCACAGTTAAGTGCAAAAGAATTGACTTGGAGAACGGACGAAGGCCAGGTTGGAAAAATGCAGCCATTTGTGGTAGACGTCCCTGTCAATCTTTGGGGAAGAGACGTGAAGCAACAGCTGAAGTTAACTTTAACCAATGATTATTCTGAGGCCAGTCAGAATATAATGAGACAGCAAGGATATGTTCCGGCCTTGGGGCTTGGTCGATGTCTCAAAGGACGCAAGTAGCTGATAGAGCCACTTTCTAAACAGGATAGAAAGGGTTTGGGTTTTTCGTAGGGGCCTCTGAAAACAAGGCTTCCACTGAAGGTGCGGTGCCCATACCTTGGTTAACACAGAGGGCGGTGTGGGTTCCCCAGTGGCCCCTCTCTCAAGAAAAATTGGAAGCAGCTCAAACTCTTGTTCAGGAACAGCTACAGCTGGGGCATGTTGAGCTTTCAGTGTCATCTTGGAATACCCCAATTTTTGTGATCAAAAAGGCCTCCGGAAAATGGAGATTATTACATGACCTTAGAGCAGTAAATGCCCAGATGCAAATTATGGGGCCCATCCAAAGGGGACTTCCATTGCTCTCTGCGTTACCTCGAGAGTGGCCCATTTTAGCTTTAGATATTAAGGATTGCTTTTTTTCCATACCTCTTTATGAAAAGGATAGGGAGCGCTTTGCCTTTACTTTGCCCTCTGTTAATCATGAAACCCCGGATGCTCGCTATCAGTGGAAAGTTCTCCCCCAAGGGATGGCTAATAGTCCAACAATTTGTCAATTGTTCGTGGGAGCTGTATTGACCCCTGTTAGGAAAAATTTTCCAAAAGTACGGATTATCCATTATATGGATGATATCTTGTTGGCTGCTCCCTCGGTAGAGACTCTTCATAAAGTGTTTGGGCGGATAACGAAGACCTTAGCTGATAAAGGATTGATTATTGCCCTTGAAAAGGTTCAACAGACTAGTGTTGTTCAATTTCTGGGAACCATTGTTTCTCCTACTGAGATTAAACCACAAAAACTTTCCATTCGAACTGGTCATCTTAGAACACTTAATGATTTTCAACAATTGGCCGGAGATATTAATTGGATAAGGGGGTTTCTTAATCTCCCTCAGTCAGAGTTGTTACCTTTGTTTGCCATTTTGGAGGATGACCCTGAAGTCACCTCCTCTAGGTCCCTGACACCTTTAGCACTAAATTCCCTACAAAAGGTTGAGGCAGCTTTGTCTAGGGCTCAACTTTCACGGGTTGATTTAAAATTACCTATCGATTTATGTATATTAAAAACAAAAAATTATCCCACGGAGGTTCTTTGGCAAAATGGCCCCTTGTGGTGGCTTCATGGCAATTCTGTGGGAGCAAGAACAGTTCAATATTTTCCTGAATTAGTGGCTAAGCAAGCACTTTTGGGCATAAAGTATTGTTTGATGCACTTTGCAAAGATCCCAGATAAATTAATCATTCCATATACCCGTGAACAAGTTGAGATTTTGGCTGCTACAGTGGATATGTGGGCAATTCTTGTTTGCTCGTTTCCCAATGTAATTGATAATCATTATCCTAAGCATCCCCTGCTTGCCATTGTTAGTAAAAACTTAGTGTATTTTCCTGTCATTACTTCAAAGGAGCCCCTAGTTGGTGCCCCGACCATCTTTACGGATGGTTCAAAATCTGGACAAGGTGCCTTTTTTGTTCAAGGACACAAACAGCCGGTGGTCTTTAATTTTCGGCCGAATGTCCCACAGGCTGTTGAAAGTTTAATTGTGCTTGAAGTTTTTAAAAGATTTGATCAACCTTTTAATTTATTTTCTGATTCATTATATGTTGTAAATGCTGTTGTTTCCCTTGAAGTTGCTGCTTCAATTAAGCAGGCCAGTACAATTTCTAATGTTTTGTTACAGATTCAATCCCTTATCTTAAACAGAAAACACCCTTTTTATATTGGACATATTCGCGCCCACTCTATGCTGCCGGGCCCGATGGCAAGGTGTAATGCCCTGGTGGACCAGGCAACTCGGGCTGTGGCTCTGGTTGCTGCTAATCCCATAGAATTGGCAAAGGACTTTCATAAATTGTATCATGTACCTGCTAATACCCTTAAGAAAAGATATAACTTACCCAGACATGTGGCGAGAGATATTGTTAAAACATGTAAATTTTGTGTTACTTTTCTTCCCTCTCCCCACGTGGGGATCAACCCCAGAGGGTTGAGGCCAAACGCCCTGTGGCAAATGGATGTGAATCATTTAACAGAATTTGGTAAATTAAAATATTTACATGTGTCTGTCGATACCTTTTCCGGTGTCATTCATGCCACACCTCTGGCAGGAGAAAAGGTGTCTCATGTCAAAATACACTGCTTAGAAGCTTGGGCAGCTTGGGGAAAACCCCTTAGACTTAAGACCGATAATGGCCCTTCTTATACCTCCCATGGTTTTCGCACATTTTGTGCACAAATGCAGGTAGACCACACCACCAGATTGCCCTACAATCCTCAAGGAAAGGTATAGTGGAAAGAGCTAATAGAAGCATAAAAGAAATGCTTCAAAAACAAAACGGGGGAATTGCTGAGTCAGCGTCCCCCAGGGAAAGGCTTTCTCTTGTGCTTTTTACCCTTAATTTTTTAATTCTAAATGACAATGATCAGTCTGCCGCAGATCGGCATATGACAAGAGACTCCATGGATACTAAAGATATGGTTATGTGGAAGGATGTTATTAATAATAAATGGTATGGACCGGATCCGTTAATAACGAGATCCAGAGGAGTTGTTTGTGTTTTTCCACAGGATCAAGAAACACCACATTGGGTCCCAAGTCGGCTAACGAGACCTGTCAAAGAAAACCAGGACAAGGAGGAAGATGATCTTGAAAGTGTTGAGTGTGACAATATTACTGATGGTCAAGATCTGCCCCAGCCAGGGGGAACTTCGATGGGGAATCCTGTCGGTATTCCCGAGGCCGATGCCAGTCAAACATGATGCCAGACTGTTCCCACGGTTATTTGGGACCAACAGGACCATGGATATCCCATATATTTTGCTAGATGCAGAGGAAGCCCTACTGGGGGACAACAGGTCTCTTGATTAGCAGGGAAGCCTGTGCTTTCAACTTGTCCGAAATACGTCCCTTTCTTCTTATTCCTCATGCATTTTGCTTACATCACAGACAGCAGGCTGGTTTGACATTCCTCGCGGGCCACTTTGTTATCAGGCCAATGCCTCCTGGGTCAGTGGGTGGTGGCCAGCAAGGAGGGAGGAAGGCCACCTGACTAACTTTCCAAAGTGGGCTCCCTTCTGTGCTGGTCAACATTCGGGAAATGCCTGGCCCTGGACAGGTTGTCAGTCCCGTATTGGGACTTGGGTTACTAAAGACAAGACCTTTTACTTCTCCCCTGGTATAAGCACGGCGTTTAATCAGACGTATAAGGGACGAAATTATACTGATCAAAATCCCAATCAGGCATATGTTTCTAACCCCTTTGACAATTGGTTGTTGTGTGGTGTGGATGGGAGTTGTCTGAACTTGGAGCCCCTGGTTATGATTGGTGGGGGAAAGATCGGGTTAAGCCAGTTTGGGTGGAGTTCCTCCAAACCATGGGCTTCCTGGGACCCACAGGAAAAATTAACCACAATCTCAGCAGGCGCAGCCACACCATTCAAGTGGAGGACCGATACAGGCTGTTATGACGACGGAGTTAAGCCATATAATAACATCACATATGGTCCTACCCCAGTTTGTGTGTATCCCCCATTTGTGTTTGTTGTTAGCAACATAGATCCTGCTAATTGTACTGATAAATCTTGCTCCTATGCTCAATGTTGGAATGCTTCTAAATATGAATATGCTGTGATAACCCGTATGCCTCGCTGGGTGCCTGTGCCCGTTAATGCTTCCAATGCGTTGACCTTGTTTAGACAAAAGAGAGATTTTGGCATTTCTGCTGCTATAGTTACAGCTATTTCCTTGGCGGCTGTAGGAGCTGCCACAGCAGCTGTTGCAATGAGCCATACTGTACAAACGGCACAAACCTTAAATAATCTTTCTGCCAATGTAGCCCATGCCCTGGATTTACAGAGGGGCATTAATTCTCAATTGCGAGGAGGGTTAATGGTGGTCAACCAAAGGATTGATCTCATCCAGGAACAAGTGGACACCCTTTGGCAAATTGCTCAGCTTGGCTGTCAGTGGAAGTATGAGGGGTTATGTGTGACAAGCATTCAGTATGATAACTTTACCCGAGCTGCAAACTTATCTAAACAGTTGTCGAGTTATCTTCTAGGTAACTGGACTGGTGAGTTTGATGAAATGCTGGATCAGCTGCGGATTGCCATCGTGACCGTGAATTCAATGCGATGGACCCTGGATTCGTGGAGGGACTCCAGTCTTGGATCTCCTCTGCAGTCTCCTGGTTTAAAGAGTGGGTGGGAGTCGGAATGTTTTTAGCCTGCTGCCTGGGAGGATGCGTGGTCTGCCTATGGTTGGTCTGTCGCCTTTGAGCCCAAACCAGAAGGGACAAGGTTGTTATCTCGCAAGCATTAGCCGCTTTGGAGAGTGGATCCTCACCCCAGATCTGGCTGTCGGCCCTGAGAGGCAATTAAGCCTTACCATTCTGCATAGCCTTAGCACCCCGAGGGATCAGGGGATCCCATTGGACCGGGACAGGTATGCAACTTGCAATTTGGGACAGGGTGCGAGGCAAGTGCACTGCAATTGAGGAGGACCATCTCCTCAAGAAGAGCATGTTGGGTTGCAAGTGGGTTGATGCCCAAGATCCCACCTCTGCAAAAAAGGCATCGGACGGGCCTGATCATCACTGGGGAAGGCGCCCCTCAGGCGAAGGCCAGTGCAAGGTCCTCTCATTAATGTTTTAGACAGAGGCCCAACCTCTACTCTTACCTGTTGCCAAAAAACAAAAAGGGGGAACTGCGGGGAGCCAGTGCGAACGCAATTAGACACCGCCCACTCCCTTGCAGCTTTGAGGTAAACAACTCCATATTAGGCAGTGCTTGGTGGGATGGTGGGTCCTGGGCTTTGCGCATGCGCGAGCCACGTAGAGTCCCCAGCCAATCCCGTGGCACTTGGTGACGGTGAAAGGCAGACGACCAATAGTAGAATGACACGTGTCCCTATTCCCTATATAAGCGGCCATTTTTTTTGTGCGCTCTCTCTCGCGCTCAAGCTCTCCTACATGTAAGAAGGCTCTCCAGTAAAGTGTGATCTGAGAAGACTCCTGGTGTGGTGGTCGTTCTTCCTTGCTGGCCGAGAAGGCATTCGCCGCAATGGAGGACTCTTGTGGCCTCCTTGGGGCTTGATCTCAGCTCCTGGGAACAGCCCAGTTCCTTAGTGGCTCACAGGCTGGTTTGCTCATGTGGACCCATTGGGCAGTTGGGCCTCCTAGGACCCGAGTTCGAATCACAGCACTTCCAAAAATTCACCCTGATGTGAGAAACCATTCGTTGCACCTGTTCTTCTGTGCTGTACAAGTTCTGGGTTGCAGCTAGGATGGAAAATGCATAGGCAACTCTATACTCATGGGAATAGCTTGTCATCCAGGTCACCACAGTTATATCTGTCATCCTATGCTCAAGAAAATACACAATACATCAATGAGTAAGACACCAGATAAAGACAATAACTACACTGAACCCAAGATGCTGCCCACCCATGTATGGAAATAGAGATCCTCTGTTTAAATTCTGAATTTATGACTACTATAACGCCCACCGGGGCTTGATTTCAGGTCCCAGGAAAGACCTAGATGTTTAGTGGCTCACGTGCTGGTGTGCTCACCATGACTCATCCATCACTTGAGCCAGCTAGCCCTTGAGTTCAAATCCCAGCACTACCAAAAGATTCATCCTGATATGAGAAGCCAATGGTTGCACCAGTTTTCCTATGCTGTGAATGGGAGTATGCTATATAGGCAACTCTATACTCATGGGAATTGGTTGCCAGCCATGTTGTTATCACACTCATTAAAATACATATTGCATCCATGAATAAGACACGAAATCAAGAGAATGAGTACACTGAAAGCAAGATGCCTCCCACTCATGTATGGAAATATAGCTCCTGTCTTTAAATTATGATTTCATGAGTATATTGACCCCCATGGGGCACTAGCTCATGTCCTGTGAACGGCCTAGCACCTTAGTGGCTCACAGGCTGGTGTGCTCACCTTGATCCATTCCCCAAGTCTGCCTGCTAAGCTCTGACTTCAAAGCGCAGCACAGCCAAAAGATTCATCCTCATGTGAGAAACCAATGGTTCACATGATTTCCTGTCCTGTGAAGGTCTTGGGCCTCATCGAGGATGAAGAATGCTATATAGGCAACTCTATAGCCATGGGAATGGGTTGTCATCCATGGCAGCACAGATATACCTGTTACCATTCTCAATAAAATACACAATACATCCATGAATAAGACTCAAAATTTAAAAATAACTACATTGCAAGCAAAATGCATACCACACCTGTATGTAAATATGTTTACATGTTTAAAAAAGGTAAGCTTTGTCCACTGCTGGGGCTTCAAATCAGGCCCAAGAACAGGCCTGACATTCTAGTCTTCAGGGATTATGAGCTTCCCCTTCCCCCACAGTGCAACGGGGTTACCCAGACCTGAGTTCAAATTCCAGGCCTGACAAAAAATTCATCCTGATGTCAGAAGCCAGTCATTGTGCCTGATTTCCTCTAATGTGGAAGTCCTGGGTCTCAGCTAGGATGGAGAATGAATGCATAGGCAACCCTATAACCATGGGAACAGGTCATCATCCATGTCAGGACAGCTATATCTGTCACCATACTCAGTAAAATACAAAATACCTCCATTTATTAGACACAAATTAAGGAGAAGAAATGCACGGAGTGCAAGATGCTGCCCACACATATATGTCAATACAGATCCTATGTTTGAAGTATGAATTTATGCCTATCCTGGCCCTCCCTGGGGTTCATTGTCAGGTCCTGGGAATGGCCTAGCTCCTCAGTTGCTCACATGCTGGTGTCCTCACCTTGAGTCTTTCAGCAATTCGTCCTGCTAGGCACTCAGTTCAAATCCCAACATTGCCAAAAGCAGAATCCTGATGTGAGAACCCATAGGTCGACCTGTATTCCTGTCCTGTGAATGTCCTTTGTCTCAGCTAGCATGAAGACATAGGCAAGTCCATGGACATGGGTATAGGTTGTCATCCATTTAAGCACAGTTATATCTGTCATCATATTCAATAAAATACAAAATGCATCCCTGGCTAAGACACACAATAAAAAGAATAACTACACTGAAAGCATGATGCATTCCACATATGTATGTAAACAGAGACCCTATGTGTAAAATAGTTGGGCATATGATTTTTGGCAGTGTTGGGCTTCAATTTAGGCCCTGGCAACAGGCCTGACCTTGTAGTCTTCAAAGATGGTTCGCTTCCCCTTCCCCAACAGTGCAACAGAGATACCCAGACCTGAGTTCAAATCTCAGCTCTGGCAGTAAAATGGCTCGAATTCTGCACTAAGATGCTTCATTCATATATGTGTGTGTGAGTATATATATATATATATATATATATATATATATATATATATATATATATATATATTTATATATATGTATTTTTTTTTCACAGACCCAGTGCTCGAACTCAAGTAGTGGCAACTCTGCCTCAGCTTCTATCATCCTATGCTGTGGCCTCTGGACCTACAGCCCATCCTCGAATCCTAGGACTCCAGAGCTTGCAGAAAAAAAGAAAGCTGTGAGTGGAAAAAAAGCAGTGGTAAGTTCCACCTGGTGCTTTTATGTTCATTTTCCTTTGTACAGTGACCATGGTGTGTCTGAAACCGGAGACCTACAGAGTGAAGGTTACCTGGAGTGACTGAAGGCCTGCAGCTGTTGGGGAAGCCGCAGGCCATCCAGGCAAAGAGGCCCAGTGGTCGAATCCCAATCAGCCCCCCTACATTGAGGGATTGGCGTGAGATCCTGAGATACTTGTTTCTGGACCTAGGAAGAGTCATGGAATGTGATCAATCTCATCCTTGAATGAGTAGTTCCTGCAGGATGTGAGCAGGAACTGATAGGCAAGATTCCTGGGGTATCAATTATTTTTAATGGAGAATTGATGAAGCGTGACCATAATCATCACAGTCATGAAATGGAGGCATCGGGAAAGATCCAAGAATCAGTAGTTACAAGGTAGATTGGATTCCATCACAGGTCGCCATCTCTCCTATTCTAAACAAATATGCATAGTATCTTCAGCTTATGAATGGATGACTATTGTGCTCTCCACCTGCCCTATCCCCAGGACTCAATCTCAGGTCCTGGGAACAGCCTAGTTCCTTAGATGCTCACATCATGGTGTCTTCACCTTGACCTTTTCTCCAATTGGCCCTGCTAGGCTCTGAGATCAAATCCCAACATTGCCAAAAGAGGAATGCAGGTGTGAGAATCCAATCCATCCACCTGTTTCCTGTCCTGTGAAAGTTCTGGGTTTCAGCTAGGATGGAGAACGCTTAAGCAACTCTATAGACATGGGAATAGATTGTCATCCATGCTAGCACAGTTATATCTGTCATCATGCTCAATAAACAAATTGCATCCGTGACTAAGATACACAATAAAAAGAATAATTGTACTGAACAAATTTATGTGAATAGAGATCCTATGTTTAAAATAGATGGGCATATGATTTTTGCCAGTGCTGGGGCTTCAATTTAGGCCCTGGGAGCAGGCCTGACCTTGTAGTCTTCAAGGATGGTAAGCTTCCCCTTCCCCCACAGTGCTATAGTGTTACCTAGACCTGAGTTGGAATCTGAGCTGTGGCAGAAAAATCGTGTGAATTCTGAACTAGGGTGCTTTACTAGTTTTTAGAATTTTGTTGTTTTTTGTTTTTTGTTTTTGGCTAACCAAAGGATTTGAGCTCACTTCATGCCAACCGTGGCTCAGCTTCGATCACTTTAGCCTGGTGGGCTGCCACAGGCCCATAGTCAACCCTGTGATCCTAGGCCCTGAAGCCTTGCAGGAGTCAAAAACAAACCACACACAGAAAAATAGCCACAGGATGGATTTTTTACAATTTCTTCCTTTGCATGGTGACCAACCTGGGTCCAAATTACAAGGCTACAAAGGTACTTCACTTTGCATTGGCCATGGCTAGCAGACTATCGAGGAAGCCACAGGCCCATATGTCATCATAGACTCTGATTTTCAATACTGGTCCTGATACCTACCAATGGGGGGACTTCCCACGAGACTCATTCCTATGCATGGGAATAATGATGGAATGTTAGCAAACTCATGATTGAATAAGAAGTTTCTGGGGGGAAAAGTTCTAGTCTAAAATTAGATGCAATGATCCTAGGGTGTTGATTGATCTTAATGCCTGGTTTATTAAGCATGAAAACAATACTATTCCTTCAATGGAGGCATAATAAATACCCAAGAGTTGGTAGGAACGTAGTTGATGTTGAATCCTAGGTAGATGTCTCTGGAATTCTATACAAATATATATTTATTGATATATACCACCTGCCTACCCATGTATGGCTATTTTGTTCACCCCTGTGGCTCAATCTCAGGGTCTGGGAACTGACTGGCAGCTTCCTTGGCTAGAGGTTGCCGTGTTGGCACACCCATTCATGAACTGGGTCTCCTAGGCCCTGAGTTCAGATGCCAGCACTGCAAACAATTGGATCATGGAGTAAGAAGCCGATTGTGACACCTGTTTTCCTATTCTCAGTCACGATGGAGAACATGTCTACAAATTTAGATACTATGTGATTGGATGTCATCAATATAAAAAATGGATTGTGTGTCATCACAGTCAATAAATGGTAAATAAATGAATGAAACAAAAATGCAATCAATAACCACAATATGGCCTAAACATCTATAGGTAAGTACAAATCCGATCTTTATAATGTATATAAACAGTATATTTTCCAGGGCTGGGGATTGAATTCAGGCCTAGGGATGAGGCCCAACTTTCTTGTCTTCAAACATGGTGAGCTTCCCCTTCATCCACAGTGCTGCAGAGTTACGAAGATCCTGAGTTCAAATCCAAAGTAGAAAAAAATAGTGAGAATTGCAAGCCAGTGAGCTAAATTTTTTTTTGTGTGTGTGTAGGGGGGGTTGTGTTTTTTTTGTGAAGCAAGGTCTTGAACTCAGATCATGGCACTCTGCCTCAGCTTCTATCACCCTAGGCTGCAGTGCAGCCACGGAGCCACAGCTGATCCTGGGATTCTAGACCTCCAGGCCTTGTTCTGGGAAAACCTATGCACAGAAAAAAAGTGGCAGAGCCAGGCGCCGGTGGCTCACACCTGTAATCCTAACTACTAAAGAGGCTGAGATCTGAGTATCTCGGTTCAAAGCAAGGAAATCCGTGATACACTTATCTCCAAGAAACTACAAAACTGGAAGTGGTGCTGTGACTCAAGTGGTAAAGTGCTTGCCTTTAACTGAAGACCATAGGCCCAGCGCCCAGGCCCAGAGTTCAAGCCCTATGACCGACCCCCCCCCAAAAGAAAAAAGTAGCAGGATTGCGTTTTTACATTTTATTCCTTTGCACTGTGACCATTTGGGTCTGAATGACATGGCTCTAAAGGGTGCTTCACCTTGCATTGCTGAAGGATGGAGGGCTATTGGGGAAGCCATAGTCTCGCACAGCAATGTAGGCCTAGAGGTAAATCCCAGTAATGCTACTTACAGATGTTGGAGATCCTAAGAGACTGGTTCCCATCCATAGTAATAATGATGGAATGCTATCAATGGCACGGTTGAATGAGCTGATCGTGAATACTACTTGTATAAAATTAGACATCATGATTTCAGTAGACTGATTTTATTTAATATGAAGCATTAAAAGAATACTATTTCTTACAGAGATGCAATAATTTCAGGACACTGATTTAATTAATAGTTTAGTAAGGATGAAAACAATAACATGAATTACAAGGAGGCATAATAAATACACAAGAATTGGTAGGAATGTAGCCTACATAACTGAATAATGTGTAGACATGTCTGGCACTCTATAAAGATATGTATTTATTAGCATAATACCATCTGGGTGTCACGCTGTTCTTATTTTGTCAAACCTTGGGGCTTGATCTAAGGTCCTAGGAACAGCCTGTCAGTTCAATTTTCCCCAGGATGGCGTGTGACACTCACCCATTCATGAATTTGGCCTTGTAGGCCGTGAGTTCAGATGCCAGCACTCCCAAAAAATGAATCATGGAGTAAGAAGCTGATAGTGACAAACTTTTTCCTTTTTTGTGAAAGTCCTGGCAGTCAGGTATGAAGTGGAACATATATGCAGACCTATATCCTATGGAATCAATGTTTTATGTGCCATAACAGTCAATAAAATATATGGCCAACACATGAATAAAACAAAAATTAACCATGAATACACTGAGCGCTATATGAAGTCAACCTATGTATATAAATATAAATCATATAAATCATATAAATATAAATCATATAAATCATATATATAAATATAAATCATATAAATCATGTTTTCTAGTGCTGGGGATTGATTTCAGGTCTAAGGAACAGACTTGAATTTCATGACTTCAAAGAGGTGAGCTTCCCCTTTCCACACAGTGCAAAAGAGTTACCCAGACCATGAGTTCTGATCCAAGTCCTGACAGAAAAAATGGCAGCTGTATACTATGTGATATCCAATTCTTAGGTATTTCATTCTGCCCCCATTTAATGAATGTGATTGTTTAAATGCTTCATAAAGTATTAATTAAAATTGATCAGTGTCCTATAATATAATTGTGTATAATTTTATCCTAGAATGATTCATGAGCTGCCTATTTAATCACATATATCACATGCCATTGGTATTCATATGGATAGGATTGAGTTTTTTAGGATCACCTGCCATTTGGAGGTGGCAGGACCAGGATATGGGCTCCAGCTCTCACCTCTTTAACCCGAGGATAAGGAAATCACCAGTTTGTCCAAGAACATCAGCAAGACCAATGATTAGGCAGGCACCAATGGCTCTCAGCAGTCCTCCTTGATACTTGCAAAGCTGTGACAGGAGGATCATGGTCAAAGTCACCCTAGGCAGGAAAGTCATTGAGACCCCTGTCCAACTTCTGTGCCAACAAAGCCAGAAGTAGAGCCATGTGTCTTCACTAGTTGAGAGCTAGCCTTGTGCAAAAGCAGCTCAAGGACTGTGCCCAGATCCTGAATTCAAGGTCAGGGACTGGCAACAAACAGACAAACACAACAATCTGTGCAGCCATCCAGCTAAAGCAGGTCACCCTCATGTCCCCAACTGGATTGGACAGAATTTCATGTGAAATTGGTGCTGTTATCTTGACTCTGCCCATTCTGCCTGCATCACAGGATTCCGTCCACACCCCTATTCTTTTATGGTTCTTTCTGACCAATGGGAAACAAAAATGGTGGCCACGCCCATATTCCTTGCTACCCGGTAGCACCTGGATTCCCTCAGTTGGATGACACCACTACTAGCAGTTAAGGAAGGTAGAGGTGGATGAGTGGTGAGCAAGATACTCGAGACCACATTGGAGTAGAGTAGGAAATTGAGGTCCTAGACAGTGAGTGGGTGAATAGAGGATTTCCCAGACCATGAGAAAGTGGCCAGCCCATCTTTCCTGTCCCAGCGCTCTGATGTCTGAAACAACAGGACTCCATGAAAGAGCTGTGAGCATGAAATTGCCACAAGAACACTGGCAGAAGAATCCTCCCAACAGATCTGCAACATTCAAGAAAACCAAGAACATGAAAAAGTGAAGGATCCCCAAGACAAACGCCACTGTGGAGTATGATTCAAAGGAGAGTCCAGCCAAATGTGATGCTGACCATGGGCCTCCCCTGCCTTTGGACACAGCCACAACCACCAGGGTCCAGAGTGTCAATGGTCCCGATAACACCAAGGATCTGCAGAGGTGTACAGACATGTGGTGCCCACCCTGGATCCCAGCAAAAGAAAAAAAGAGGTGCTCTGTGCCAAGATCCAACCACTGAAGCAGGAAAGACTGACCTGCAGGATGAACGGGAGTAAGAGAGAAGATAGCCCAACTGCACACAGCAATGAAAAGGGAGCTAGAGATCCACAAGGCACCCATACAGAGGTTGGTTTGGGCAGAAAGTGATTTACAATGTTCACCAGCCCGCATGCAGCAGGGGACCGATGACAGATAAAGGGAGCATCAAGCTCTCACCAGCTGCCTGCAGACCGCAGAGAAGCACATTGCAGAGCTGGAGATAGTGATGTCTCTGGTCACTGCTCACAGAATGAGACCGAAATGTTTTTAGAACAGCTGAATGATGTGACCCTTCAGCTCGAGGAAAAGATCAGAAGCTTCAATGACTTGGAGCAAGTGAACACTGAGTTTCAGGAGAAGCTGGAAGCACTCTGGACACATTGGAGCAACATGAAAAGCATAATCTGTAAGTTCCAACAAGCTCTGGCGGGGCGTGAGGTACTAAAGAGACTACTGGCCAAAGTGAGCTGGATGGTGACTGAAGTGAATCTAGAAGAGACATCTTCACAGAAGACCTGAGCATTGAGAGGTACGTGCAGAAGGAAGAGGCCCGGAGGCTGACCCAGTGGGCACACCAATTGACATGGTGAATAATCAAGGGGCAAGGCAGGTTTTTGACCTAAAGAAGGAGCTGGGGGAATTGAGAAGGAAGCTGGCAGAGACATGGCCCCCTTTGGGACCATCTCCGGCCAAGCAGCAGATGCAGGCCCAGGCCTACTGCACCCAGATGGAGTTGAAAAACCTGGAGGAACAATTTCACATCCAAGTCCAGGAAAACCAAATGCTCCATTTCCAGAACACTGAGCAGCAGAAGCAACTGTGGAGACTGGAGGAGAAGGCCAAGGATCAGCAGGAGATCTGCAAGATCCCATGATGTGCATGTGTGCAACAGACAGATGGAAGAAGAGCTGGCCCTGCTGTGGGACACTCTACACATGGTGATCAGTGAGGAGAAGCTAGGCAGCATCTTGGACTCAGAGCAGCAGGTGAAGGAACATCTGTGGAAAGAGCTGGACGACACAGAGGAGAAGATAGAGGAATGGAAAGAGGTGGCTGAGAGAGAAAGCCAAGCAGATTGGGAGCTGCAGGATTTGCAGGAGCAGTCCCTGGCTCAGCTGCAGGAGCTCAGAGCCACCTGTGAGCTGCACAACACCTCCAATGAGTAGCTGAGCTCTGAGAAGGAGGCCCTAGATAGGCAGCACCTAGAGAGGCAGACCCAGCTGCTGGAGCAGCTGAAGCAAGTGTAGGCCTACCAACTGTGGGACCAGGTGGTGCTCTCAAAGTGGCAGGATACCCTCAAGTGCCTGGAAGTGACCAGACCAGAGGAGGAGAGCCTTCAGGCCCAGCTGAGCTTCCTGGCTTTACCTGGGGAAGGGAAAGTTGAGAGCCCTGGAGAAGCAAAAGTTGAGGAGGCAACTCCCCCAGATGTGACCATCACAGAGGATGGAGACATCCCCCAAACCGAGGGGGGGCCCTCTCCTGGCTGAAATCCACAGGGGGAAAGAAACTCCTGTACCAAGAGTGGCAGTCCCACTGCGGGTGCCCAGTCCACCTGGCAGCTTAGTGCCAGAGAAAACTGGAGCCACTGGCACCCCACCCTGTGAGCTGACACCACAACATACGTGGAGATGGGAAGCAGGACACGTGGGAGTCTGAGAAGAAAATCTGCTTTGTCCATGACCTGCCTATTGTGGTGGACTTCGGGAGTCCAGTGGATGAGCTCCACCATCGATGCAGCCAGATGTTGTCACACATCTGCACCATCGAGAACTCCCACGTGGCGTGTAAAGAGCAGATATTCATCCTGGATGAGCTGTGTCAGGAGAAAGCTGAGCACATGTGCTGGCTGTCCCAGGAGAAGATGAAGAGGAGAGAGTTTTGGGAGCCCCTGTGGTTCCTCTCAGGGGAAGGCATGGACAGCAGGCACCAGATGCCAGCACAGACTGAGTCCCCCGCCACCACCACTGCTTCAGATACCTCAGGCTCTGGGGTGGTCAACATGAGGGAGGAGCAGAAAGGTTTTGAAGAATTGCCACTTCAAAGCAGTGTGGAAACTGCCAAAGGACAGGTCGGGGTTCCCTACCCCATATAGGACTCCCCCATCGAGCACATCCTGCTGCAGAAGCCACACATGCAGATCACCCACAGCTCACAGGCTCAGGCAAGGAGTGTTCCCTCCCTTTCTTCTGTAGACTGATGCAGATGATGACTCTCTATGTGACATACTGACTCTCAAAAGCCTCAGGAGCCACCACAAATAGGTGGCCAGGTGGCCTTCTCTCAGGACTCCATCTGCCAGGTGATGGGAAGAGTAAACTGCGGGTCGGGTAGGGCAGAGGCTGCTGGGAGGTGGACAATATTCAAGGGACATCTAATGGATCATTGGTGGCCAGGGAAGAGGCCCATATTATGCTTATCACAAAGAATGAATTGTTTTCAAAGGGAAAACAAGCCTCCAACAAAGATTTGTTCTTCCAGTCCTGGGGCTTGAACTCAGGGCCTGGCCACTGTCCCTGAGCTCTTTTTCTCATGGCTAACACTCCACGACTTTTTCTCATGGCTAACACTCCACGACTTGAACCATAGTGCCACTTCTTGTTTTCTGATGGTTCATCAAAGATAAGAGTCTCACATACTTTCCTGCCCAAAATGGCTTTGAACTGTGGTCCTCTAATCTCAACTTCCAGAGTAGCTAGAATGACAGGCATGTGCCACCAGTGCCTAGCATGTGACACCTTTTGAAGGCATCTTGGCGATTCTGTAAAAGGAGCCCCAAAGGACCAGGATAGACCTTGACCCAGTCAAGGAGCTGTGATGGGGGAAAGCTGATGTTCTAGCCATTCTGTTCCCCCAAATAAAAAAATACTCAAAGATTGCAGTGTAGAAATCTGCTTTTGCATTCGTGTGTGTGTGTGTGTGTGTGTGTGTGTGTGTGTGTGTGTGTGTGTGTGTGAACTCAGGGCCTAGGCTCTATCCCTGAGTTTTCTTGCTCAAGGCTAGTGCTCTTCTACTTGAGCCACAGCCCCACTTGCTTTTTGATGGTTAATTGTAGGTAAGTCTCTCAAGTACATTCCCATCCAGGGTGGCTTCAAAGCATGATGGGGGCTCCAGGGAAGCAAGAGTAAACACAACTCGCAGGTACAATCCCTATGGTGGGTGACTCTTGCCCCCTTTTAGCCAGATGTAGGACATGCGGCCACGTGCCATCGTGGGGGACTATTGTCATCTAGAGTTCAATTGGGGGAAGTGACCAGGCCCAAGCTGACTTTTGCCCACTGTGAATGTTGATTCCAGAGCAGATCTGTTTCACCCTAGGCCAAGAGAGTTCCAGGAGGCCCGGCTTCCAGGAGAACAAGGAAAGGAGAGGTCAGCTCCAGGCCAAGCTAAGAGCCTTTGGCCATGGACACTCCAACTTGGCCTTCCTGATTACTGTAAGGCCTGTCAAAGAACAATCCCTTCCCACAAAAAAACAAAATTGGAGCCATGTCTCAAAGTGGTAGAGCTCTAACATTGAACCAAAGAGCTCAGAGACTGGGCCCCCACGCTGTGAGTTCAAGACCCCCAGCTGACCCTCCTCCACAAAACATAGGTTAGTTAAAGGTGAACTAGTAGGATTTGTGAAGTGTTTCTGAAGAATGGTGATACAGAAGAAAGCACCCTAATTCTAATGACAGCTGAGCTTGTGACATACAGCTCTATGCTGAGTCCTTCAAAGGGTGCAGTTTTCTGAGTCCTTCCTACATGGGGGTTTTTTGCTGAGTCCTCAAAAAGCATTTTGTGTGCTGAGTCATCACAAAGGGTGCTATATTATGAGTCCTTGAGAAGAGTGGGCAGTGCTGGGTTTTTCAAAGGTTGCTGTGTGCTGAGACCATTACACAATGTATTTATGCTGAGTCCTTCAAAAGGTTCAGTGTGCTAATTCATCCCAAAGGATGCTATGTGCTGAGCCCTTGAGAAGGGAGGGACAGGTGAATTTTTCAATGGGTGCTGTGGGCCGAGTCCTTTACACAGGGTACTTTATTTTAGCTGACGCCTTCAAAGGGGGCTGTAAGCTGAGTCATCCCAATGGGTGCAATGTGCTGCATCCTTGAGAAGAGTGAGATGAGGTGAGTTTTTCGAGTGCTGTGTGCCGAGTCCTTTATACAGGGTGCTCTGTACTGTCCTTCAAATGGTGTTTCCACAGGGTGGTATGTGCTGAGTCCTTCAAAACACTGCTATGTGCTGAGTGTTTTAAAGGGTGCTGTCCACTGAATGTTTTACACAGGGTGCTACATACTCAGCCCTTCAAAGAGTGGTGTGTGTGGAGCCTTAACACAGGGTGCAATGTGCTGAGTCCTGGGAAAGAGTGCTACGGGCTGTGTTTTTCAAAGTGTGCCATGAACTGAGTCCTATACACTGCGTGCTATGGACTTCCTCTTTCAAAGGGAGCTGCATGTTGAGTCATCCCAAAGGTTACTATATGCTAAGTCCTTCAAATGGAGCACTGTGCTGAGTCCTTCACACAGGTTGCTTTGTGCTGTTTTTTGAAATGTTCGATGTGTTGAGTCATCCCAAGGGGTGCTAGGTTCTGAGGTAGTTATCCCCAACAATCTCTCTCTCTCTCTCTCTCTTTCTCTCTCTCTCTCTCTCTCTCTCTCTCTCTCTCTCTCTCTCTCTCTCTCTCTCTCTCTCTCTCTCTCTCTCTCTTTCACACACACACACACACACACACACACACACACACACACACACTCACACACCTACATACATACACACAGAGGTCATTGTGTACCTGCTTGATGTGTGGAGTGGAGAGGAATGGAGAAGAGTCTCCTCCAGTGGTGGGGCTGAGGGGAGATTTGATTCCCTGGGCAAGTGTTAGGGTTGGCGGGAAGTGCTGAGCTGAGGTGAGGCAATTCCCATGGCCTGGAAGCCTTAGGGCCCAGTCAGGGCTGCTCTTTTAGGCAAGGGTGGGGACGGGGCTGAGGGGAATAGGTGGCAGGGCTGAGGAGAGGAAAGGGTGTGACTGAGGGGAAGAGGAGGCAGGGCCCGGGGGCTTAATGTGGTGGTAGCAGTGGGCAGGGGCTCTCTGTGACAGGCATGCATGCGCAGAGGGGTCGAAGTGGCCCGCAAGAGAAGTGGAGGCAGAGAAAGAGAGAGCAGAGAGGAGTAAGTACATGCATAAGAGGAAATAGCTTCATATATACCACATTTTCTTGATCCATTCATCTACTGAGGGGCATCTGGGTTGGTTCCATATCTTAGTTATGGTAAATAATGCTGCAATAAACATAGTTGTGCTGGTAGCTTTAGTGTGGTCTTGTTTGTAAACATTTGGGTAAATGCCCAAAAGTGGGATTGCTGGGTCATAGGGGAGTTCTATGTGAAGTCTTTTGAGGAACCTCCATACTGCTTTCCAAAGTGGTTGAACAAGTTTACATTCCCACCAACAATGAAGTAAGGTTCCTTTCTGTCCACATCCCCTCCAACATCTGTTGTTGTTAGAGTTCTTGATTTTTGCCGTTCTAACTGGAGTGAGGTGATATCTCAATGTTGTTTTGATTTGCATTTCTTTTATGGCTAGGGATGTTGAACATTTCTTCATGTGTCTATTGGCCATCCTTCTTTCTTCTTCAGAGAAGTTTCTCTTTAAGTCTTTCGCCCACTTATTTATTGGGCAGTTGTTTCTTTGAGGATTTGTTGTTGGGTGGTTTAATTTTTTGAGTTCCAAGTATATTTTAGATATGAGACCCTTGTCCGTTGTATGGCTAGTAAAGATCTTCTCCCAATCCGTGGGCTTTCTATTGATCTTGCTAGCTATGTCATTTGCCCTGCAGAAGCTCTGCAACTTTATGCAATCCCATTTGTCCAATCTTTCTTTGATTGTTGTGTTTCCTGATCTCTATTCAGAAAATTTCGGCCTGAGCCAAGGAGACCTAGGGTTTCTCCTATTCCATCCTCTAATGTTTTCAGAGTGTCTGCTTTGAGTTCAAGGTCTTTGATCAATTTGGAGTTGATTCTGGTGCAGGGTGATATATAAGGATCTAGCTTAAGTTTTCTACATGTAGTTAACCAATTTTGCCAGCACCATTTACTGAAGAGGTTGTCTTTCTTCCACTCTATTGACTGGCTGGCTGAGGCCTCAATTGAAGTGAAGGTCCTGACTGGGAGTGCAAAGCATGTGGAGCTATCACAGCAGACACATCACCTCAAGCAGCCCCTCGGTGGCGTGGTGGCCATGAGCTGTCCCAAATCCAAGGTTCCAATTTTCATGGTGTTGGCAGTCGCCACAGAGGAGGAGGCCACTGAGGAGGAGGCAGCTGAAGAGGCAGCCTTTGCGGCAGCAGTGGCAGAGGTGATAGCGGCATCGGCAGAAACAGGTCTGGCTGAGGATGAGGCGAGAGCTGAGTTGTCTGCAGCTGAGGGGGAAGAGAGGCCGAACTCGCCCTACCATGTGCCCTCAGACCCCGGCCCTTCCCAAGGTGCTGCGTTTCAAAAATGGCGCTGCCATCCTAGACCCAGGGAGCCTCTCTCAGTTGCCAGGCTGAGATAACGCACCCCTGGCTGGCTTGTCTCAGGACCTGGTCCAGGTCCCTCGTCCTCAGACTCCGGGCCTGCCATACCTGGAGTGCTGCCTACAGCTTCTCCCAGTAGCACACGTGAGTGGCCACCCTGCTGGCCCACACTCTGGGAACCCCAATGCCCAGCGAACCCCTCGGCCCCCCCTCACCGCTTCCCCCATTCTGCAGACCTGGACCAGTGCCTCCCACCTCCCCTCTCCTGTCCCACCTGTGCCTCTCCTGCATCCCACAGTACACCCTGGTTCTGCTGCAAATGCACCCCAGGAGTGGGGGTAGGGTGTGTGGCAACCCCAGGATCCCTCTCATGTCCCTAGTGGCCAGTGTCCCAGGAAACGGGAAGATGCAGGGTTGGGTGAGGAGGGGGCGCCATAGAGCTCCTGGACTGGAATAATGGAGCCACACAGCCACCCATCTGCACCCTTCCTCACCTTGGTGGGAACCTGGTGGCTTTAGTCAGAGATGGGGAGCAGCATCTCCAAACTTGCCTTCTCAGGTCTTTTCCTTTTTTCTGGGGTTGGAGGTGTTGGATGCAGAAGATAGACCCCCTTGCTGTGTGAGCCCTTGTCTATGCTTGGTCACCCTTTCACCCGAGGAAGGTCCCAGAAGAGCACACTAAGGAGGGGAGTGCACTGGGTGTCAGAGAAAAGATGAATATCTGGGAGGAACATACCCCCTCCCACAAACACCCAGCCTATTCTCCCGACTCCAGCCGTCATCAGTTCTCACAGGGTGATCACATTTCCCAGCTCCGCCAGAATCTGCTGGTGCTCCCGGTGACCACAGCCACACTCATACAGCCAGACACCCTGCTCTGGTGTGTAGAGTTGGAGCTAATTCAAGGGTTGGGACTGTGTCTGCCAATCATAATTAGGGAATGAGATGGGGGGAGTAGGGCAGAAGATGTGAAGTTAAGAGGGTCTGGTGGGTGGCGAATGGTGTGACCTGGCACATGGTTAACCACAAGCAAGGATGAGAGGGGAAACTTATCCAGGGCTTTGGTGGTGACCATGGGCATCTGGGCAGGGGTCTCCAGGCCCCCACTTGTGGCATTGATTCCCTCCTAGGGCATTACACCGGTGGGCAGTCCTCCCTCCCTGGAGTCCTGTAGACTCCAATCTGTGTCCTGCCTGGGCCGTTTCCAGCTGGGCAGTGGTAGGCAAATGCATTCCCCCTGCTGAAGCCTGCATGTTATCAGGCCATGGCAGTTAGCTAGGGCTGGCTGAATGCCAGTTTCTGTAACCTGCTGTAGGCTGTCTGGAAGGAAAAGGGGACCACTGACTTTGGAAGCCTTTAAGTTTGATTGGGACAACTGAAATGCCAGCTTTTCCAGGATTTTTTCTTTAAGCTGGCAATTACTACTAATGACTGGGATTATGGGTCAAATTAGATGGACGATTTCAGCTGCCAAACAATGATGTTCAAAGTGGCACAGGTAGAGTTCCCAAACCAGATCGAGACATCCTGCTTTAACTGCCTTCCTCTAGCAGCTGCTGATTCTCCTATGGTTTTCTCTAGGGTGACCACCACAGTCAAGTACATCATGGGGAACAGAGATGGTGACCTCGCCATCCCCAGCCTGCCAGCTGTGAGCAGAGACGATTCCCAGCACCTGCACTGGAATCTGGGAGATTCAGAGAACCGGAATGCCTCAAGGATCCTTTCTCTGCAACATGAAACTTGGGGGCCGGATGTGGTGGACCATCCTGTCTGGCCCCAGGGGGAGGAGAGGAGGCCCCTTGAGCCAGGCTTTCACCTCAAGTGCCTCATTCTCACCTGAGGGACGAATTGAGTGCCAAACTGTGGGTCAGCCGCTGGACAAAGATTTTTGAGAAGAGAGGCATCGCAGAGGTCCCAGAATCCAGCGAGTACATCGTGGCTCACATCCTCAGAGCCAAAAGAGTTAAGTGCAGTGGCACCAGGAGGGCAGGACAAAGGACGAGGGAGAACTGTGGAAGAGCTATGTCAGGCTTCGACATCTCCCCCACCAACCCCTCCACCCCCAGGATGCTTACCTGAGTTGGATGGGAGTTTTCTGTAATATTGTCATAGACAGATGCTCATTTATTTATCCAACAAACCGTTACAGCGAGTGCCAGGTCCAGGTGGTAATAGAAGATGAAAGGTTCCACAGCGCCTGAAGAAATCTTGGTTTGAGTTGGATGCCGGTGCTTCACACCTGTCATCCTAGCTACTTAGGAGATTGAGATGGGAGGACTGAGGCTTAAGTCCCAGGAAGAAAAGCCCGTAAAACTCTTATTTACAACAAACTACCAAAAAGAAAACTCCAGAAGTGGATGAGTGGCTCAAGCTGTAGACCGTTGGTCTTGAGGAAAAAAGGCTCAGGGACAGCACCCAGGCTCTGAGTTCAAGGCCCAGGAATGACACAAAGAAAGGAAAGAGAAAGAGAGGAGAAAAGGATGGAGGGAGAAAAGGAGAAAATGAAGGAAGAACGGAACATGCAAGCCTTGGTTTGGAGTCCCTGGATCAAGGGAGCCAACCATTCATAATCACTGTGGCCACAGTTTCAGAGCCTAAAGCCAGTATGTAGGACCAAGCCACTGACCCTCAGCAACTTCATGACATCCAGGAGCTGTGTGGTCACCGACTGCAGAGGGAAACAGCCTTGGGTAAACCCTAGGGCTCAGGGTGTGTCACCAAATATCAGTCTCTCCTAGCCCACCGAGTTTATTTTCTAGTCAGATAAGAAGAAATTATCCAAGGGATAGGGAGGTATAGGCTGAGGGAGTGTCAAGAGGGAGGTGGCAAGGGATAAGCAAGAAGATGAAGAGGGAGGATGATCCCAGGTTAGGTGTGTCAGGCCATTGGAGCCATGACCTCACCTAACAACTTAGACCATCAGTGATAGAGACTTCGACCCAGCCACATGGCTGTTAAAAGTCCTGGCACTTTGTGTTCACTATTGACCAGCTTGCTGTCATTCACTGCTGGATACCTGTGTGGTACATCCTTGGGGATTGGGACTTCTTCTGGCTTAATCTGAAGATGACACCCCCAGTGTTCATTCCTCGACAAGAGACAGAGGTAAGCCTGCCACTGGCACAGCACATCCAGAGAATGAGGGGGGAAGTTAGACCCGTGTTGCCCCAAGACTTCCTCTAGGGGACTGTAGGGCCCTGTGACTGCCATTCTCAGAGATAGAGGTGGGTCCCTTTGCTGACTCAACCTTTAGTCTAGATGACAGATCTGGGATTCAGAGAGGACCGACTGAAGGTGGAGCAGGGCTGGTTAGAGGCTGGTGGGAAAACCAGAGGCACTGAGCTCTGAGCAGGGTTGTTTCATTGAGGATACTCACAACCCAGGAACATTCCTGGGATGGTTAGGCCTTTTCTCCTTTCCGGGAGAGAGGGACCTACAGCTCTCCAGTCTGCATCCCTTGACCAAGAAATCCTTTCAATCCCATATCTTGTGGCTGGATAACTAGACCACAACTGACTGCCCAGTGTCAAAGGATCTTGAGTCCTTGATGAGGTCACGGGATACTCAGTATGAGATTGTACTTGAATGTCCTGACTTGGTGTATGGTCAGTCCCATCTAAAACTGCCATAATCTAGGACATATAATCTAGAGAATCAGAGCAGGATGGGGTCTATTCTGTGAGTCTTGAGTATTATGTGTGAGCTTTGAGCTCCCGTGTGCCCACCTGCTTCCCTTTCTTGGGTGGGTCTATGCTAGAAAAAGTTTATAAATAGGGCCTGGGTCCCATCCCTTGTGTTATGCTCAAAGCTAGCACTCTGCCATTTGAGCCACAACTCCACTTCCAACTTGTTTGGGTGTTTAGTTAGAGATAAGAGTTCTCATGGACTTTGCTGAAAAGGGTGCATCCAAATGCAGTCCTCAGAGCTCAGTCTCCTGAGTGGATAGAATGACAGGCTTGGAAAAGTATCTTTGGCCAGGTGCCAGTGTCTCATGGCTATCATCCTAAGTAATCAGGAGTGGAAATCTGAAGATCACGATTCAACTCAAAGCCAGCTTAGGCAGGAAAGACCCTCATTTCGGTTAGGGGCCAGGGTTCAGAGGAAAGACCTCAGACCTGACACCTCCCGGGGGACATTTGTTCTTGTGACAGAGCCCAGTCATTGCTGTGGATAAGGAGGAATCCGCCATCAGACTGACCTGGAACAATGCTCAAAGATAGGTAAGCTGTTGAAGTATCAAACCCACTCATGTCTGCTTCCCATTCCCAACAAGGAGGTGCAGTGTGGGTGGCACAGCCCTGGGCCAAAGAGATTATAAAAGGATGGTGGCAGTCAGGAGCTTGTGGCTCCCACCCATCATCCTGGCTATTCAGGAGTCTGAGGGCTGATGGTCGTGACTCAAAGCCAGCCCGGGCAGAAAAGTCCTTGAGATTCTTATCACTCATAAACCACCTCTCCCTCCCCACAAACCCACACAAAAAAAGCCAGATGTGGTGGTGTAGCTCAAGTAGTAGAGCCTCAGCCTTCAACAAAAGAAGCTCAAGGATAACACCCAGGCCCTAAATCCAAGCCTTAAGGCTCACACAATCATCATAAAATAAATGAACAGTGTACACCTTTTATCTGACTACCAAGAAAGATGGATTCAGTCTTCTAGCTGGCTGGCACTTCTAGCCAAAGGTAAGGGGCTTCCCTTGATGTCCCCCTATACCTCTCCTTCTCTCCATTATCTGTCAAGGCTTTGGTTGCAGGACAGAATTCGGATCATCCCCCTGGATATGACCTAAAATACCCTCGCCCATCCACCTTCCTTCGGGTCAGTATCCTGGATGCACTCCCTGCTGGGAGGATGAGGCACCACAGAGATACGGGTAGGTATCCCTGACACTTACACACACACACACACACACACACACACACACACACACACACACACACACACACACACACACACACACACACACACAAACACACACAAATACCCCTAGCCAACTCAGACTAGCCTTTTCCAAAGACACTTTATCTCTTTGGATTAACTGACCTAGGAGAGGATTTTGATCCCCAGTAACTGATTATTTTAACTTGGGCTTGCTAGTTGACTGGAGATAAACAGGAGCAAAAAAAAAGCATTTGGTGCCATTCATCTGGGGCTAAGGCTCATCCATATCATACTGGCTACTCAGGAGGCTGACATCTGAGGATCACTATTTGAAGTCAGCCATAAGCTGAAAAGCCCGTGAGACTCTACTCTCCATGGAACCACCAAAAAGCCAGAAATGGAGCTGTGGCTCAAGAGGTAGAGCACCAGCCTTGAGCAATAAAACTCAGAGATTCTTCTCCTGGATCCCCTGTTCAAGCCCACACCAAGAAATGGCCCTGTTTTATGACTACAAACTGCCTAGGTTTTGAGTACCCTCTCTTGGAGTGTGATAAAACACCTGTCCCTGGATGGTGTACCAGGGCCTTCAGAAATCCAGTGGTGGAACCCAGGCCTGCCCCTTTGTGCATTCTCAACACACACTGGCCAGAAGGCAGAGTGTGAAAAAGCCCGCAGCCCGCAGAGCCGAGAGGCTCCAGCTGTGCCAAGGTGATTGGAACGGGCTTCTTGCAGGCAGCACTTGAAAAGTTGGTCCTGCTTAAGAAGGAAGATCTGACAGGAAACACAGAGAGCAAAGGTGCTGCAGATGATGGACAGCATAGCAGAGTGTGTTCATTTCCAACCAGGGCTGCAGGTGAGAGACTCGGTACAGTCGTGTGAGTCTTGGTATAGATGTGCGAGACTGTCTGATACAGTTCTCCAAGGGACCTTGGTGACATGAGGATGGCTATGCCCTGAAGCTTTTAGTAGACCCATCCATGCTTTGTGTCTCCCTCTTTGATAGAGGCTAGCTGGAAACTCTTCTGTCCTGAGCACCCCTGGACCCAGTTATCAGCAACCCTCCCAATGTCTTCCACCAGGTAATGGAGCAGCGGGCCCCAGAAATCTGCAGGTATCTGTTGGGTGGTGGTGCGGGGAGATAGAAGGCAGGCCCCAGAACTCTTAGTGGGTCTGATCTTCCCTGGACGACCAGTCCATCAGAGGAAGCAGATGGGAATTTAGAGAGGGCTAGTGATGTGGAGGGGGCCCTTTAAAGCCTATGGCCCTACCCAAATTCTCAGCCTCCCTTTGCTGTCCATGAGGGAGGTAGAGGAGTGTCTAGGTAGTAGCATCTAGAGGAGGACTAGGTGGAAATTCTGAAGGACGAGATACCATAAGCTGTGTGCCAGTGGCTCATGCCTGTCATCCCACGCCTATCATCCTGCACACTCAGGAGGCTGAGATCCAGAGGATCTCATTTCCCAGCCCAGGCAGGAAAGGACCATGAGAGCCTCATCTCCAATCCAACTGGAAGTGGAGCTGTGGTTCAAGTGGTAAAGTACTGGCCTCGAGGAAAAAGAGACATTAGAGACAGTACCCAAGCCCTGAGTTCAAGTCCCTCAACCCGAAAGAAAGAAAGAAAGAAAGAAAGAAAGAAAGAAAGAAAGAAAGAAAGAAAGAAAGAAAGAAAGAAAGAAAGAAAGAAAGAAAGAAAGAAAGAGAGAGAAAGAAAGAGAGAGAGAAAGAAAGAGAGAGAGAGAAAGAAAGAGAGAGAGAGAAAGAAAGAAAGAAAGAAAGAAAGAAAGAAAGAAAGAAAGAAAGAAAGAAAGAAAGAAAGAAAGAAAGAAAGAAAGAAAGAAAGAAAGAAAGAAAGAAAAAACATAAGAGATGGTGAAGTAGTAGGGGTGCTCTGGTTGGGAGAACAGGTGCTGGCCTCACTGTACAGACATTTCTAAGAACTCCCCAGGTTTGCCCCAGTGTGAAGCCACAGCACAGTGGGCAATGCCTTACCAAGAACTCCAGAGGTCGTTGCCTGTGGCAGGCAGGGACTGGATGAATGGTAGCAGGTGTGGGATGGTAGAGGCTGATATCTGAGGATGGTGGTTCAAAGCCAACTTGGGCAGGAAAATCTGTGAGACATTATCTCCGGTGAAACACCAGAAATCCAGAAGTGGAACCGTGGCTCCAGTGGTAGAGCACTCACCTTTAGCTGAAGAGCTGAGGGACTGCACACAGGCCCAGAGTTCAAATCCCATGACCGACAACCAAAAATAAGGTAGCTGAGATTTCTGCATAGCGGTGTGTACATTTAGGAAATGCCAAGCTGTTATGAGCCATTTCAGACTTGTCAGAGGCCCTTAGTTTTGTCTATAATTGGTCTGAGGATAGTAGTGCCATCTTCTTGGGGGTGTGGATGGTCAGGGTCCTCAGGGACTGCTGAGGCCTTGGGCTTCCTGTGTGCATGTGCGTGTGTGTGTGTGTGTGTGTGTGTGTGTGTGTGTGTGTGTGTGTGTGTGTGTGTGTGTGCGTGTGTTTCCCTCATCTTCCTCTGTCCACTTCCTGAGCTGCCTCTTTCTGATCTCGGATGGTGCCCCTTCTCCACACTGATCTTCCCTTTAGCCCCCTATCAGGGTCAACAATGAGTCCTAAATTGCCAGAGGCCTGGATTCCAGATTTTCTTTGGGGCTCAAGTGAGGCCTGTCCAAATCTTGGGGCACCTCCAGAGGATTCTGGGTCAGCAGGGCCGGCTTGCATAAGTTCTCCCCTGCCTCTGGGCGGGCGTTAGTCATGTGATGTCCTGTCCTTTTCCCAATCTGGGCCTCTGATTCACGTCCCTCCCTGCATGCTGGCAGTGGAGTGGGGGAAGGGGGGTTTGTGGTGGCTCTGGCCAACTTGAGCTTGATAGCTGACTGAAGGCTGCCCAAGAAACGAGGATTCAGGGTTACATGGGATTTGAGGTCAAGGTGGCTTGGAAGTATGCATTGGTGTGTAGGAAATGTAAACATATCTTGTTGCAGCAAAGTCTATCTTCCCACCTGAGCTTGGCCTCTCATGTCCTTCTAGACAATTCTGGATGCCCAGAATACAGATGCACACACTTTAAATTCTAGGTCCAGGAATCTGGGGGGATTAGAGACTAGTATGGCCAATACTTCAATGTTATGGGACATTAGCCTTGACCTAGCTATGCCCCCCTTGTTGTATGTTCACTTCTTAATCCATTGCTGGCCCCACACCGGCCACTTATGGCAGTGTTGTGAAGCGGCAGGAATGGAAGTGAGATACAGGGTGACCAAAATCTGGATTTATGGCTTGATTGGATGTGGAGTGGGGGTAAAGGGTGTCTTAAAAAATCTTAGAGCTGGAACTCAAGGTCTAGGCACAGTCTCTGAGCTTCTTTTGCTCAAAGCTGACACTCTATCACTTCAACCAGAGCCCAACTTTCATTTTTTTAGTAGCTTAGTGGAAAGAAGAGTCTCACGGATTTTACTGCCTGGGATGGCTTCAAGCTGCCATCCTAAGAGCTCAGCTTCTTTAGCTAGGATTGCTGGTATGAGCCATTGGACCCTGCTAAGGATATGTGTGTGTGTGTGTGTGTGTGTGTGTGTGTGTGTGTGTGTGTGTGTGTGTGTGCGTGCGTGTTTGCATGTTTGTGTGAGTTTGCCGGCTGGAACTCAGATCCTAGGTGGTATCCTTTAGCTGGTTTGTACAAGGTTGGTGCTCTACCACTTGAACTACAGTACATATCAGCTCTCTGCAGCTACTGACTCTGTGGAGAACAAAAAGCTCAAATCTGATCTTATTTCTTTGACCTCAGGGGAGGGTATGATTCCTGTGAAGCCTGGAGGAATAGGAGTGGGGTAGGAGGGGTAACTGTACGTGGGTGCTAGGCTGGGAGAGAGGTCCTCTGTCATTAGCCAAGAAGGAGAGTGTGGCCAGGTGCTATTAGGTCATGCTCTCATATTCCTAGCTACTCAGAGATCTGAGTAGCTGAGATTTGAGCATTGCGATTCAGAGGCAGCCCAGCTAGAAAAGTGTGTGAGACTCTCCTCTCTCAATAACCACCCAAAAGCTGAAAGAAAAACTGTGGCTCAAGTGGTAGAGTGCTAGCTTTGAATGAAAAAAAACTGAGGGACAGATCCCCGGCCCTGAGTTCAAGCCCTAATTCTAAGATGCGCCCACACATAGAAAGGTGGTAATGATGACCTGAGCCAGAACTGGGGGAAGTCCTGAGGAATAGTAGTAGTAAACTCTTTAGCCAGTTCAAGTGTTTCTCCCTAAGTACTTGGGCTGAGGGGTCTGCACCATGGCAGTAAGTTCGATGGAACCTGCCCCTCCATCCATGCACGGGGACACAGAGCCAAGGGAAACGACACTATGGATGCTCCTTTGTAGTAGGCCAATGATTGCAGACTTTCATCTGCCCCCGAGCACTGGTGAGGAAAGCAGGGCTCTGAGCCCTGGGACTCCTGGGATAGCAACTGCTACAAGCAGCAGCCAGCTGGCTGTGGATTGGTGAGCCCAAAAGTCTTTCATGAGCCCAACTCAACACCCACTCAGGGTGTGCCTGACAGATTTGCACTCTTGTGATACCGCATGAGCAGATGTTACCTGCCATGCCATCTTGCAGCTTTTGGACCTCCTTGCCCCAAACTGTGCTCTGAGAAGTTGATTTACTGCTCAGATCAACACTGTGCCCATGACAGATGCAAAGGAGGCCTAAGGGTCAGGAGCTGTGAAAAATAGGCTTCCAGCCACAGGAAATGACTAGGGTCCATGGTGAAAAAGATCTAATCTTCCCCCTGAGCCCCACTCTGGGACTCCACACTCTTTCATACCTGTGCCTGAAGTACAAACCTTGACCCAGCCTTGAATGTCCTGCCAAACTTGTCTGAAGCCACAGAACCTTCATTCCACACACACCACCTGCTCTACACCACACCGCAGGACCTTTGCCCATTCTGTACCTTCTGCCTGAGGCTCTCTGTCCTGTTCCAAGCCTTAGAACTCCTGTGGAATTTTGGCACTGGTTATATCACCTTCTGGAGCAAATCTTTCCTTCCTATCTCTCTCTAGATGTAGAATTGTGCAGACTTACTGGCAAATGCTCTATCTTGGTGTGTGTGTGTGTGTGTGTGTGTGTGTGTGTGTGTGTGTGTGTGTGTGTGTCAGTTCTGGTGTCAACGTCTAGTGTATTGGGGTCCCTGGATAAGGGTCACAATATCACCAGGACACAGGGGATGCAGCGTGCAAACAATTGCCACTGCATGCTGTGCTTTATTGTTAGTGGGTATTTAAAGACAAGCAAGCATAATCTTTGCCAAGATTTGATCAGAAGACATTCACACAAAAATTTCAACAGATACATTTTTACTTAACCTATAAGACAATGTCTAGGTATATTATTATCTAAACTATTTTAGAGAAAGCTAAAACTACTTCTCCAATCTCAGGAAAATGCTTGACCAGTTGTTCATCTATGCTTAAGCAAGCAGAAGAGCCACTTCCTCAGCTCCCAGGAGTCTGTGACATGTGTTTTGAGATAGGGAGAGAGAACATTTTCCCTCTCTAGCCCAGGAGTCTGTGACATGTGTTTTGAGATAGGGAGAGAGAACATTTTCCCTCTCTAGCCTGGCATTCCAAGAGCTTTCCTAATCCCAAACACAGTCCTCAGATAATCCTGAGGCTGGAGCCTGCATCATTCTTACCCCTCAACATAGACCCGGAGTCTTCACATTCTGGGGTTTGAATTCATGGCCTGGACGCTATCCGTTAGCTTTTCTGCTCAAGGTTAGCAGTCTACTACTTGAACCACAGCTCTACTTCTGGCTATTTGGATGTTTAATTGGAGAAAAGTGTCTCATGTAGACCTTCCTGCTTGTACTTGTGATCCTCAGATCTCAACTTCCTGAATAGCTGAAATTACAGGGGTGAGCCACCAGCAGCTGCTCTCTACCTCTTACCTCGCACCTCGACCCTCCTGAGACACAGAAGAATATGTCTCACCAGGCTCACTTTTTTCTTTTTTTGCTGTTCATCGGGCTTGAACTCAGGGTCTGGGTATGTTCCTTAGCTTCTTTTGCTCAAGGCTAGCCACAGTGCCACTTTTGGCTTTTTCTGTTTCTGTATTACTGAAGATTCAAACCCAGGGCTTCGTGCATGCTTGGTAACCTCTCTACCGCTAATCCACATACACAGCCCAAGGCTGACTTGTAACCAGAGTTATGAGGGTGGGATTTATTGGCTTACCCCTTTTGGCATAGAAATCGCTGAATATTTCATAACTTTGCCGACATTTTGGACCAGTCTGTTACTCTGCAATGAGGAATGATGAATGAGTGAGAGCCACCAGGCCCTAGATGTCTAGGCTCACATTCTACATAGGGATAGATAATATGTATCCAGAACCTTCAACCACTCCTACAGCCTAGGAAATCTGAGGGCTTGTCCCGGGTTGCCCAAGTTGGGTGGGCTGAGCATGGGCAACCTGCTGAATGCCCATTATCCATACATCATCCATCCATACACAGAGACATGGAGTGATTGCCTCCTTTTGTAGGGGGCAGTTCTGTGTTTGTACCATGAGCCTAGGCACTGTCTCTGAGCTCCTTTTGCTCCAGGGTAGCACTGTGAAACTTGAGCCACAATTTCACTCATTTTTTTTTATTTTTATTTATTTTTATTTTTCCGGTGATCTGTTAGAAATAAGAGTGTCACCGACTTTCCTGCCCTTGCTGAATTCAAAATGGCATTCTCTACATTCTCAGCCTCCTGAGGAGCTAAGATTATAGGCAAGAGCCATTGACACCTGGATTTCTTTTCTTCTTGTTTTTCTTTTTTCAGTTGTGACAATCTCAAATCTTCACGGTGTCATTCCAATGGTTTGCATTCGAAGTAAACTACCCAGCCTTGGAGTTCGAATGCTAGGACTGCCACCCACAAATGGAGGGAGATTCTGACAAACTCATTCCTATTCGTATGAATGCTAATGCAATGCTATAAAAGTAATAATTAAATTTGCAGTTGATTCATGATTCTATTTCATAATGCCACACAAATATTATTGGATTTATATCTTCTATTTTAGCACCATGGTTTGATTCCCCTAATGGACAGATTTTAACTAATTTTTAATGAATGCTTTTATAAGTATTCAATCATGATATTTATAAAATGGTGGAATAATGTAATAACTAATAATTGGTAATAATGTATATATATATCATTTAATATCCTCACATTCCCTCTCTCTCTCTCTCTCTCTTTATATATATATATATACATATATATATATATATATATATATATATATATATACACACATACATATATACATATCTATCAATGTATATATTGGGCACTACGGTGCCTTGATCAAAGGTCCTCAGAATTTTCTGGCAGCTCAGTTTCCTGGAGGCTGTTGTGTTAAGACTGTGACCCAATTTATGGATTGGGCACTGTAGGCAGTGAGTTGAAATCCCAGCATGGCCAAAAATTTATTTGTGGAGTAAGAAGCCAATTTTGACACATTTTTTTCCTTCTCTGTGAAAGTCCTAGGTCTCAGTACGATGTATAATCTATATGCAAATATAATCTAGGTGATATGATGTAATAAATGAAGTGTTATATGTGTAATAATACTACATAAATAATGGTAATAAACATCATACACAGTAAACCGATGTATGTAAATAGATCTCATATACGAATATTATTTTTTCCAGTGCTGATGCTTGAATTCAGGCCCTAGGGAACTGGTCTGAATTTCTTGTCTACAAGGACGGTGAGCTTCCACTTCACCCTCAATGTCACAGATTTAACTAGGTCCCAAGTTCAAATCCCATGCCTGCTAGAAAAATAGTGCAAATTCCAAGCCAGGGCCTTATTATTATGATGATTATTTTTTTTTGGCCAAGCACAAGGCTTGAACTTAGGTCTTTGCACCTCTGCCACAACCAAACCTGGGATTCTAGGACCCAAGTTCAAATATCGGGGCTGGCAAAAAAAAAGAAGGAGAAGTATAAAACTGAGAAGTTCAAGAAGGTGATATTAATGTTTTTGCTTTGTATTGTGACCATCCTGAGTCTAAATGACAAGGCCCAGAAAGTGCACATGACCTTGCATTGCTGATGTTTGGTGGGCTATTAGGGAAGCCATAGCCAAAACCAGCAACTTTGCCCTGGAGGTTTAATCCCGGGACTGCCACTAATGAATGGTGGGAGGTTCTGAGAAACCCATTCTGATGATATATCCATACAAATGGAATGTTATAAAAGTAACAATTAAATTAGTAGTGTATTTTTTTATATTATAAAATTTTACACAATTATACTACATTGAATAATTTTCAATTAATACTTTATTATGTATTCAATCATGATGATTAAAAAAGGAAGGAATAATTTAGTTGCCAATAATTAGTAGTAATATGGTATATGCAAATTCATAATACAGACATCTCTCTTAGTTTATACATATACACCTATCTATCTACCAATCTACACATTCATCTGTTTATATACTTGTCACTCCTGGAGCTCAGTGGTAGAGTGCTCCTCTAGTACATACAAAGCCCTGGGTTCAATTCCTTGCTACCACATGCACAGAAAAATCTGGAAGTTGTGTTGTCGCTCAAGCAGTAAGCACTAGCTTTGAGCATAAAAGATTAGGGACTGTGTTTAGACCCTTACTTAAGACCCAAGACTGGCACCAAAAATAAAAAAATAAAAGAAGGTTGTGATTGCAATGATATAAGGATAGGACTACAAATATCACATAGCAAGCTGGGAGTCTGGTGCTGACAGCTGCTATCTAATCTGACTTAACCAGAGGTAAACTGCTGCAACCCAGCTCCACGGAACCAGATGCTGCTGGCTCACTCACCCCTATCATCCAAGATAGTCCAGGGCTGAGATCTGACACTGGTGGATTTAAATCCCAGCCCTGGCAGGAAGTCTGCGAAACTCTGAGCTGTGGCTCAAACTGTTAGAGCTCTAGCCTTGAGCTAAACGTCTTAGGACAGTAGCCCCAAACTTTGAGTGCAATGCCCATGGCTAACTCCCCCTTAAAACAACCCCACCCCTTTAAGCCATTAGATGTGAACTTTGTGCAGTTTGTGAAGTGTTTCTGAAAAATTGGTGATACTGATGAAAACACCCTAATTCTAATGACAGCTTGTGGGATATAGCTATGTGATGAGTCCTTCATGAGGTGTTGTGTGCTGAGTCTTTCACCTTAACCTGGTATCTGCTCATTCTTCAGAGAGGTATCACTTCTCCTGAAAGCCTTCCCTGAAACACACACACACACATACACACATGCACACACACACACACACACACACACACACACACACACGCACACACACGCACACACACACAACACAGAGTGCATCACACGTTCATCCACCTGCTGGTCCTTGTAAAGTTCCACAAGTAAGATGATTGTGCACATGAGAAAGTTGAGGCTCAGATATGTCCCCATGTCAGGGCCAAAATTATGTATGTACTGAACTCTAATGAGTTGCCTCCTGCAGACAATTGTTTTGGTTTATTTTTCTTGGTCGTAAAGGTTGAACTCAGGACACTGACCTTTCCCTGTTGAGTTCATGGCTAGTGCCTTATCACATGGAGTCAAGGACCCTAGGCATATATAGCTGAGGTCTGTCATCATGCCTACTCAGGAAGCTGAGATCTGATAATCTGGGTTCAAACTATCCCGGACACAAAAGGTCCCATGAGACTATTACCTCCTACTCACCATTTAGCAATTTGAAATGGAAGCCAGGTGCCACAGAATCACGTCTGTCATCCTAGCTGCTCAGAAGGCAGAGAGCTGAGGATCAGGGTCCAAACCAGCCTGGAGAGGAAATTCCTTGAGATGGTTATCTCCAGTGAGTCACCAGAAAGCCTGAGCGGGTGCTGTAGCTCAAGTGGTAGAGTGCTAGAGTTGAGTTGAAGTGCTCAGAGACAGCACCCAGGCCCAGACTTCAAGTCCTCCAACTTACAAGCAAAGAAAGCAAGAAACCTGAAGTGGATTGCTGAAAATGTGTCTTAGAGGTAGAGTGCTTTGCATATACGAAACCCTGGGTTTGAATCCTCAGTAACACATCCCTAGAAAAAAAGCCTGAAGTGTCTCTGTGGTTCAAGTGGGAAAGTGTTATCTTCGTACAGGAGAAACTCAGGTATAGTGCTCAGCTCCTGAGTTCAATCTCTAGAACTGGAGTATGCGCGTGCGCGCGCGCACACACACACACACACACACACACACACACACACACACACACACACGAAGATACCAGAAGTAAAGCTGTGACACCAAATGGTAAAGCAAAGTGCTTCTGCTCTGAGCTTATGATCAGCACCCTGGCCCTGTGTTCAACCGCAAAACCTAGCCACCCAAGGCCCAACTAGGAGAGGTCAAAGGTTTCAAAACCTGATGAGCTTCACCAGCACTAGATGACCAGAAACATTGTGATATTACATATGTACTTAGATTTAGCAAGCTTCTGGAAACCGAGGGGTGCACTGTTGCCGATAATGAATCATTTCATTAGGTTCGGCTCCCTAACTTTTCTGCCAGAAGGACTCTTGAATTAATTGTAGCAACTTGTTTCAACACTGGGACATAGTTTAACAAAGACAGGATAAGTGCAGGGAACTTGGCCTGCCACTGGAGGTGGCACAAATGAAGGCTTCCTGTCAAAACAGAGCACTGGGACAGACAGAGCTTGGGTGACAAAGAGGGCTTTTTCTCCTTGACTTCAGAGCCCACCCACATTCATCCTCACCAATTGCCCCCGGATGAATTGTCTGTTTCACAGCTGTACAGGAGTGAGGCTTTTTGGGTGCCTGTTCCAACAAAGAAGAAGAAGAAGAAGAAGAAAGAAGAAGAAGAAGAAGAAGAAGAAGAAGAAGAAGAAGAAGAAGAAGAAGAAGAAGAAGAAGAAGAAGAAGAAGAAGAAGAAGAAGAAGAAGAAGAAGAAGAAGAAGAAGAAGAAGAAGAAGAAGAAGAAGAAGAAGAAGAAGAAGAAGAAGAAGAAGAAGAAGAAGAAGAAGAAGAAGAAGAAGAAGAAGAAGAAGAAAAAGAAGAAGAAAGAAGTTCTTTGATTTTTTTGGGAGGGGTGGGAAAAATCCTGTTTCTCCCTTGTGTCCTTAACCAGCCTCTTGTTGGAGTCTCTGGTCTGCTTTTGGTCCTGTGGCTTGGTTGGTTTCTTAAGTCAGTTTGTTCAAACAGGTAGAAAAATGTTCTGCTTTACCCAGGATTTTTGCCTTTTTTGAAAAAAAATTGTTTTCCATCCTCCTCCCAGGCTAGTTCATTGGGAGGCAGATATGCTTTGAGTATCACAAAAGAGGGGGATTCAGTGATGAGGCTAGGTTCTGGGTAGAGTTGAGGCCTGTAAACAGACAGTAGCTTTTCCTGGTGGCTAGTTTGTGAAAAACTCACAGACCCCAGCCTGGAGCCACTCTCAGGGTTTCTGTTACTGAACTTCAATTGATTGTCGAGGCTGCTAGAGGGAGGGGAAGCCTCTGGCTCTGATTACCCAGTGAAGAAAGCCACTCCTAGCACTGGTGCTCGAGCTGGGTGACTTTTCCCTGGAGCTGAGTCTGGCAGGTCATGCCGCCGTTAAGTTCTTGTGATCTGCTAAATGACTCGTTTTATTCCAAGGCTTGAGTTGGAGCTAGCAGCTCCGCCAAGCTTTGTCGGTATGCAAGATGGAGATCTCCGGTACTGGGGGGGGAGGA
This sequence comes from Dipodomys merriami, assembly GCF_024711535.1. Classification (NCBI taxonomy): domain Eukaryota; kingdom Metazoa; phylum Chordata; class Mammalia; order Rodentia; family Heteromyidae; genus Dipodomys; species Dipodomys merriami. Next base: position 1,726,017 of record NW_027202993.1, on the reverse strand, counting down.
GTGGCCTTCCCTCCTCTGCTTCCTGAGAAGGATTGAGGACGTCAGGCTTCTACTCACGCTGAGTCTTGCTTCCTGGGTCGTCTCTGGTCTGCGAACTGGAGGATGACGATGTCTGCTCCTTGTCGGTTCTTGCTGGTGTTGAGTAGAATCAGCTTGTCCGCTGTGTCTGGCTCCTTCATACTGGACTCTCTGTGCCTCAGGTATGGCCGCGGCCGCCACTGCCACTGCAGCTGTTGCAGTGGCGGCTGCTGGCAAGAGCTCAGATGTGTCTCCTTGCCTGGATTTTCCCTCTCTGGCCTGACTCTCTGTCCTGTGATGGCACACTTGGTGTTATTCTCTGGCTTGGGACTGTTCACTGGAACTCTAAAACTGCTTTCTCTGTGAGAGCTTGTTTAGATTCCAGCTTCTCCTCCGCCATCTTCCTGGAACTTCTCCATGGAATTTTTATTGTGTTAATGGTTAATAAAATATTAATAAAACTTAATACATATCCTAGAATTATTTCATCTAATATTTAAAATTATACACTAATTAAACCCTTCATTATTTATTGTAGTGACAATTATTACACCTATGACATCCTATTACATAGCATATAGATTTGCACCTGAATTATACATCTTACCTGTCACCGACCACTTTCTTTTTTTTGTTTTTTTAATTTAATTTTATTTTATTTGAGAACATACTGTACAGAGGGGCTACAATTACATGGGCAGGATAATGCATACATTTCTTACCAAGCATTGCAGCCTCCTCCTTTGTTTACCCTTCACCTCCCTTCCCAGCCTCCCCCCTCCCCCCACCCAATTTCACCGACCACTTTCAAAGAGAAAGAAAACTGTCATGCTCAGCTTCTCACTCCAAGATTACATTTTTGGCAGTGCTGGGATCTAAACTCAAGGCCTAGAATTTCATGAATGGGTGATTTTCAGTGCAGCAGCCACTAGCCAACTCAACTCCTAGACAGTTCCCAGGCAGTGAGATCGAGCCCCATATGTTGAGGAGCTGGTAATTTGTGTGCTCATTTTTGTTGAATAGCATGAACATTTGAATTTCTTTTCTAATTTCTTCCATGACCCACTCGTGATTCAGAAGTGTGTTTTTTAACCTCCATGTGTTACAGGAATTTTTGATTTGGTGTTGAGTTCTAATTTTATTCCCTTGTGGTCTGAGAGAATACAAGGAATAACTTCAATGTTTCTGAATTTGGACAAGTTTGCTTTGTGGCCTAAAATGTGGTCTATTTTGTAAAATGTTCCATTTGCTGCTGAGAAAAACGTGTATTCTGATGCTGCTAGGTGAAATATTTGGTAGATATCTATTAAATCTATTTGATCTATGCAGGTGTTTAGATCTGCGGTTTCTCCCTTGAGTTTTTGCCAAGTTAAACTATCTAGTGCGGAAAGTGGCGTGTTAAAGTCCCCAACAATTAATGTCTTTGGATCTATATGGGATTTTAGGGAAAGTAGTGTTTCTTGGATAAATTTGGGTGCTCCATTTTTTTCCGAATATTTAGAATTGTAATATCTTCCTGAAGGAGAAATCCCTTTATTAGTATATAGCGACCTTCTTTATCTCTTCTCACGAATTTCAATTTGAAATCTTTTTTATCTGATATTAGGATTGCAACTCCCACCTGTTAATGGGAGCCGTTTTCTTGGTAGATTTTGTTCCAGCCTTTAACACTGAAAATGTCTTTGTTTTTTGGGCAAAGTGTGACTCCTGAAGGCAGCAGATAGAAGGATCTTGCTTTTTAATCCAACAGTCTATGTCAGTTAATTGGAGAGTTAATTCCGTTAATGATGAGAGATAGAACTGAGAATTATTTGAGAGTTCCTGCTATTTTATCCACCTTCTTGGGGGCTGTGGCAACTGGGTTTTTTCTATGGTTCTTGGATTCTCAGTTTGGCTGCGGTTTCTTTGCCTTTTTGTGGTCTTGTTGGTTTTCTATGTGTAAGATAACTTTAAGAATCATTTGTAGGGCTGGTTTGATGGAGATAAATTGTTTCAATTTTTTCTTTGCTATGGAAAATTTTTATTTGACCTTTGGTTATGAAGGAGAGTTTAGCTGGGTACAATAAACATGGTTGATAGTTGTTTGTCTTTACGGTATGGCGAACATCATTCCAGGCTCTTCTTGCTTTAATTGTCTCTGCTGAATAATCTGAGGTGATTCTAATTGTTTTCCCTTTCTAAGTGATTTATCTATTCTCCTTGACAGCTTTAAGGATATTTTCCTTGGTATCAATTGATCCTGTGAAGATTATAATGTGATGCTGGGTTGTTCTGTTCTGGTCTGGTGTAATTGGAGTTATAAAAGCTTCTTCTATCTGAATAAGCCTATTTTTTTTACATGTTTCGGAAATTCTTTGCTAGGATCCTGTTAAATTTCCCAGACCATTAACTTCTGTCTCTAGGTGCTCCTCTACACCAATTATCCTCTGATTATGACTTCTTATGGTGTCTTCCAAGTGTTGAGTAGATCTATCCCCTTTCTTGGATTTGTCTTAGATGGTTGTACGTTCTTTCTCTATAATATCTAGGCTGTCTTCAATCCCCGAAAATCAATTTTCTGCATAGTCTAACCTACTATCAAGACTTTCTACTTTGCTTTTAATTTCTTTTCCTTCATGTTGGTTGGCTTTGATTGCTTCAAATTCTTTGTTGGATCTTTGTTTTAGATCTTGTATGAGCTGCTTTACTTCCTTAATTTGGTGTTCAGTGTTTATTCTCAAATCACTTAGTTGATTGGTTATGGTTTCCTTGGACTCTCATTCCTTCTGTTGGGTTCCACTCAGCATTCCCTTTGTGGTTTCCCTGACTTCCTTCAGTCTTTGTTAATGGATTCCATGAATGCCTTTAGCGATCTTTGTGTATTCTTATCCTGCGCTCTCAATTCCTGTATTACTCTTTGATTAGCTTCCTCCCCTTCACGCATTTCCTGTATTTCTCTTTGATTGTTCTTAGCCCTGCCTATTTGGGATGAAAGTAACACCAGTTTTGTGCTAGAACACTATCTTAAGGCAAGCATCAACTAAAATCTGTAGTTTCAAAATCAAAGCCTGCAGATACGATCTAATTCAACAGATATATCTATTCAACATCCAACACCTATGTATTAATGGGTTACGAACCGCAAAGAATAGTTTGGCAAACCAGACATTATTAGGTTTAGGGAGAGATGTGGGTAAAAATAGGAATAGAGGGATGTGGACAGGCAGAGGGAAGGTTAATTTAACGAAGTCCTAATTTCTAAGTGGGAAGTAGGTTGGATAGAATGATAATAGAGAGAGAAAAAAAGAAGAAAGAGAAAGAGAAAAAAGAGACAAGAAAAAATAGAAAAACAAAATTTAAAAGTTAAAACATGAAACACTTAAATACTTAAAAATTATGCAAACTAAAAACACAATATTCAGAGAATATGGATAGGATAAGAGAAGGGTAGGGATAAAAGGAGATGTGAAAAACTTAAAAATAAACATGCTTAAAATATTATATAAGTGTAAAGAGATAGTACTGCTATTATGGAATTTAAGTCTAAGAGGTTTGGAATTGAGTAAGAAATTTTTGGATTAAATGTGTACACAATGGGGGATAAGGTCTAATAATCGACTATGGGTATATCTGAGGAAGAGCAGAACATCAATTAAATAACACAAAGAAGAATGAAAGAGAAGAAAAAGGTGAAAAGAATGAGAAGGAAAGAAAAAAACGAATCAAAAGGTCAATAAAGCTAAACATAAAAAAATTTTTAAAAGAAAAAGAAAAAAAGCACATACATATACCCCTAAAATAAAAATTATGAGGAAGAAAAAAGTTAATAGAAAACAAATTTTTTAAAGTTCAAAATGAAAAAAATTAAAAACAGTTTTAGAAAAAAATTCTTTATAAATGGTACAAAAAAGAGTTCTTTGAGTTTTTTTGGAAATGGGAAGATCCTGTATCTCCCTTGTGTCCTTAACCAGTCTCTAGTTGGAGTCTCTCGTCTGTTTGTGGTGTTTGATATTCCTGTGGCTTGATTGGTTTCTTATGTCAGTTTGTTTGAGCAAGCAGAAAAATGCTCTGCTTTACCCAGGATTTTATGATCCTCCTCCCAGGCTAGTTCAATGGGAGGGAGATCTGCTTTGAGTATCACAGAAGAAGGAGTGGCTGTTTTCTCTAGTTTGGAGATGCTGTGATGAGGCTAGGTTCTGGATAGAGTTGAGGCCTTTCAGCAAACGTTTGCTTTCCCCCGGGGGGTCTAGCTTCTGAGACACTCACAGAGCCCTACCTGGAGCCATTTTCAGGGTTTATGTTTAATGAATTTCAATTGACTGTCAAGACTGCTGTAGAGAGGGGAAGCCTCTGTTTCTGTTTATCCAGTGAAGAAAGACACTCCTGGGGCTGGCGACCCAGGCTAGGTGACTTTTACCTGGGTTGAGCAGAGCCTAGCAGGTCAGGTTAGGTTCCTGTGACCTGCTTAATGACTCTTTTGTTTTCTTCCAAGGCCTGAGTTGGAGCTAGCTGCTCAACCAGACCTTTGCCATTATCAAAGATGGAGATTTCCCATAGTGGGCAGAGGGGTGGTCTTCCCTCCTCTGATCCCTGAGAGGATGTCAGACTTCTACTCAAGCCGGAGTCTTCGTTCCTGGGTCATCTCTGGTCTGTGAACTGCAGGATGACGATATGTGCTCCTTGTCAGTTCTTGCTGGTGTTGAGTAGAACCCGCTCACTGGCCGCGTCTGGCGTCTTTGTCCTGGACTCTCTGTGTTGCAGGTATAGTGTCTATGGCTGCCACCAAAGGTGCTGCCATTGCAACTGCCACTGCTGCCACTGCCACTGCCGCCACCACCACAGTCACAGCTGTTAGCAAGTGCTCAGATCCATCTCATTGCCTGGATTTTCCCTCTCTAGCCTAATACTCTTTACTGTGATGGAACACTTTGTGTGATTCTCTGGCTTAGGATTGTTCATTGAAGCACTGAAACTGCTTTCTATGGGAGAGCTTGTTTAACCCCCAGCTTCTCTTCCACCATCTTCCCGGAACTCAGTCCTATATTAGTATGTGTATAATAATACTAAATAGGGGCTGGGAAGGTGGCTCACTGGTAGAGCACTTGCCTTGCATGCATGAGGTCCTGGGTTCAATTCCTCAGCACCACATAAGTAGGGAAAAAAAGCCAGAAGTGGCACTGTGGCTCAAGTGGTAGAGTGCTAGCTTTGAGCTGAAGATCTGAGGGACAGCTCCCAGGCCCAGAGTTCAGATCCACGAGTGGACTCCTCCCCCCCCAAAATGCTAAATACAATAGACAATAAGTAAATGAATCAAGTAAAAACTAAAATAAATACAAAATCAATAATAAAAATCATAGTGTTATAAACATACATAAGAAAATATATATCATATATTACACATATATAGAAATATTTTTCCATTGCAGGCCCTTCATTCAGACCCTGGTAACTCTAAACTGAATTTCTTTTCCTCAAGGACAGTGAACTTTGCTTTCACCCACGGTGCAAAAGAGTAACCTGGATGGTGAGATCAAATACGAGCACTGAAAGAAATACTGGCCCCATTTCCAAGACAGTGACTTAATTCTTTTTTCTTTTTTAATTTCATTTTATTTGTGAACATACTGTAAAGAGGGGTACAATTACATGGGCAAGATAATGAGTACATTTCTTATCAAGCATTGCAGCCTCCACCTTTGTTTACCCTTCACATCCCTTTCCAGCCTCCCCCCGCCCCCCACCCAATCCTGCCCATCCCCCCACCGCACCAAAGTTGTAAAGTTCGTTTTTGACATGACGACTTGTACTTCACATAGTTTCATAGTGTCCACTTGTATCCTTAAACGACTTGTTTTTCACCATCTCCTCCACAAATTATACTGACATCAAATATAGTGAAAGCAGGGGTTGTACTGTGGGGGAGGGACATACAAAGCTACAAAGAAATAATCTTATTAATGAGTTAGAAACAAATGCAGGAAAGGAAAAAAACATTTAAATACTTATCTAAGGGTTCATTTTCCTAACATCACATTATCTAATCTTTCTTGTTGGACTCATACATACACTAGATATTGCAAATAAGGGAAACCATGGGACCTTTGTTTCTTTGGGCTTGGCTTACTTCACTAAATATAATTTTTTCCAAGCCTTTCCATTTCCTAACAAATGGGATAATGTCATTCTTTCTGATGGAGGCATAGAATTCCATTGTGTATATATACCACATTTTCTTGATCCATTCATCTACTGAAAGGCATCTGGGTTGGTTCCATATCTTAGCTATGGTAAATAATGATGCAATAAACATAGTTGTTCTAGTAGCTTTAGTGTGGTCTTGTCACAGTTTCAATGTTAAAGGCTGGAGCAAAATCTTCCAAGCAAACGGCTCCCATAAACAGGCGGGAGTTGCAATCCTAATATCAAATAAAATAATCTTCAAACTAAAATTCGTGAGAAGAGATAAAGAAGGTTGCTACATTCTAATTAAGGGATCTCTCCTTCAGGAGGATATTACAATTCTAAATATCTATTCGCCAAACAATGGAGCACCCAAATTTATCCAAGAAACACTACTTTTCCTCAAATCCCACATAGATGCAAAGACATTAATTGTTGGGGATTTTGACTTAATTATTTTTAAGTAAGCAGCTATGTTTATTCAGTTACATACTGAATATTAAAATAAAATCAGTGTGGAATTTTGTACATCTATTCAGACCTCTTTCCCTTACCCCCAAACTTCTTCTCTGAGCACGACTTTTTTCATTTTTTTATTGTAAAAATATTGTACAGAGAAGTTACAGTAAAATGAGCAAGGTAATGATTTTATTTCCTGTTGAGGATTGTAGCCTCCTCCTTTGTGTTCCACCTACCATCCCCCCCCTCCATCTCCACATCTACTCCCCCTGCTGAGCTCAGTGACTTAATTTTTATTTTTGGCTTTGCACCGGGTTTGAATTCAAGAAGTGGCAACTCTGCCACTTTCGTGCACACTGCTATAGAATTAATGAGACCTGAGTTCAAATCCCAGCCTAGGAAACAAAACTGGCAGAAATTCCAAACCAGGGAGCTTTCTTACTTTTTTAAATTAGTTAAATCATTAATTTTTAATTTGTTCTTTATTTTGCCAACAGGGGGCTTGAACTCAGGTCGTGGCAACTCTGCCTCAGCTTCAATCGCCCTAGGCTAGAGTGTAGCCTCTGGACCCATAGCTGATCCTGGTATCAGGCCCACAGGGTTTGCAGGAAGAAAAAAAATGTAGCATAGAAAAAAAGTGGTGAGCTGCATAGGGCTCAGGATTTCACATTTTTTTCTTTGCACAGTGACTATCTTGGGCCTGAATGACATGTTTGCATATTGGACCTGACCTGCCATTGCTAAAGGCTGGTGGGGTATCAGGGAAGACATAGGCAAACCTGTCAACATAGGTCCCGGGTTCAAATCCCAGTCCTGACACCTACCAATGGCAGGAGATCACAAGAGACTCATTCCTATGCATAGGAATACCAATTGAAAGAGTAGTTCATGTTTCGGTCTAGTCTAAAATTGAATGCAATAATCCTAGAAAGCTGATTGATCCTAATTAATAGTTTATTAAGCCCCAAAAGAATAATATTCCTTCAATGGTGGTATAATACATGCCTAAGAGTTGGTAGGAATGTACTAGGTGTCATTCAATCATAGATGGAGGGCGCTGGTGCTCTTTACCTGCCATGCCTACTCCAGTGGAGTCTGCTTAGCATGGGAAATGAGCTTTCAGACCTGAGAATGGGGCTTCAGAGACCTACCTCTGAGTATTGGGACTTCACTGAAGTCTACCTCAGAGAATGGGGCTTTACAGAAACCTATTTCTGAGTATTGGGACTTCACCGAAGTCTACCTAGGAGAATAGGGCTTCAAAGAGGCCTACTCCTGGAAAGGCTGGCAAACCCCTGGGAAAGATGTGTTCTTGCTTTTCTTTTCTCCACTGTGTAAGAGTGCCTATAAATCTTTTACTGTTTCTGCTGTTCATTGTACTTACTCATTGTCAACGTTCCCCTATTCAAAGCTCTTTCTTAAGAGTGCTGACGACTCAAATATCTCATGAGTGTCTTAAAAATATGACTAACTCACCAGAGTTAAGTGCTACCCTGAAACCCCTCTTATGGAGTTTAGTAGACAAGTCATAATTAAATATAAAAGTATTGGGGGTTTCACGATGTCATCTCAGCAGAAGGAATTGTTTGTAAGAGATTTACAAGAAGCTGTAGGCGCGGCTAGAACAGGAAGAATGTATGGCAATTGCTGAGATAACTACTTAGGAGAAAGAACTTCCTGTTACTCTCTTTCATTTACTAAGAAACTTGCTAGATCTAGGCCTCCATAACCTTATTGTTAAAGAAGGAACAGGAAAAATCTTATGGGACAATTAAGGCCTTTATAGAAATAAGGTAATGGTTAGATGGTGACAAACATCAAAATCCATTATATTTCTTAGAGATAAGCCGGAAACAAGTGCCTTTCAGGCGACCAGCTGGTGACCATACAAGAATGAAGCCCTGTAGCAAGATTGTGTAACATTTTGCCCTTTCTTATGTAGACGTTTTGCTAAAAAAGTTTGTTATCCTCTGCATTAAATCGCACTCAGCATCCATTCCTAATGTGTGTGAGTTGTCTGTTTGCCATCTCCCCCCCTATTCCAGGTTCCTCCCCTAGGTGTCCTCCGTCGTCCCGCCAGAGCCGTTCCGCGGCATTTACCAATATATATTTATTTGTATAGCACCATCTGCCTATCTATGCATCACTGATTTGGCCAAACCTGGGGCTGGATCTCAGCACCTCAGAAGCACCTGAGAGCTTCATTGGCTAGAGGCTGCCATGCTCACATTCATTCATTCATGAATTCGGCCTGCCAGGCCCTGAGTTCAGATCCTAGCACTGACAAAAATTTAATCTTGGAGTAAGAAGCCGAGTGTGACACATGATTTCCTTTTCTGTGAGAGTCCTGGGTGGCAGTTATGATGGAGAACATATCTACAAATCTAGATGCTATGTGATAGGATGTAAATAATGTAATAAATGGTAGCGGTGTCATCCAAATAAATAAAATAATTGGTAAATAAATGAATAAAACAAGACATAAAATGAATAACCATACCAAACACAATATGAACTCAATATCTGTATAGAAATATAAATTCTATCTTTAAAATGGATATAAGGAGTATCTTTTCCAGGCCTGAGGCTTGAATTCAGGCCTAGGGAACAGGCCTGATTTTCTTGTCTTCAAATATGGTCAGATTCCCATCCCGCACAGTGCTGCATATTTACCCAGACCTTGAGTACAAATCCTTGGTCTGGCAGAAAAATGGCACAAATTGCAAACCATGGAGCTAAATATTTTTTTGTAATGGTGGGCGTTTGAGGAAGCCATAGTCCTGCACGGCAACATAGGCCTCCAGTTCGAATCCCAGTCATGCCACTTCTGGATGGTGGGAGATCCTAAGAGTCTCATTCCCATCTACAGGAATAATGATGGAATGTTATCAATGTCACGGTTGAATAAGTTGCTCATGAATGACACTTGAATAAAATTAGACTTCATGATTTCAGTCAGCGGATTGATTTTATTTAATTATCTTATGAAGCATTAAAAGAATAGTATTTCTCACAGGGACACAATAATTTCAGGACACTGATTTACTTAATCATTTATTAAGGATGAAAATAATAACATAAATTACATGGAGGCATAATAAATACCCAAGTTTTGGTAGGAATGTAGTCTTTATAAGTGAATAATGGATAGACATCTCTGACACCTTATAAAGATATATATTTTTAGCATACTACCATCTGGGTGTCACTCTGTTCTTATTTTTTCAAAACCTGGGGCTCGAGATAAGGTCCTAGGAACTGCCTGTCAATTCATTTTGCCCCAGGATGCTGTGGTGACACTCACCCATTCATGAATTGGGCCTTGTAGGCCATGAGTTCAGATACCAGCACTCTGACAAAATGAATCGTGGAGTAAGAAGCAGATGGTGACACATATTTTCCTTTTCTGTGAAAGTTCTGGGTGTTTGGTATAATTGTAATACGCATGCAGACCTATATCCTATGTAATCAATGTAATCAATGTTCTATGTGCCATAATAATCAATAAAATAGTCACTACATGAATGAAACAAAACATAAAATGAATAACTACACTGAAAGCAATATGGAGTCAACATATGTATGTAAATATAAATCACATATTTAAAATGTAAATGAAGAGGATGTTTTCTAGTGTTGGGGATCGATTTCAGAACTGAGGTGTACACATGAATTTCTTGACTTCAAGGAGGCCAGCTTCCCCATTCCACACAGTGTAACAGAGTTACCCACACTAAGAGTTCCAATCCCAATCCTGGCAGAAAAAAATGACACCTTTATACTGTGTGAGGCGCAATTCTTAGGAAATGAAATACCAATTCTTAGGTGTTTCATTATGCCTCCATTTAATCAATGTGATTGTTTAAGTGCTTCATAAAGTATTGATGATCAGTGTTCTATAACAAAATTGTATATAATTTTATCCTAGAATCATTCAAGAACTGCCCATTCAGTCATAACATAAATCACATTCCATTGGTATTCGTATAGATAGGAATGAATTTCTAAGGCTCTCCTGCCATTTGGAGGTGGCAGGACCAGGATTCAAACTGTGGGCTCCAGCTCCCACCACTTAAACCTGAGGATAGGGAACTCACTGATCTGTCCAAGAACAGCAACATCCATGATTAAGCAGGAACCAGTGGCTCTCAGCAGGCCTCCTTGATATTTACAAGGCTGTGATAGGAGGATCATGGGCAAATTCACCCTAGGCAGGAATGTCCTTGAGACCCCGATCCAACTTCAGTGTCAACAAAGCTGTGTGGCTCCAGTGGTAGAGGGCTACCACTGGAGCAAAAGCAGCTCAAAGAATGTGCCCAGATCCTGGCAACAAACAGACATGCACAACAATCTGTGCAACCATCCGGCTAAAGCATGTCACCCTCTTGTACCCAACTGAATTGGACAGAGTTCCCTGGGAAAGGGGCTGGGGGAGCCGCTGTCATCTTGACTCCACCCATGGTGACTGCATCTCATAATTTCGGCCACACCCCCATTTTTCATGGTTCTTTCTGACCAATGCAAAACAAGAATTGTAGACATGCCCACATTCCATGCTGCCCAGCACCAGGATTCCGTCAGTTGTTCGACACTACCACCAGCAGTTGAGGAAGGTAGAGGTGGCTGAGTGGTGAGCAGGAGATTCGAGGAGACTTTGGAATAGAATAGGAAATTGACATCCTAGTCAGTGAGTGGGAGAATGGAGGATTTCCCAGAGCCTGGTAATGTGGCCAGCCCATCTTTCCCATCCCAGTGCACAGATGTCTGAAACAACAAGACTCCATGAGAGAGCTACAGACAAGAAACTACTGCCAGAACACCAGCAGAAGAATCCTTCCATCAGACCTGCAACATTCAAGAAAACAAAGAACAGGAAAAAGGGAGGGATCCCCACGACAAACACCACTGGGGAGCGTGATTCAACAGAGCGTCTGGCCAAAGCTGATGCCGATTGCGGGCCTCCCTTGCCTTTGGACACAGTCATAGTCAATATTCCTGATACCACCAAGGATCTGCAGAGGTGCTGTTTACATGTGATACCTACCCTGGATTGCAGCAAAAGAAACCAGGCATTCTGTGCCAAGATCCAACCACTGAAGCAGGAAAAGACAAACCTGCTGGATTGACTGGAGAAAGAGAGGGAGAAGATAGCTCAGGTGCACGAAGCACCAAAAACAGAGCTAGAGATCCACAAGCCACCCATACAGAGGTTGGTTTCAGCAGAAAGTGATTTACAATCTGCACTGGCCCAAGTCAAGCAGGCAACCAATGGCAGAGAAATAGAGCAAGGAGTTCTCACCAGCCACCTGTAGGTCTCAAAACGGCACATGGCAGAATTGGAGATGGCGGCTTCTGTGGTCACTACTGCACAGAAGGAGAAAGAAATGTTTTTCAAAGAGCTGATATATGTGACACTTCAGCTCGAGGAAAAGACCAGAAGTTTCGATGACCTGGAGAAAGTGAACACAGAATTTCAGGAGAAGCTGGGAGTGCTCTAGACACAGAAGAGTAACAGGAAGAACAGAATCTGCAAGTTCCAACAAGTGCTGGTGGGGCGTTGTTACTGGAAGGACTATTGGACAATCTGATCTGGATGGCCAACTCAGCAAATCTGGAGAGAAACACCTTCCCAGAGGACCTGAGCTTTGACACGCCTGAATGGAAGAGGACTTTCCTTGGCTCACCAAGCAGGTGAACCAACTGACAGAGGAGAAGGAGCAAAGGATGAGGCAGGTGCTTGACCTAGAGAATGAGCTGGGGGAACTGAGGAGGAAGCTGGCAGAACCATCTCAGGCTGAGCGGCAGTTGCAGGCCCAGGAATACCATAGACAGATGGAATTGAAAAACCTGGAGAAACAACTTCACATCCAGGTCAAGGAAAACCAGAGGCTCTGTCTCCAGAATGCGGAGCAGCAGGAGAAACTACAGAGACTGGAGGAAAAGGCCAAGGATTGGCAGGAGATCCCCGAGACCCCACGATGCACATGTGTGTGAAACCCATAACAAGAGGAACAGCTGGCTCTGCTGTGGGATGCTTTCCACAGGGTAAGAGGTGAGAAGGAGGAGCTCACCAGCATCCTGGACACAGAGCAGCAGGTGTAGAAACATCTGTGGGAACAGCTAGTCCACTCAGAGGAGAAGATAGACGAATGTAAAGAGGTGGCTAAGAGAGAGAGAGAGATCCAAGGAGCTTGGGAGCTGCAGGAGCAGCAGGAACAGTCCCTAGCCCAGCTGCAAGAGCTCAGAGCCACCTGTGAGCAGCACATTGCCTCCAATGAGTGGCTCAACTCTGAGGAGGCCCTGCAATAGACCCTTCAGAGGCACACCCAGATGAAGCAAGTGCAGGGCCCAATCAACTGGGAGGACGAGGTGCCCCCAAAGTGGTAGGACAGGTTAAGTTCCTAGAAGTGACCAGACCACAGAAGGAGAGCCTGCAGGCCCAGCTGAGCTTCCTGGCTTTCCCTGGGGAGTGGAAGCTGTGAGCCCTGGAGAAGCAAAAGGTGAGGAGGTGACTTCTCCCAACATGACAATCGCAGAAGACGGAGACATGCCCCAGACCTAGAGTGACATGGCTCTGCGAGCACTCTCAAAGGCTCAGATCCACAGGGGGAAACTCATGCTGCAGGAGTGGCAGCCCCACTGCAGGCGCCCTGCCAACACAGCAGCTCAGTGCAAGATGGTGCTGGAGCCACAAGCCTCCCGCCCCATGAGCTGCTACCACAGCAGGCATGAGGATGGCAAGTGGGACACGTGGGCATCCAAGAAGAAAATCTGCTTCATCCATGACCTGCATGATGAGGTGGACTTCCATAGTCCAGCAGATTAACTCCACCATCGATGCACCCAGCTGTCAGCACACATTTGCACCATAGATGAGTCCCTCCTGTCGTGTAAAGAGCAGATGTTCATCCTGGATGAGCTGTGTTTGGAGAAAGACAAGCATGTGTGACGGCTCTCCCAGAAGATGGAGAAGAGAGAGCTGCTGTTGCTACTCGCAGGGGAAGGTGCTGACAGAATGCTCCAGATGCCTGCATAGGCTGAGGCCCCCGCAACCACCGTCCCTTCAGACGCCTCAGGCTCCAAAGTGGGCAAAATGAGGGAGGAGCAGAAAGGTTTTGAAGAATTGCAACTTCAAGACCATTGGAAACTGCCAAAGGAGAGGTCAGAGTTCCCGACCGCATAGAAGACTCCCCCACAGAGCACATCCTGTGGCAGATGCCCCACACCCAGAGCAGCCTACAGCTCGAGGGCTTGGGCAAGGGCTGCTCCCTCCCTTTCTTCTGTAGACTCATGCAGATGATAACTTTCTATGTGACATGACTCTCAAAAACTCAGCAGACACCACAAGAGGTGGCCAGGTGGCCTTCTCTCAGGCCTCTATCTCCCAGGTGATGGGAAGGGTAAACTGTGGGTCGGGTAGGGCAGAGGCTGCCAGGAGGCAGCCAAAATTCAAGGGACATCTAATGGCCCATTGGTGGCCAGGGAAGAGGTCTATATTTTGCTTATCACAAAGAATAATTTGTTTTCAAAGGAAAAAAAAGCCTCCAACAAAGGTTTGTTCTTCCAGTCCTGGGGCTTGAACTCAGTGGCTGGCCACTGTCCCTTAGCTCTTTTTGATCAAATCTGTTGCTCTACCAGTTGAGCACCACCTCTCCCTACAACTTTTTCTGTGTGGAATCAAACCCAGGGCTTCAAGCATGCTAGGCAACTACTCTACAGCTAAGACACATTCTCAGCTAGGATGATCCCTGGTCCTCCCAAATCCATATGGCCATTCCTCAGATAAATAGAAAGTAGGAGCTAGGATGACTATGAAGCACAAGTCTGGTTCACACAGAAATATTCCTCAGCCCCCTCTTCCCACACCCTTAGTTGAAGTTTCTCTTCTACCATTGAGGGATGAGAGAGGGAGAGGGGAGTCCTGAGAGGAGTACCAACAACAGTGCCCCCCCCCTGAGCCCCACATCCTTCCCCACACAACTGGTACTCCAGATTCTGATCTTACCTGACTCAATGTGGAGTCTACACTGACTCCCCACCCCTGCAAGGCTCAGGATGAAATAGAGGTCAGTCCTGGCCTCAGCCCACACTTAGCGTGGAAGATCCTAGTCCCAGACCCACTTCCACCTCTGACTGCCCTGTTAGCCTGGACCACCACCATTCACCACTATATTGGCAGTGATGACCTCACAGATGGATTCCAGGAAAAAGGTCTATGGCAAAGAGCAGAAACAGCAGGGTGAGCAGGGCAGAAAGAGGCGGGGTGATTGCTCTGGGATCTTCCTCCTTGAAGCCCTCCCGTCCAGCCAGGACCAGGCTGGCCTAAAGCATGGCCAAGGCCAGGGGGTGAGACGAGATGGAGAAGCAGGGACTAAAGGAGGTACTGCTTTGTCTTGGAGCAATTGAAAATTCCAATTACATTTGGCCCATGCTAATCCCAAAGCCAACATGCAATACCTCTCCTTTTTGTTGTTGGCTGTGAGCATTGTCCCTGAGCTCTTTTTCTCGAGGCTAGAACTCATTACTTGAGCCACATGGCCACTTCTTGTTTTCTGATGGTTCATTGAGGATAAGAGTCTCACACACTTTCCTGCCCATGCTGTCTTGGAACCGTAAAGCTCCAGATCTCAGCTTCCTAAGTTGCTCGGATGACAGGAGTGAGCTACCAGTGCCCAGCATGTGATACCATTTGAAGGCTTCTTGGCGAGTCTGTAAAAGGAGCCCCAAAGGGACTGGATAGACATTGACATGACTAAGGAACTGGGATGCGGGAAGGCTGACCTTCTATCCATTCTGTTCCTTAAAATCAAAGATGCCAGATGGTGATATATGCATCAAACTCTTAGGCCAACAACCACCAGGCTTAGTGGGGAAAAGGTAGAGAATACCCAAAGATTGCAGTGTAGAAATCTTTGATTTTGCATGCATGTGGGGTGTGTGTGTGTGTGTGTGTGTGTGTGTGTGTGTGTGTGTGTGTGTGTGTGTGTGTGTATGTGTGTGTGTGTATGTGTGTGTGTGTGAACACAAGGCCTAGGCTCTATCCTTGAGTTTTCTTGCTCAAGTCTAGCGCTCTGCCACTTGAGCCACAGCCCCACTTGCTTTTCTATAGTTAAATGTAGGTAAGAGTCTCAAGGACTTCGATGTCCAGGGTGGCTTTGAAGCATGATGGGGGCCCCAGGGAAGCAAGAGTAAACCCAACTCGCAGGTACCATCCCTATGGTGGGATACTCCTGCCCCCTGGTGGCCAGACACGGGACATTGCCCCACCCCTCTTCCTCCCCCCCTCCCCTGCCATCATCCTCTACAGTTCAATTTGGGAAAGTGACCCAGGCCAAGCTGATTTTGCTCACCCTGAGTGCTGATGCCAGAGCAGGTCTGTTCCAACCTAGACCAAGAGAGCTCCAGGAGGCCTGGCTCTGAGGGGCACAAGGAAGGGAGAGGTCAGCTCCACGCCAAGCTAAGAGCCTTTGCCCATGGACACCCCTACTTGGCCTTTCTGATCACTGTAAGGCCTGTCAAAGTACAATCCCAAAAAACAAAATTGGAGCTGTGTCTCAAAATGGTCGAGCTTTAGCATTGAAACAAAGAGCTCAGAGACAAGGCCCCAAGCTTTGAGTTCAAGACCCCCAGCTGACCCTCCTCCATAAAACACCGGTTAGCTAAATGTGAACTAATAGGATTTGTGAAGTATTTCTGAAGAACGGTGATACTGAAGAAAGCACACTAATTCTAATGACAGCTGAACTTGTGACATACAGCTATGTGCTGATACCTTCACGGGGAGCTGTTTGCTGGGTCCTTCCCACCTGGGGGTTTTGTGCTGTTTGCTGAGTCATCACAAAGGGTGCTATGTTCTGAGTCCCTAAGAAAGTTGAGCTGTTCTGGGTTTTCCAAAGGGTACTGTGTGCAGAGTCCATTACACAATGTACTGTATGCTGAGTCCTTCAAAAAGTGTGGTGTGTTAATTCATCCCAAAGGGTGCTGCTATGTGCTGAACCCTTGGGAAGAGAGGGATGAGGTGAGATTTTTGAGTGCTGTGTGCCGAGTCCTTTACAGAGGGTGCTCTGTACTGTCCTTCAAATGGTGCTGTGTTCTGAGACCTTCCACAATGTGATTGTGCTGAGTCCTTCAAAATTGTGCTATATGCTGAGTTTTTCAAAGGGTGCTGTGCACTGAGTGTTTCACACAGTGTGCTACATACTCAGCCCTTCAAAGGGTGCTGTGTGTGGAGTCTTAACCCAGTGTGCTATGTAATGAGTACCTGGGAAAGAGTGCTACAGGCTGAGTTTTTCAAAACATGTCATGCACTTAGTCCTTTACATTGCAGGCTATGGTCTCCCTCCTTCAAATAGTGCTGTGTGTTGAGTTCTCTAAACAGGGTACTATCTGCTGAGACCTTCAATGTTAACTGTGTGCTGAGTCCTTTACACAGGGTGCTTTGTGCTGTTTTTGGAAGTGGGCTGTGTATTGTGTCATTCAAAAGGGTGCTATGTTCTGAGTCCTTAAGTGGTAGTTATCCCAACAATCAGAGGCACACAAACACAATCAAACACACACATACACACACACACACACACACACACACACACAAGGGTCACCATGCACTTGCTTGGTGTGTGGAGTAGAGGGAGTGGGGCTGAGGGGAGACTAGTTTTCCCCGGGCAGGTACTGGGGTTGGTGGGGAGTGCTATGCTGAAGTGAGATTGCAATTGCCATGGCTTGGAAGCTTCCATGGACTGGAAGCACCAGGGCCCAGTCAGGGCTGCCATTGTAGTCGGGGTGAGGGGGCGAACCCAGGGGAGGGCTGCCCAGGGGCACACTGCAATGGCAGCCAAGGCCAGGGCCCTGTGAGGGTGGGCGCACATGCACGGGCGGGGGTGGGGCAGCCTAGGAGACGAGTGGAGGGCAGAGAGTGAGGTCAGAGAGAAGAGCAAGCACATGCAGGAGGGGAAGCAGCTTCAGTGGCTGGAGGCCACTTAGATCATAGTGCGGGTCCTGGCAAGGAGCAGAGAGCATGCGGAGCCAGCACAGCAGGCATATTGCCTAGCAGCCCCATGGAGGCGAGGCGTCCATGGCATCAATGAGTCTGATATCCTGGCTGGGGGAGCAAGGTGGCAGTGGCTGAGGTGCAGCAGTGGAGAAGGTGGCTGCTGAGATGGGGCGGGGGTGAAAGCAGAGGCCCCTGGGGAGGAGGCTGCTGAGGTGATGGCCGAGGCTACTGAGGAATGGGCAGTATCAGCAGCTGAGGAGGAGGAGCAGAGGAAGCTCACAGCCTTCCCAGGCACCGACAGACGCCCCTGCCCCCTCCCAGCAGTGCCGCATTTAACACATGGTGCTGCCAGCTCAGATCCTTGGTGCTTCTCTCAGTTGTCTGGCAGAGATGGCACAGCCCTAACCTGCTTGCGGCCCGAACCTGACCCCGCCCCAGGTCCTCAGACTCCAGGGCCCTCAAACACCAGGAGCAACCGCCTATAGCTTCTCCCCAGCAGCACACATAAGTGACTGTCCCTTGGGCCCACACCCCATGACCCCTGTACCTCGTGACTTCCTGTCACTCCCCCAGTGGACCCAGACCTGCGCCTCCTGCCTCCCCTCTCCTGTCCCACCTGCACCTCCCTCATGCCCCACAGTCCGCCCTGGCTCTGCCACAAATGAGACCCAGTTGCTGAGGTGGGGTGTTGACCCTGGGATCCCATTCCCATCCCTAGTGGCCAGTGTCCCCAGGAAAAGAGAAGATGAAGAAATGGGTGAGGAGGGGACACCCCAGAGCCTCTGGCCTGGAGCAGTGGGAGCCACACAGCCTCATATCTGCACCCTTCCTCTCGCTGGTGAGAACCTGATGGCTTTAGTCAGAGGTGGGTAGCAGCACCTCTCAGGTCTTTTCCTTTTTTTCTGGGGGTAGAGGGTGTTGGATGCAGAAGATAGGCCCCCTTATTGTTGTGGGAGCCCTTGTCTGTCTTCTGTGCTCAGTCACACCTTCACCTGAGGAGGTCCCAGAAGAGCCCAGTAGGGAGGTGAGGGCACTATGGGTCAGATGGGAGGTGAATATTTGGGAGGTGTGTTCCTCCAGCACACATACACCTGTCCTGTCCCCCTCCCACCCCAGCTGTTAACAGTTTTCCCAGAGTTATCATATTTCCCAGCTCTGCCAGCTCTGCTAGTGCTCCTGGTACATTTGGTCTCCTCGTCCTCCTCAAGAATCCACCAAGTCACCCAGAAGCATCTAGGCTGGAAGTAGGGAGTCCATCCATGTATATAGCCTTTAGGACTCCATCAAATTCCCCAACACTGCCCCCACCCCGGGTCAGACACCCCTCTACACCCACTATGACCTCCTTCTTTGTTTTCTCTCTTGGCTCTGAGGAGCCACCTGTCTCAGGACTCCTTCACCCAAGAGTCCTAGCATAGGGTTTTAGTGAATGGGGACTCAAGGCTGGTTGTTCCCAATGGGAGGGGTCTGTCCCTGGCGAAAGGGAGAGGCAGGGGGGTTCTGTGTTATTAGAGCAATGTTCTCCTTGGTAGGATCCCCTGGTTCTGACCAGGGAATCCCCATGCTCGAGCTTCTACATTTCCCAGATGAGGAACCAACTAACTCAGGAGAGACAATGCCCTGAGTCTGTGTGTGCAAGAGAGAGAGAGAGAGAGAGAGAGAGACAGACAGAGACAGAGACAGAGACAGAGACAGAGACAGAGACAGAGACAGAGAGACAGAGAGAGACAGAGACAGAGAGGGAGATAGAGAGGGAGAGAGAGAGAGAGAGCGATCATCTTTCTCCTTTTACAGACTGACTGTGAATGATCAGGTGGTAAATTGCAAGTGCTGCATGAATGAGTCTTCTGTCACTGGTTTGTATTTGTGTTTGTGTGTGTGTGTGTGTGTGTGTGTGTGTGTGTGTGTGTGTGTGTGTGTGTGTGTGTGTGAATGTGTGTGTGTTGGGAGTGTAGGGAGATGAGAACAATGAAAATATACATTAGTCACCGTGCCTAAAAAGAGCAAAAGCATTTTATTTTTGTGTATGTGTATTTGTTGTTCTTTTTTCATGAATGCCCAATACAAGCCCAGCCACAATTTCTGTTTTCTCCTTCATCATTTCACGGCATCTTTGGAGAAGGTTTCAGTAGATTTCCTTTCCACTTCTTTCCACCTCCCTCTTCCCCTTTCCTGTAGCCAACTGTAGCTGTTGGGCCTGTCTAGGTCTCTACTCGGAGGCCTGTGGGAAGTGCAGACCAGAGTGGACACCTGTCCTTCTTTCTTCAGCCAGAAGGCTCATGCGTGTAACCACAGCCACACTCTTCCACCCAGACACTCTGCTCTCGTGTGTATAGTTGGAACTAATTCAAGGCTTGGGAATGTGTCTGCCAAACATAATTTGGGAATGAGATGTGGGGGAGGAGGGCAGGGGCTGTGAAGCTAGGAGGGTCTGGGATGTACTGAACGGTGTGATATGGCTGATGGCTCACCACGACGAAGGATGAGAGGGCAACCTTACCCAGGACATTGATGTGTGTGTGGGCATCTGGGCAGAGAGCTACAGGCCCCCACTGGTGGTGTGGATTCCCTTCCGTGTCAGTGCACTGTTGTGCAGTCCTCCCTGGAGTCCTGCAGACTCCAATCTCTGTCCTGCCTGGGCCATTTCCAGCTGGGCAGTGGTATGCAAGTGTGTTCTCTCTGCTGGAGCCTGCTCAGTATCAGGACATGGCAGTTAGCTAGGGCTCTCTGAATGCCAGTTTCTGTAACCTGCTATAGGCTGTCTGGAAGGAAAAGAGTCCACTGACTTTGGAACCCTTTAAGTTTGATTGGGACAAGTGAAATGCCATCTTTTCCAAGGTTTTTACTTGAAGTTGGCAATTTCCACTAACACCTGGGATTATGGGTCAAATTAGACTGACCATTTCAGCTGCCAAACAATGATGTTCAAAGCAACACAGGTAGAGTTCCCTAGACAGATGGTCTCCTGCTACGAACATCGTGCCCTGACTGCCTTTCTCCAGCAGCTACTGATTAGCCTCTGGCTCTGTCTAGGGTGGCCACCACAGTTGAGAATGTTGTGGGGAGCAGAGATTGTGACCTCGCCATCCCCAACCTGCCAGCTGTAAGCAGAGACGATTCCTATCACCTGTACTGGACTCTGGGAGATTCAGAGACCTGGGATGCCTCAAGGATCCTTTCTCTGCAACATGAAACTTGGGGGCCGGATATGGTGGACCATCCTGTCTGGCCCCAGGCGGTGGAGAGTATGCCCCTTCAGCCAGACGTTCAGCTCACGGCAACCTTGTTCACACCTGAGTGGGGAATTGAGTGCCACAAAGCTGGTCAGCCTCTGGACAGAGATCTTTAAGATAGGCATCCCAGAGGCCCCAGAATCCAGCAATTACATCTTGGCTCACGTCCTCGGAGCCAAAAGAGTTAAGTGCGGTGGCACCAGAAGGACAGGAAGAGGGAGTAGGGAGAACTGTGGGAGAGTTACATCAGGTTATGCCCACCCAAGATGCTTACCAGAATCAGATGGGACTTTTCTGTAGTATTGTCGTAGACAGATATTGATTTATCCAACAAAGAGTTACAGTGTGCGCCAAGCTCGGGGTGGGGGGGATAGGTCACAGATGATGAAAATTTCCAGTGCTGGTTCCACAACACATGAAGAAACCTTGGTTTGAGCTGGATGCCTGTGCATCATGCCTGTCATCCTAGCTACTTAGGAGGCTAAGATGGGAAGATCGAGGCTTAAGTTCTGAGCAGGAAAGCCTGTAAGACTCTTATCTCCAACTAACTACCAAAAAGAAAATGCCAGAAATGGATGTGAGGGTCAAGCCTTAGTCCACTGGTGTTAAGCACAAAGACTCAGGGGCAGCACTTAGGCTCTGAGTTCAAGGCCCAAGAGTCAGAGAAAGAACGGAAAGAGAGAGGAGGACGTTGGGAGAAAAAGAAGAAAGGAAGGGAAGAAGGGAGCATGTGAGCCTTGGTTTGGATTCCCTGAATCAAGGGAGCCAACCATTCACAATATCTATGGGGACAGTATCAGAGCTTAAAGACAGTATGTAGGACCAAGCCAATGACCCCTCAGCAACTTTATGACATCCAGGAACTTTGTGGTCACCGACTGCAGAGGGAAGCAGCCTCAGGTAGACTCTAAGGCTCAGGCTGTGTCACCAGTTTTCAAACATCCCCAGCCCCAATAAGTTTATTTTCTGGTCCAAGATCTAGGAAGGTTTTGGGGTGAGGGAGTGTCAAGGCGGGGGGAGTGGGCAAGGAAGATGAAAAAGGATGATCCCAGGTCAGGTGTGTCAGGACATTGGTGCTGTGACCTCGCCTGACAACCTCGACCATCAGTGATAGAGCCTTCTACCCAACCACATGGCTTTTAAAAGTCCTGCCACCTTGAGTTCACCATTGACCACCTGGCTGGCATCTGCCACAGGATGCCTGTGCAGTACATCCTTGGAGACATGAACATTCCAGGGCTCAATCTGAAGATGACACTGAGAAGACTGAGGCCTGGGTGACTTCATCTTGAGCTAGCGAGCATATTCTGAGGTATGAGTTATGCAGCTGACCATGAACCCGACCTGAGAATGAACAGAACAAGCAATTCCCAGGGGACTAGGAACATAAACAATCCTTGGGAAAACCGCAGGCAGGCAGGTGCTGGAGTGCTTGGTGACGCTGCAGTCAGGCCACAGGTGGTGTTTGTTTAAAAAAGGAACTCTGCAGTTTAGCATGTATTCTCTTGAGACTCTTCTGTGGTGCAAGCCAACCAGTTTAAAGAACGTAGGCCCCCTTGATCTAACCAACAACTTGTTTCTGGTCCTTTCCCACTTTGTAGTGTGCCAATCATACTATAAAGTCGTTTTGTGATTTTCCTGGGGTTTGTAGTGATTTGTTACAAGAAATTATGATGTACGTGAAGCCCTACCTTCCCTAAAAAAGTGTATAAGAAGTGTTGTAACCATGGGCTTGGGGCCTCTCAGCATCATGGGCTGCTGCCATGTACACTGGGGGGACCAAGATCAAGCTTCCAATAAAGACTCTTTTGCTTTTACATGGTGACAGTCTCTGGTGGTCTTTTGGGTAAGGATTTCAGAGTTAGGTTTTACAACTACCCTGGTGTTCATTCCTCTACCAGAGACAGAGGTAAGTTTGCCAATGGCACAGGACAGACAGGAAATGAGGGCGGGAGTCGGGACCCATGTAGCCCCGAGATTTCCTCTAGGGGGCACTAAGACCTCTTGACTGCCATTCTCAGAGGCAGAGGTGGGTCTCTCTTCTGGCTCAGCCTTTAGTCTAGATGGCAGATCTGGCATTTAGAGAGGGCCAACTGAAGGTGGGGCAGGCTTGAGTAGAGGCTGGTGGGAAAACCAGAGACCCTGGGCTCTGAGCAGGGTTGTTATTGAGAATACTCACAACCCAGGAACATTGCTGGGATGGATCAGCCCTTTTCTCCTTCCCGAGAGAGAGGGACATAGAGCCCTCCCATCTGCTTCCCTTGGCTGCGAAATCCTTTTATTCCCACATCCTGTGGTTGGATAACTAGACCTCACCTCACTGCTCAGTGTCAATGCAGGACAGTGAGAGATCCTGAGTCTCTGATAGGTCAGGGATCCTCAGTATGAGATTGTACTTGAACGTCCTAACTTGGTGCATGGTCAGTCCCATCTAAGACTGCCATGATGTAGGACATAGAATCTAGAGAATCAGAGCAGGATTGGGTCTGTTCTGGGAGTCTTGAGTATATGTGTGAGCTTTGAGCTCTGCTGTGCCCATCTGCTTCCTTTTCTTCGGTGGGTCTTTGCTACAAAAAGCTTGAAACTAGAGACTGGGTCCTATCCCTTGTCTTTAATGCTAAAAGCTAGCAGTCTACATTTGAGCCACAGCTCCACTTACAACTTTTTTGGGTGTTTAATTGGACATAAAGAATTCTCATGGATTTTGCAGCGAAGGGTTGCATCCAACTGCAGTCCTCAGATCTCAGTCTCCTGAAGAGATAGGATGAAAGGCATGGAAAAGTATCTTTGGCTGGCTGCCAGTAACTCATGGCTGTCATCCTAGTTACTCAGGACCTGAGATCTGAGGATCACGGTTTAAAGCCAGCTTGGGCAGAAAAGTTCTGCAAGACTTGATGTCCAATGGACCACCAGAGAATAGGCACTGTTGCTCAAGTGGGAGAGTGCTCACCTTCAGCTGAAAAACTGAGGGACAGTGCCCTGGCCCAGAGTTCAAATCCCATGATCAACAACAAAAAAAAAGAAGTGACTAAGTTTTCCGCATAGCAGTGTGTACAGTAGGAAATGCCATACTGGGCTATGAGACATTGGAGGTATGTGAGAAGCTTAATGTTTTGTCTACAGTGGGTCTGAAGTCGGGAGTGCCACATTCTCGGGGGTGGGATGTGATCCTAATGGAAGGAATTCATGGTTCTCTTCTCAGAGACTACTTAAGCTTTAGGCTGTGTGTGTGTGTGTGTGTCTGTGTCTGTGTCTGTGTCTGTATGTGTGTTTGGAGGTAGAACTGGGCCTTGAACTCAGGGCCTAGGTGCTGTTCCTGAGCTATTGTGCTCAAAGCTAGTGCTCTGACACTTGAGTCACAGCTCCACCTCTGGCTATTTGGTGGTTCACTGTAGATAGGAGCCACACAGACATTCCTGCATGGGCAGGCTTTGAGCCGTGATCCTCAGATCTCAGCCTCCTGAGTAGCTAGGATGACAGACATGAGCCACCCGTGCCGGCTTTGTGTGTATGTGTGTGTGTGTGTGTGTGTGTGTGTGTGTGTGTGTGTGTGTGTGTGTGTGTAGAAGTAGGTTGTAACACGGAGTGCTGGACCCTTTGGTAACTTATAAATGCTATCTTTGGGGGATGCATGGGCCGAGGTTTAGGGGCCTGGAAGGGTGGAACAGTAGAAGGGAACTCAGCACAATTAAATTATAAGACCAAAGGATCTGTGTTCCCTGGAGATGTCTACTCCCTTAGGCCTGGTTGGTGGCAAAGAGAGCTTAGGAGGACCTGGGGGTGGGGCCCACAGAGGGTGACTCCCCAGGGGGACAGACAGCATAGCCAGCCCTTAGTAAGGATGTGAGCCCTGTTAGTATGGAGTGCACTGGTATGGGTCAGAGTCTGGGTCTTCTCATAATGACGATTCATGGGTGAAGCCAACCCTATTTTAAATCTTGACCTGTAATCTTCAGATTTCAGTATCCTGAGTAGCTAGAATTACATGCATGAGCCTCTGGCACAAGGCCTCTGATTTTTTTTTTGGTATATTAGGGTTTGTACTCAATGCCTTAGGCTTGCCAGTCAGGTCTTCTACCATGTGAGGTAAGCCTTTATGTCTTGGACATTTCTGAAATAGATAATATATGCTCAGGCTGGGTTGGATCGCAGCCCTCCTATCTGTGACAGGCATGTGCCAGCAGGTCTGGTCCTCTTTAGTTGGAATGCTAGACATGTAGCGCCACGCTCAGTCATTGGTTTAGATGGATTGTCCCAAACTCAGTCCATGGCAGCCGATTCTTGACCTAAGGTGAAGCTCTGGGTTGGGCCTCGACCATTGGTCCTCAGTCTCCTTCTGAGACAGTTGTGAGGAAACAAGGAATTAATACAGAGGGATCTCTGGGGCAGAGCCAGGCATAGAGGGAGAGGCTGTCAGATATGGTTCTTCACAATTCTGTGAGCATATGACAGGAAGATTCCCAGAAAGTGCTCAGATGGGGCCTGTTATTTATCGTGCAACTAGTACGGGATTATGAAACAAAACATGGCTCTCTTTCATCCTTACCCTATCACGATGAGGAAGGGGATCCTTCACTGTGCTCAGTTTTGCAGCTGGGGAAAACGAGGCATGGAGACGCTAGGTGACCTACTCATGACCCCCAGCTGACAGCAAGCTCGGCCTGACTTCTCTGCCATGTTCCCTAGGACAGTGGGTGTTATTCAGTCCACTACTTGTGGTGGCAAGTCCACTTCTTGTCAGTTGTGAGGCTTGAACTCTGGACCTGGGCACAGTCCCCGAGCTCTTCAGATAAAGGCTAGCCTCTACCATTTAAGCCACAGCATCACATCCAATTTTCTGGTGGTTCTTTGAAGATAAGAGTCTCACAGACGTTCCTGCCTGGGCTGGCTATGAACCATGATCCTCATATTTCAGCCTCCTTTGTAGTTAGCATTATAGTCCTGTGCCACCGACACCTGGCTAAAGTGTAATTCGGATTTTCTTTCTTTCTTTCTTTCTTTCTTTCTTTCTTTCTTTCTTTCTTTCTTTCTTTCTTTCTTTCTTTCTTTCTTTCTATCTCTTTCTTTCTTCCTTCCTTCCTTCCTTCCTTTCTTTCTTTCTTGTTTCTTTTTTCTTTCTTTCTTTCTTTCTTTCTTTCTTTCTTTCTTTCTTTCTTTCTTCCTTCCTTTCTTTCTTTCTTTCTTTCTTTTTTTCTTTCTTTCTTTCTATCTCTCACACATTTTCTGACTCTCTGTCTCTGTCTCTGTCTCTCTCCCTACCTATCTCTCTCACATAGGAACTGGTTGAATGGGTGCTGGAGGAGGTGGCCCAGGGTCCCCATGTGGCTGGACTCAAGGTGGTCCTCCCATTCTGGAGGTTGGCTGTAGGTCAGGAGCTGTCTCCTCAGCCTATTGAACTACCTCCCTGAAGTAAGCCCCACCGTGCCCGGGTTAGACTGTGTCGGATATTCATCGTCCGTCTCTCCCGTGAGTCCTTCCCCACTACCCTCTGCTAAGACAGTTAAAGGAAAGTGGATACGGAGGCATCACATTGTCCTCCCACCCAGCACGATCCAGGGCCTCTGATCCTCACCACTGCTTATCTCGCCAGATCCTGGTTATAAGAAAATGAATCCACTTTATGTCTACTTCACTTTGCTGGAGTGTGTTATTTTGGGGTGGAGGGGCAGTATGCAGAGGAAAGACCCTAGGCCTGACACCTCTTGGGGGACATTTGTTCTTGTGACAGAGCCAAGTCATTGCTGTCAATAAGGAGGAAGCTGCCATCAGACTGACCTGGAACAATGCTCACAGGTAGGTAGGCTGTTGAAGTATAAAACGCACCCATGTCGGCTTCCCACTCACAACAAAGGGGGTGCAATGTGGGTGGCCCAGAACTGGCCCTAGGGGAATATAAATGGGTGGTGGCAGTCAGGTGCTGGTGGCTCCCACCTGTCATCCTGGTTATTCAGAGGCTGAGGTCTGACGGTTGTGACTCAGGACCAGCCTGGGCAGAAGAGTCTGTCAGATTCTTATGTCCCATTAAAAACCTCCCCCCCATACACAAAAAAGCCAGATGTGGTGCTGTGGCTCAAGTGGTAGATCCTCAGCCTTGAGAAAAAGAAACTCAGGGATGACACTCAGGCCCTGAATCCAAGACCTAGGACTCACAGAAATAAAATAGAATAAATGAATAGTGGGCACGTGTTATCTTACTACCAAGAAGGATGGATTCAGTCTTCTCTCTGGTACTTGTAGCCAAAGATAAGAGGCTTCTTTTGATGTTCCTCTAAACCTCTCCTTCTCTCCATTATCTCTCCAGGCTTCAGTTGCAGGATAAAATTCAGATCATTCCACTCGATGTGACCTTACGTACTCTCCCTACCCACCTTCCTTGGGGTGGGGATCCAGGATGGACTCACCAATTGGAGGATGAGGCACCGCAGAGATGGGGGTAGGTATCCCTGAAACAAACCCTCTCTCTCTCTCTCTCTCTCTCTCTCTCTCTCTCTCTCTCTCTCTCTCTCTCTCTCTCTCACACACACACACACACACACACACACACACACACACACACACACAGACACTCACCTATGCCAATTCAATTCAAAGTAGCCTTTTCCAAAGAGACTTTATCTCCTTGGATTAACTGATCTAGGAGACAAACTTGAACCCCTGAAATTGACTATTTTAACTGGGGATTGCTAGTTGACACGAGATAAACAGAAACTCAAAAGAAAGGCTCTGGTGCCCATCACCTCTGGCTCAGGCTCAAGCCTGACATCCTGGTGACTTGGGAGGCAGAGATCTGAGGATAAAAGATCAAAGCCAGACATAAGCTAGAAAGCCAGAGAGACATTTCTCTCCATGGAAGCACCAAGAAGCCAGATGTGGAGCTGTGGCTCAAGTGGTAGAGCAGCAGCCTTGAGCACGAAAACTCAGAGAGAGAGAGAGAGTTCCCAGATCCTGAGTTCAAGCCCACACAAAAATATGGCCCCATCTTGTTGCCCCATACTGCCTGGGCCTCGAGTGACCTCTCATGTAGTATGGTACAGCAGCGGTCCCAGGGTAGTGTATGAGAGCCTTCAAAAAGTGGGTGGTGGAAGCCAGGCCTTCTCCTTCATGCACACCGGCCAGAAGGCAGAGCGTGACAAGGCCAGCAGCCTGCAGAATGAAGATCCCTCTCTGCCAGGACAATTGCAGTGGGCTTCTTAGAAGTAGGACTTGAAAGGGGATCTTACTTAACAAGGAGGAGCAGACAGGAAGCACAGAGTGCAAAGAAACTGTAGATATAGGACAACATAGCTGAGCATGATCATTTCCAGCCATGGCTGCTGATGAGAAACTCAGTACAGATGTGCAAGACTGTCCCGAGACAGGGTCAAGGGGTCACAGGAAAACAGCTATCCAAGGTTGGAATTGTGTCTTAGCAGTATTGGGCTCGCTAAGCACACAGGAAACCCTTGATTCCATTCCTATGTCCCACATACACAGAAAAAAAGTCGGAAGTGGCACCTTGCCTCAGGTGGAAGAGCGCTCACCTCCAGGAAAAGAAGCTCCAACACAGCACTCAGGCCCCGAGATCAAGCCCCAGGACTGTCAACATAAAACAGCTCTCAAAGTGACCTTGGTGATGGGTGGATGGCTATGCCCTGTAATTCTTAATAGATCCATCCATGCTTTGTGTCTCCTTCATTGACAAGGGAACTGGACACTCCTTCTGCCCTGAACACCTGGACCCGGTTATCAGCAACCCTCCCAACATATTCCACCAGGACATGAAGCAGCTGGCCCAAGAAATACTCAGGTCACTGTTGGGTGGGGCAGGGGGATACAGGCAGGCCCCAGAGTCCTAGTGGGTCTGATCTGCTCCAGATGACCAGGCCATCCACAGGAGGCAGATGGGAATTAGAGAGGGGTAGAGATGTGGAGGGGACCCTTTAATGCATATGTCCCTACCCAGATTCCAAGCTTCCCTTTGCTGTCCCTGAGGATGGTAGAGGAGTATCTCGGTGGTTGTGTCTAGAGGAGGACTAGGAGGAAATTCTAAAGAATGAGACACCATAAGCCCTGGGCTGGTGTCTCACACCTGTCATCCTGGCTATTTGGGAGACTGAGATCCAGAGCATCCCGTTTCCCAGCCCAGGCAGGAAAGTCCCATGAGAGTCTCATCTCCAGTCTCCAACTGGAAGTGTTTCCATGGCTCAAATGGTAGAGCACTGGCCTTGAGTAAAAATCATCATTGAAGACAGTATCCAAGCCTTGAGTTCAAGCCCCTTAACAGCAAAAAAAAAAAAAAACCAGAAAGACACCCCTTGCCTGTAAGAGATGGTGAAGGAGTGGGGGTGCTGTGGTTGGGAGAACAGGTGCTGGCCTCAATGTACAGAAATTTCTAAGATCTCCCCTGTTTTGCCCGAGTGTAAAATCACAGAAGGGTGGGCATTGCCTTACCAAGAACTCCAGAGGTTGTGGCCTGTCTTAGGCAGGGAGTGGAGTGAATGTGAGTAGGGATGGGAGGGTAGTGTCAATTTTATTCTCTCCATCCATGGAAGTATGGTTTTGGGTGCTGGTGTCAAAGTCTGAAGCGAAGGATTGCATGTGACTTGTAGCCTGACAAGTTGGGTTTCCCCTGGGTATAAGAAGGTAACTGAAGCCAGGTGCTGCCATTGGCTCACAACTGTAATCCTAGCTACTCACCAGACTGAGATCTGAGGATTGCGGATCAAAGCCAGCTTAGGGTGGCTTTGAACCACCAGATAACCGGAAGTGGTGCTATGGCTCCAGTGGTAGAGCACGCACCTTTAGCTGAAGAGCTAAAGGACTGTGTGAAGGCCCAAAGTTCAAACCCCATGACCAACAACCAAAAATAAGGTAGCTGAATTTTCTGCATAGCATTGTGTACAGTAGGAAATGCCATGCTATGTTATGAGCCATTTCAGAGATACTCAGAATTTTGTCTACAGTTGGTCTGAGGATCATAGTGCTATCTTCTCAGGGGTTGAGATGTTCAGGTGCTCAGGGACTGCTGAGGCCTTGGGCTACTCCTGTGTGTGTGTGTGTGTGTGTGTGTGTGTGTGCGTGCGTGTGTCTGTGTCTGTGTCTGTGTGTCTGTGTGTCTGTGTGTCTGTGTGTATTTTTCCCTCATCTTTCTCTGTCCCCTTCCTGGGCGCCTGTCTGCCTCTTCCTGATTTCAGAGGGAGCCCCTCCTCCATGGCACCCTGCCTTTAGCCCCCTATCTGGGTCTACAATGAGTCCTAAATTGGCAAAGACCTGTATATTCTAGCTTTTTGTTGGGGCCCAAGTCTGGCTGTCCATAACTTTGGCCGCCTCCAGAGGATTCTGGATCAGCATGGCCAGCTGGCATAGGTTCTCCCCTGCCCCTGGAGGGGAGGGGCTCAGTCATGCCATGTCCTTTCCTTTTCCTCAGCTGAGCCTCTGGATGCATGTCCATCTTAGCAGGCTGGCAGTGGAGTGGGGGAAGGGTGATTGCCAATGGCTCTGGCCAACTTCAGCCTGATAGCTGACTGAAGGCTGCCCAAACAAGGAGGATCTGGGGCTACATGGAAGGTAAGGCCAAGTTGTCCTGGAAGTATCCATTGGTGTCTAGGAAATGTAAATGTAACTTATCACAGGAAAGTCTATCTTCCCCCACCCAGCTGGGTCTCTCAGGTCCTTCTAAACAATTCCGGATAACCATAATACAGAGGCACAGACTAGATTCCAGGGTCAGGGTAGAGGGGGTGAGAGACTGGGATGGCCAGTACCTCAATGTTCTGGGACATTAGCCTTGACCTGGTTATATCCCCCTTGTGTAAGTTCAATTCTTAGCCCAGTGCTAGCCACACATCGGCTACTTGTGGCAGTTCTGTGGAAGTAGCAGGAATGGAAGTGAGATCTAGGATGACCGAAATCTGGATTTATGGCCTGTGGGGTTGGGAATGGCAAAGAGTTTCTATTTAACAAAAAATCTCAGAGGGCTGGGAAGGTGTCTCAGTGGTAGAGCACTTGCCTTGCATGCCTGAGGCCCTGGGTTCGATTCCTCAGCACCACATAAGCAAAAAGGAAAAAGCCGGAAATGACGCTGTGGCTCAAGTGGTAGAGGGCTAGCCTTGAGCTGAAGAGCTGAGGGACAGTGCCCAGACCCAGAGTTCAGGCCCCATGACTGGACCCCCCCCCCAAAAAAAAAAAAACCAAAATCTCAGAGCTGGAACTCAGGGCCTAGGCACTGTTCCTGAGCTAACACTCTACCACTTGAATGACACTCACCTTTCATCTTTTTTAGGACTTTTTTGCCTGGGCTGGCTTCAAGCTGCCATCCTAAGAGCTCAGCCTATTGAGTAGCTGGATAGCTGTATGAGACATTGGCACTTGCTAAAGGTGTTACTCTGTGTGTGTGCGTGCGTGTGTGTGTATGTGTGTGTGTGTGTGTGTGTGTGTGTGTGTGTGTGTGTGTGTGTGTGTGTGTTTACCGGGGCTTGAACTCAGAGCCTAGGTGCTATCCTTTAGCTTGTTTGCACAAGGTTGGTGCTGTACCATGTGAACTAGTGTAGCTCGGCTTCCCAGCTTTTTGATGATTCATTGGAGATAAGAGTGTACCCAGGCTAACTTTGAATCTTGATTGATCCTCAGGTGTCAGCCTTGAGTAGCTAGGATTATAGGCATGAGCCACTGGCACCCAGCTGCAAGGAAGTCTTTTCATATGCTCTTCTGTTCTAACAGCTGTCTACTTGCCCTGGCCTAGAACTTTGACCTCTACATCAGCTCCTAGCAACCCCTGACTGTGTGGAGAACCTAAAGCTCAAACCTGATCCCATTTCTTTGTCCTCAGGGGAGGGTATGTTTTGTCTGAAGCCTGGGTTGCAGGGGTAGCTGTACATGGGTGCTTGGCTGGGACAGACAAGTACTCTGTTTTATCCAAGAAGGAAAGTGTGGCCGGTTAGATACTAACAGCTCATTCTCTCATATTCCTATCTCCTCAGAGGCTGAGATATGAGGATTGCCATTCAGTGGCAGCCCAGCTAGAAAAGTCTATGAGACTCTCTTCTGCAAATAATCACAGAAAGCTGGAAGAAAAGCTGTGGCTCAAGTGGTAGAGTGCTAGCCCTCAATGAAAAAAACTCAGGGACAGAGCCCGAGCCCTGAGTTAAAACCCTGTACCAAAATGTGCACACACACATGCATGCGTGCGCGCATGCACACACACACACACACACACACACACACACACACACACACACACACACAGAGGTGTTAATGATGAGCTGAGGTAGAACTGTGGCCAGTCCTGAGGCATAATCATAGTAAACTCTCAAGGCAGATCAAGTTGTTTCTCCCTAAGTCCTTCTTGGGCTGAGGGGTCTGGGTTATGGCAGTAAGTTCCATGGGACCTGCCCCTCCATCCATGCATGGGGCCACAGGACCAACGGAAGGACACTATGGATGCTCCTTTGTAGTTGGCCCACGATTGCAGACCTTCATCTGCCCCCGAGCACTGGTGAGGAAAGCAGGGCTCCAAGCCCTGGGACTCCAGGGGTAGTGACTGCTACAAGCAGCAGCCAGCCACCTGTGGATTCCTGAGCCTACAAGTCTTTCATGAGCCCAACTCAACACCCGTCAAAGTTGTGTCTGACAGATTCGGACTTTTGTGATACTTGCGTGGGTGGGCATTACCTGCTGTGCCATCTTGCAGCTCCTGCCCCTGTTGGCCCAGAACCCTGGTATGAGATGTCGATTTCCTGCTCAGATCCACACTGCACCTTTGACAGATGCCATTCTGATGACTCGACTGAAGACCTCCGTGCCCCAAGGCTTGACCTTTCTCTGATACTGTGGCCTATTCTGTAGGAAAAGACCTCCAAAGAGGCTGCTCTGAAGACTGGTAGGACACCTAGACATTGGGAGACCCTCAGGGGCACACTGGAAAGTACTCTGCCACAGAGTGAAGTCCAAGCAGGCCAGGTGCTGTTCATGGGGCTTGAACTCTGGGCCTGGGCGCTGTCCACCAGCTCTTCAGCTTACCACTTGAGCCACAGCGCCACTTCCAGTTTTTGGGAGGTTCCTTGGAGATCAGAGTCTCCTGGACTTTCTGGCCTGGGCTGGCTTTGAACCGCGATCCTCAGGTCTCAGCCTCCTGAGGAGCTTGGAGGACAGGTGTGAGCCACCGGTGCTAGGCTGATCTGAAGTTTCACTACAGTGGACTAGGAGCTCCTGAAAGCTTTTCTTTATTTTTTTAGGTGCCAGTACTGGGGCTTGAATTCAGGGTCTGGGATTTGTCTCTTAATTTTTCCCTCAATGCTGGGACTCTATCACTTGAGCTACAGCTCCATTTCTGGCTTTTGGTAGTTCATCGGCAAGAAGAGTCTTAGTAACTTTCCTCCCTCTGATCTCTGTCTCCTGAGTAGCTAGTATTTACAGGGGTTGTGCCACTAGTGGCATTAGGCTAGAAGTTTTCTTTTTTTGAGTGGGGGGAGTCCAGTCGTTGGGCCTGAACTCTGGGCCTGGGTGCTGTCCCTCAGCTCTTCAGCTCAAAGCTAGCACTCTACCACGTGAGCACTACTTCCAGCCTTTTTCTTTTTTGCTTATGTGGTACTGAGGAATCAAACCCAGAGCCTCAGGCATGCAAGGCAACCACTCTACCACTGGGACAACTTCTCAGTCCCTAGAAGCTTTTCTTAAGCAAATGTTCTTCCCTGCATTTGCCTTGACTCCTCCATGCAAAGGAGGCCTGAGGGTCAGGAGCTATGAAAAATAGGCTGCCAGCTACAGGAAATGGCTGGGGTCCATGGTGAAAAGACAAGCTAATCTTCCCCCTGGACCCCATTCTTGGATCCCAACCTCTGCTCTACATGTGACTCAAGTACAAACCTTGACACAGCCTTGAATGACCTACCAGACTTGTCTGAAGCCACAAAACCTTCATTCCACCCACACCACCTGCTCTTAACCACACCTCAGGACTGTTGCCCATGCTGGACCTTCTGCCTGCGGCTCTCTGTCCTCTTTCACATTTTAGAACTCCTGTGGAATTTTGGCACTGGTTATATCCCCTCGTGGAGCAATCTCCCTCTCTTTTTTTTTTTTTAGTATTAAGTTTCTAGAGATGGAACTTGTGTAGGCTGACTGGCAAATGCTCTATCTTGATGTGTGTGTGTGTGTGTTTGTGTGTGTGTGTGTGTGTGTGTGTGTGTGTGTGTGTGTGTGTGTGTGTGTGCATGTGTGTGCCTGGATGCTATTCTATCCCTGAGCCTTTGTGCTCAAGGCTAGCGCTCTACTTGAACCACAAGCTCTACTTCTGGATTTTGGGGTGTTTAATTGGAGGAAAGTGTCTCATATAGACTTGGTTGCTTGCAATTGTCATCCTCAAATCTCAGCCTCCTAAGTAGCTAAGATTGCAGGGGTGAGCCCCCAGCACCTGCCCTCTACCCTACCTCTTACCTATAACATCGGACCTCCTCTGAGTCCCAGAACAATATATCTCACCAAGCTGACTTTTGTTTTGCCAGTCTTGGGGCTTGAACTCAGGGTGTGGACATGTTCCTGAGCTTATTTTGCTCAAGGCTAGCACACTACCACTTAAGACCTAGTGCCACTTTTGGCTTTTTCTGTTTCTGTGGTACTGAGGAATAGAACCCAAGGCTTCATGCATGCGTGCTAAGTAAGCACTCTACCACTAAGCCACATACACAACCCACAACCCAAGGCTCACTTCTCATGGGAGTTATGAGGGTGGGGTTTATTAACTTATCCCTTTCATTGTAGAAATCGCTGACTATTTCATATCTTTGCCAATTTGGGACCAGCCTGTGACTTGGCAATGAGGAATGATAAATGAGTGATAGCCACCAGGCCCCGGACGTCTAGGCTCACATCATACACAGGGATAGAGAATTTGAAGCCAGAACTTTTGACCGCTTCTATAGCCTAGAACCGTTGTCTCCCTGGAGGCACTCTCTGGCTTCTAGGTGTCCCAATGGGACACCTCGGCCAGAACATAAGGCTTCCGTTTTTTAAATGGCAGAGAAGGATGCTTTGTTCAAGTTGCCCGCTCAGACTTAGTACTCTCTGAGGGCTTGTCCCAGCTTGCCCAGGTTGGGTGCCTTGGCATGGGCAACCTGCTGAATGCTCATCATCCATACAAAGATACAAGGAGTTATTGCCTCCTGTTTTTTGGCAGATCTGTGGTTGTACTATGAGCCTAGATTCTGTCCCTGAGCTCCTTTTGCTCAAGTGTAGCACTCTACCCTTGGTTTTTCTTTTTCATGTGACCTCTTAGAAAGAAGGGTATCATGGACTTTCCCACCCAGGCTGAATTGAAATTGGCATTCTTTACACCTCAGCCTCCTAAGGAGCTAGGATTACAGGCAGGAGCCACTGACAACTTGCTTTCTTTTCTTCTTGTTCTTCTTCTTTTTAATCATAACAATCTGAAATCTTCACGGTGTCATTCCAATGGTTTGCATTCAAATTAAACCACTCAGGCTTGGAGTTGCAATGCTAGGTCTCCCACAAATGGAGGGAGATCCTGACAAACTCATTCCTGTTCATGTGAATGCTAATGGAATGTTATAAAAGTAATACTTAAATGTGCAGTTGCTTCATGATTCTATTTTAGAATGCCACAGAATAAGTTTTGGATTTATATCATCCATTCTATCATGATGGTATGATTAAGGATATTGACTAATTTTTAATTAATGCTTTCATATGTATTCAACCAGGATACTTCAGTAAATGGAAACATAATTTAATAGCTAATAATTGGTAATAATATATATAATTTAATATCCTCACAGTCCCTCTCTCTCGCTATATATATATATGTATATATATACATATATATATCTCAATCTACACATCTATCAACATACATATGTATATATATGTATATTTATAGATAAATATACATATATATGATAGATATGTATATTTACATATATATAAATATACATATATATTCATACCTATGATCAAGCCCCACTAGTCCCATGGGAATAGTGTGGTTTGATCATAGGTCCTCTGAGCTTCCTGGCAGCTCAGTTTGTCAGAGTCTGGTCTGCTAAGACTGTGACCCCATTTATGGATTGGGCATTGTAGTCCGTGAGTTGACATCCCAGGATGGCCAAAAATTGATTCTTTGTAGTAAGAAGCCAATTTTGACACATTGTTTTCCTTCTCTGAGAAAGTCCTTGGTCTCAGTATGATGTATAAAATATATCCTATGTGGTATGATATACTAAAAGGAGTGTTATATGTGTAATAATACTAAATAAATAAGGGTAATAAATGTCAATGAAGTAAACCCATGTATGTAAATAGATCTCATAAAGGAACATTTTTTTTCCAGTGCTGGGGCTTCAATTCAGGTCCTAGGAACTGGTCTGAATTTCTTGTCTTCAAGGACAGTGAGCCATTCCCCTTCACCCACATTGTCACAGAGTTACCCAGACCCTGAATTCAAATACCATGCCTACCAGAAAAATTGTGCAAATTCAAGCCAGGGTCTAATTATTATTATTATTATTATTATTATTATTATTATTATTATTATTATTATTATTATTATTATTA
Source organism: Dipodomys merriami (assembly GCF_024711535.1). NCBI lineage: Eukaryota > Metazoa > Chordata > Mammalia > Rodentia > Heteromyidae > Dipodomys > Dipodomys merriami. Next base: position 1,689,612 of record NW_027202993.1, on the reverse strand, counting down.
TTGCCATGTACGGGGATTGAAGTCAGGTCTTGGTATCTCTGCCACTGCCAGCACTGGGATCCTAGGACCTGAGTTCAAATCTCGGGACAGACAAAAAATATAAAAAATAAAAGGGAGAAGCATAATACTGAGAAGTTCAAGAAAGTAGTTTTACCTTTTTATTTCCTTTGTATTGTAACCATCCTGGGTCTAAATGCCAAGGCCCAGAAAGTGTACATGACCTTGCATTGCAGATGTTTGGCAGCTATTAAGGAAGCCATAGCCGAAACCGGCAAATTAGGTCTGGAGGTCGAATCCCAGGACTGCCACTAATGAATGGTGGGAGATTCTAAGAAACCCATTCCCATATGCATCCATAGGAATGGAATGTTATAAAAGTAACAATTAAATTAGTAGTTAGTGTACGATTTTATTATAAAATTATACACAACAATTATACTACATTAATTTTTCAATTAATATTTTATTATATATTCAATCATGATAATTGGTAGTAATATTTTATTTGCAGTTACATAGTATACAGACATCTCTCTCTTGTTGTACACATATACATCCATTTATCTGTCAACCAATCTACACATTTATCTGTTCATACTCTTGTCACTCCCGGGGCTCAATGGTTGGGTGCTTGCCTAGTACGTACAAAGCCCTGGGTTCGATTCCTCACTACAGCATGCACAGAAAAATCGGGACTATGTCTAGACCCTTACTCAAGACCCAGGAGTGGCACCAAATAAAAGAAAATAGAATGTTCTAACTGCAATGGTATAAGGATAGGACTTCAAATACCTCATCACCGAGCAAACCAGGAGTCTGGTGCTGACAGCTGACATTAAACTGACAGCCAGAAGTAAATCACTGCCACCCAGCCCCACGGAGCCAGATGCTGCTAGTTCACTCAGCCCTGTCATCCAAGATATTCAGGGGCTGAGATCTCACACTAGTGGGTTTAAAACCCAGCCCTTGCAAGAAGTCTGCAAAACTCTGAGCTGTGGCTCACAGTGGTAGAGCTCTAGCCTTGAGCAAAAGATCTTAGAACAGTACCTCCAACCTTCCAGTGCATTCCCTGTGGCTGACTCCCAGCCCTCCCAAAAAAACCCATCCCTCGAAATCATTAGATGTGAATTTTGTGTGGTTTGTGACGTGTTTCTGAAAGAATGCTGAAACCAAAGAAAGCACCCTAATTCTAATGACTGCGTGTGGGATACAGCTATGTGATGAGTCCTTCATGAGTTGTGTGCTGAGTCCTTCATGGGGTTCATTCTTTCATCTGGTCCTTGTAAGAGCTCCACAAGTAAGATGATGGTGCAGATGAGAAACTTGAGCCTCACCAAAATTATGTATGTACTGAAATCTAGTGAGTTGTCTTCTGCAGAAAATTGTTTATTTTTCTCAGTCGTGAACCTTGAACTCAGGGCCTAGGCACTCGACACTTTCTTGTTGGCTCATGGCTAATACCTTCCCACGTGGAGCCAAGGACTCTCTTGTAACAGAGTGTTATGATCTATGAGTCTGTAGCTGAGGTCTGTCAAACTGCCTACTCAAGAAGCTGAGATCTGAGAATCTGGGTTCCAAACTATCCCAGACACAAAGTGTCCCATGAGAATATTATCTCCTATTCACCACTTAGAAACTTGAAGTGGAAGCTGGGCACCACTAACTCACGCCTGTCCTCCTAGATACTCAGGAGCCTAAGAGCTGAGGATCAGGGTCCAAAGCCAGTCTGGGCAGGAAATTCTTGAGATGGACGCTACTCTCTAGCGACCCAACAAAAACCTGAAGAAATGCTGTAGCTAAAGTGGTAGCGCACTTGGTTTTAGCTGAAGAACTGAAGGACAGCACCTAGGCCTAGACTTCAACTCCTCCAACATACAAGAAGAGAAAGAAAGAAACCTGAAGAAGAGGGGTTAGGCTGCTTTGCATGTATGAATCCCTCGGTTTTGATTCCTCAGTATCACATCACTAAAAAATAAAGCCTGAAGTGGCCCTGAGGCTCAAGTTGTAGAGTGCTATCCTGGTACAGGAGAAACTCAGGTACAGTGCTCAGGTCTTGAATTCAAGTTCCAGGACAAATGTATGCACACACACACACACACACACACAAAGAGAGAGAGAGAGAGAGAGAAAGAGAGAGAGAGAGAGAGAGAGAGAGAGAGAGAGAGAGAGAGAGAGAGAGAGAGAGAGAGAGAGAGAGAGAGAGAGAGAGAGAGAGAGAGAGAGAGAGAGAGAGAGAGAGATCAGAAGTGAAGCTGTGACACCAAATTGTGGTAAAACGATGAGCTTCGGTTCTGAGCTCATGGTCAGCACCCAGGCCCTGTGTTCAACCCCAAAAGCTAGCCATCCATGCCTCAACTAGGAGAGCTCAAAGGTTTCAAATCCTGATGAGCTTAACCAGCCCTAGATGACAGGAATCATTGTGGTATTACACATGTGCTTAGATTCAGCAAGCTTCTGGAAACCTAAGGAGGCAACATTGCCAATTAGGAATATTTTAATTTGGTTCAGCTCTCTAGTTTTCTGCCAGAAGGACCCTTGAATTAATTGTAGCAGTTTGTTTCAACACTGGGACATAGTCTAACAAAGACAGGATAAGTACAAGGAACTTGGCATGCCACAGGAGGTGGCACAAATGAAGGCTTCCTGCCCAAACAGAGCACTGGGGAAAGAGATAGCTTGGGATACAAGGAAGCCTTTTCCTCCTCGCCTTCAGAACCCACCCACACTCATCCTCACTATTTGGCCCAGATGGAGTTGTTGTTACACAGCTGTACAGGAGTGAGGTCTTTTGTCTGCCTGTTCCAACAATGAGGCAGACTTCCTCCAGCAGCCTGAGGTGCACAGAAACCCTTAGGCTACACTGGGAACAGTGAGGGAAGCCCTGGAATATGCACTGTCTTGATAGCACTCTGTGCTATGAAGCCATTTTATTCAAAGCAAATTTCCTAGATGTGTGCCTTTCAACATAGGGACTCTAGATCTTCACTGATAGAAATACATTCATACATACATGGGTAGACATGGAGTTACTGTTTTTTGTTTTTGTGTTTTTTGTTTTTTTTTTGCAAGTCTGGGTGTTATATTATGAGCCTAGGCACTGTCCCTGAGCTCCTTTTGCTCAAGGGTAGTGCCCTTGAGAAACAGCCTCCGCCATGTTTTATTTTTAATTCTTGTAATCCCTTAGAAATAAGATTGTCCTGGGCTTTCCTGTCCTGACTGAATTCAAATTGTCATTCTCTACCTCTCAGACTCCTGAAGAGCTAGGATTACAGACAGGATCCACTGACACTTGGGTTTCTTTTCTTCTTGTTCTATTTTTCCTCATGACAATATGAAATCCTCACAGTGTCATTCTAATGGTTTGCATTTCTGAGTAAACTACTCAGGCCTGGAGTTGCAATGACAGGACCACCACCTACAAATGGAGGGAGATCTTGAGAAAATCATTCCTATCCATGGGAAGGCTTAATGGAATTTATAAAAGTTAGAATTAAATTGACAGTTAGTTCATGATTCTCTTATAGAATGTCACACAAAAATTATTGGATTATGTCTTCCATTCTAACACCCTGGTTTGGTTTTCCTAATTAAAGAACACTGACTTCTTTTACATTAATACTTTAGTAAGTATTCAACCATGATACTGCATTAAATGGAGACTTAATTTAATAACTAATAATTCACAATATATATAATTTAATATCCTCACATTGTCTCTCTCATCTATATAGCAAACTACACATCTATCTATCTATCTATCTATCTATCTATCTATCTATCTATCTATCTATCTATCTATCTATCTATCTATCTATCTATCTATCTACCTACCTATCTATGTCTATCTATCTATCTATCTATATCTATTTTTCTATATCTATGCCTATATCTAACAATCTATCTATCTGTCTATCTATCTATCTATCTATCTATCTATCTATCTATCTATCTATCTATCTATCTATCTATCTATCTATCTATCTATCTATCTACCTATCTATCTACCTATATATATATATATATCCCGCTATTATGGCTTAATCCCAGGTCCTCAGAACTGGCTGGCAGCTCAGTTTGCCAAAGGCTTTTGTTCTAAAACTGACTCATTCATAAATTATGCATTGTGGGCTGTGAGTTCAAATCCCAGCAATGCCAAAAGTTTATATGTGCAATAAGAAGCCAATTTTGACACAATTTTTCTTCTCTGATAAAGTCTAAATATGATGTATAATCCATATGCAAATATATCCATGTGATAAGATATAATAAATGAAAAAATGTTATATATGTAATAATGCTAAATAAAATAAACAATGAATAAAGAAGGGTAATAAATGGAGTAAACCTATGTATGTAAAAAGATCTCATATATGAGTTTATTTTTCCAATCATGGGGCTTGAATTGAGGCCCTTGAAGCTGGTCTGAAATTCTTGTCTTCAAAGACGGTGAGCTTCCCCTCCCCCACAGTGCCACAGAGTTCCCCAGACCGAGTTCAAATCCCAGGCCTGCCAGAAAAATTGTGCAAATTCCAAGCCAGGGCTTTAATTTTTTTGGCCAGGCCCAGGCCTTGAAATCAGCTTGTGGCAACTCTGCCTCAGCCTTGATCACTCTAGGCTGGGGTGCAGCCTCTGGACCCACAGCTCATCCTAGGACCTGAGTTCAAATCTTTCGAGTGGCAAAATAAGGTGAAGTGTTGGGAAGGTGGCTCAGTAGTAGAGTGCTTGCCTTCCATGCATAAGGTCCTGAGTTCGATTCCTCAACAACACATAAGCAGAAAAAAGCTGGAAGTGTTGCTATGGCTCAAGTGGTAGAACGATAGCCTTGAGCTGAAGAGTTGAGGGACAGTGCACAGACTCAGACTTCTGTCTGACAACTGACAAAAAAACGAGGGTGAAAGAAGGAGAAGAATAAAACTGGGAAGTTCCAGAATGTGGTTTTACATAGTTTTTTCCTTTGAATTGTGACCATCTTGGGTCTAAATGACAGAGCCCGGAAAGTGTACGTGACCTTGCACTGCTGAAGTTTGATGGGCTATCAGGGAAGCCATAACCAAAACCAGCAAATTGGTCCGGGGTTCAAAACCCCGCCACCTACAAATGTCAGGAGATCCTAAAAATGCATTCCGATAGACAGTGATAAGAATGGAATGTTGTCAAAGTAACAATTACATTAGTACTTAGTATATGTTTATATTATAAAATTATACAAAATAATCGTAGTACATTGCTTAATTTTCAATTAATACTTTATTATGAATTCAAACATGATACCTAAATAAAGGAAGAAATAATTTATTAATTGATAATTGGTAGTAAAATAGTATATATAACTTAATAATATACAGACATCTCTCTCTTGTTTCATATATATATATATATATATATATATAAAACCAAAAATATCTATTTCTACACTTGTCACTACTGGGGCTCAGTGGTAGTGTGTTTGGCTAGTATGTATGAAGCTCTGGGTTCATTTCCACACTATCACATGCAAAGAAAAAGCCAGAAGCGGTGCTGTCACTGAAGCACCAAAAAAAGTTAGAAAGTTATGACTGCAACTATAGAATGCCAGGACTTCAAATACCTCATGACAGAGCAAGCCAGGAGTCTGAAGCTGATGGCTATCATCTAACCTGACTTAGCCAGAGGTCAACAGCTGCAGACCAAATCCATGGAACCAGACACTGCTGGCTCACCCCTAGCTGCTCAGGGATGAGTTCTGAAACTGGTGGTTTGAGTACTCAGCCCTGGCAGGAAGTTTGTGAGACACTGAGCTGAGGCTCACAGTGGTAGAATTCTTGGGTTGAGGAAAAGGTCTTAGGAGAGTACCCTCAACCTATGAGTGCAATCCCCAAGGCTGAGGACCCTCACCCCCATTAACCACCCCTCTAAACCATTAGATGTGAACTTTTGTGGTTTTTGACATTTTTCTGAATGAATCGTGATACTGATGAAAGCACCTGAATTCTAATGACAGCTTGTGTGAGACAGCTATGTGATGATTCCCTCCTGGGGTGGTGGGTGCTGAGTCCTTCATAGGGTGTTATGTGCTGAGTCCTTCATGGGGTGTATTCTTCCATCTGGTCCTTGTTAGAGCTCCACAAGTAAGATGATTGTGCAGATGAGAAAGTTGAGGCTCAGATATGTCCCCAAGGCAGGGCCAAATTTATATATGTACTGAACTCTAGTGACTTGTCTCCTGCTGACAATTGGTTTGGTTTAGTTTTCTCCATCATGAACCTTCAACCCAGAGCCTAGGCGCTGATTTTCCTCTTGGGCTAGCACTCTACCACGCGGAGGCAAAGACCCCCTTACAGCAAATTGTCACGGCTTAGGTGTTTTTATCTGAGGTCTATCATCCTGCCTGCTCAGGAATCTGAGGATTTGGGTTCCAAACTATCCCAGAAACAAACGGTCCCATGAGACTATTATCTCCTATTCACCACTTAGAAACTTAAAGTGGAAGCTGGGTACCAGTGACTCGCACCTCTCATCCTAGCTATTCAGGAGCCTGAGAGCTGAGGATCATGGTCCAAAGCCAGCCTTGGCAGGTGATTCTTTGAGATGGTTATTTCCAAAGAAACACCAGAAAGCCTGAAGGGGCGCTGTAGCTCAAGTGGTAGAGTGCTAGACTTGAGCTGAAGAGATCAGAGACAGCACCCAGGCCCAGACGTCAACTCCTCCAACTTACAAGAAAAGAAATTAAGAAACCTAGGCTTGAATCCTCAGTACCATATCCCTAGAAAAAAAAGTCTGAATTGGCTGTGTGGCTCAAGTGGTAGAGGGCTGTCCTTGTACAGGAGAAACTAAGGTACAGTGCTCAGGTCCTGAATAAAAGCTCCAGGTCTGGTGTATGCACATGCACACACACACACACACACACACACACACACACACACACACACACACACACACACACACATACACAAAGATACAAGAAATGAAGCAGTGACACCAAATGGTAAAGCAAAGAGCTTATCCTCTGAGCTCCAGGTCAGCACCCTGGTCCTGTGTTTAACCCGAAGTCTTCCTACTCAAGGCCCAACTCAAAGATGGCAAAGGTTTCAATACATGATGAGCTTCACCAGCCCTAGATGACAGGAAGCATTGTGATTTTGCACAAGTGCTTAGTTTTAACAAGCTCCCAGAAAACTAGGGAAGCACCTTTGATAATTAGGAATCTTATTAGGTTCAGCTCCCTAGTTGTCTGCCAGACAGACTCTTGAATTAACTGTAGTAGTTTTTTTTCAATACTGGAACATAGTCTAACAAAGACAGAATGAGTGCAGGAAACTTGACCTGCCATGGGAGGTGGCACAAATGAAGGCTTCCTGTCAAAACAGAGCACTGGGGAGAGAGAGAGAGCTAGGGGTACAAAGAGGCCTTTTTCTCCTGGCCTTCAGAACCTGCCCTCACTCATCCTCACTAATTGCCCCACATAAATTTTTTGTTACACAGCTGAACAGGAGTGAGGCTTTTTTTCTGCCTGTTCCAACAATGAGGCAGACTTCCTCCAACAGCCTTGGGTGTGCAGAAACCCTCAGGCTACACTGGAAACAGTGAAGGGATCCCAGGATCATGCACTGTCTTGAAAGCACTCTCTGTGCTATGAAGTCATTCTATTCAAAGCAAATTTCCTATCTGGGTTCCTCTCTTCATAGCGACTTTGGATGTTCTCCGATAGAAATACATGCATACATACACAGACACACAGACTTAATGGCTGTTTTTTTGTGTGGCCACTCCTGAGGCTTGAACTGTGAGCCTAGACATTGTCCCTGAGATCCTTTTGCTGAAGGGAGCACTTTATTGTGTCCTAAACCATGATTACCCTAGGCTGGGGGGCAGCATTTACACCCACAGATGATCCAGGGATCCTAGGACCCGAGTTCAACCCCTAGCACTGGCAAAAAAAATCAAAGCAACAAAAATGGAGGGAAAAACCAGGAAGTTTTATACAACCATTTTACCTTTGTTTCCTTTGCACTGTGACAACCCTGGGTCTCAATAACTCAGCTTGAAAATTGTACATGTCCTTGAATGGACGAAGGCTGGGGACTCTCAGTGAAGCCTGAGCCCAATCCAGACATCTAGGCCCTGAGTTTGATCCTGGGGCTGCCACCTACACATGGCTGAAGATGCTAGGAAAGTCATTCCTATCTATTCCTATCTATAGGAAGACTAATAGAATGTTTGGCATGTACCAATAGAATTACTAATTAGCTAATCAATCTAGTGTAAGATTGTACACAATAAATATAGGTCATTGATTAATTGAATTAATACTTTATTAAGTCTTCTACCGAGATTAATTAATGGACTCATAATTTTAGACCAAATAATAGGTAGCAATAGAATATATAAAAAGAAGGTATAGACATCACTTATATAGAGAGTTATGCAGTAGAATCTACACAAATGTCTATCTGTCTCGGTATACATTTATGTATAGATGCATATGCATATGTAAATACACACACACTGCAATCTACACATCTATCTGTTTATATATTGGCCACTCCTAGGGCTTGATCTCAGGTCCTCAAATTTGCCCACCAACTTCACTTGCATCAGACTGGTGTGCTAACATTGATCCATTTATGAAGTGGGTCTTGTAGGCCTAGAGTTCAAATCACAGAACAGCCAAAAACTTAATCCTGGTGGAAGAAGCTAATTCTCCCACTTGTTTTCCCTATCGGCGAAAGTCCTGGGTCTCAGGAATGATGGATAATACGTAGGCATATCTATGTTCTATGTAATAGGATGTAAAAATATTATATGTGTAATCATACTCACTAAAATACTTAAGAAATAAGTAAAACACAAAATAAAATCAATAACTACATGAACCGCAATATGCAGTAAACTGTAAATATAAATCATGTATTTAAAATATATACAAATATTATTTTTTCAAGTGCTAGGACTTGAATTCAGGCCCTGGGAACAGGCCTGACTTTCTTGTCTTCCAGCATGGTGAGCTTCCGCTTCCCACACAATGCTGCAGATTTCCCAGACCCTGAGTTCAAATCCCAGGCCTGGCAGAAAAAATGGCGTCAATTCCAAGCCACGGGGCCTCATAATTTTAAAAATATTTTTAATGTATTTATTCATTTATTTTTATTTTGTCAAGCACAGGGCTTGAACTCAGATCATGGCAACTCTGCCTCAGCATTTTTTTTTTTTTTTTTTTGCTGGTTGTGCGGCCTGAACTCTGGCCCTGGGCACTGTCCCTCAGCTCTTCAGCTCAAGGCTAGCACACTATCACTTGAGCCACAGCACCACTTGCAGCTTTTTCTGCATATGTGGTACTGAGGAATCGAACTCTGGGCCTCATGCATGCAAGGCAAGCACTCTACCACTGAGCCACCTCCCAGCCCCCTCTGCCTCAGCTTTGATCACTCCAGGCTGGGTTGAAGCCACTGGACTCACAGCCGAACCTGGGTTCCTGGGCCCCAAAGATTGACAGGAATAAAAATAAATAAAAGGACACAGATAAAGTTTCCCTTATTTGCAATAACTAGTATATGTCTGAGTCAAGCAGAAAAGGTCAGATAAGGTGATGTTAGGAAAATGAACTCCAAGATAATTATTGAAAAGGTTTTTTATTTTCTTCAATTATTTCTAACATATTTATAAGATGATTTCTATGTTGTTCGTATGTCCCTTTTCCACGGTATAACCCGAGCTTTCACTGTATTTAATGGTGGTATAATTTGTGGAGGGGAAGGGAAAAAACAAATCGTTTAAATAGGGATACAGGTTGACCTATTGCAACAATGTGATGTACAAGTCATTATGTCAAAAAATGAACTTTACAACATTGGTGGGGGGAGGACCTGGTAGGGGATCAGGGAAGGTATGGGAAGGGATGGGAAGGGGAAACATATGAGGAGGCAATGATGTTTGATTAAAAAAATGTACTCATTATCTTGCCCATGTAATTGTAACCATTCTGTACGGTATTTAAAAAAAGAAAAACAACAACAACAAAAAAACCCAAAAAACAAAACAAAAAAAAAAAACAATCGGCAACTCGCAGATGGCTGCCGGTTTTACATTTGTTTTCTTTGCAAGGTGACCATACTGGGTCTGAATGACATGGCTGAAAAGTTTTTCTAGCCTGGCATTGCTGAAGGCTGGCAGGCCACCAAGGAAGCCATAGGCCAACACGGCCACATAGGCCCTGTGTTTGAAGCACAGTCCTGACCCCTACCAATGCAGGGAGATCCCAAGAGTCTGGTTCCTATACACAGGAATACCGATGGAAGGTTATGAATGTCAAGGTTGAATTAGTTGTTCCTGAATGATACTACTATAAAATTGAACAGAGTGATTTTAGGAAGCCGATGGATTTAAATGGATATTTTTGACACATTAAAAGAATACTATTAATTACATGGACGCAATAGTTTCAGGAGAGTAGTTGATTTAATTAATATTTCATTAAGGGTGAAAATGAAAATATTAATTACATGGAGGCATAATAAATACCCAAGAATTGCTACGAATGTAGTATATATAACTGAAGAATGTATAGACATCTCTGGCACTCTTTAAAGATCTGTATTTATTTGTGTACTACTATCTGCATATCAATCTGTTCTTATTTTGTCAATACCTGGGTCTCAATCTCAGGTTCTGTAAGCTCTATATGCCCAAGGCTGGTGTGCTGACACTCACCCATTCATGAATTGGGCCTTGCAGGCTATGAGTTCAGATGCCAGCACTCACAAAAATTGAATCATGGAGTAAGAAGCCTATGGTGACACATGTTTTCCTTTTCTGTGAAAGTCCTGGGTGTCAGGTGTGAAGTTTCATACATAGACAAATCTATATCCTATATAATAAATGTAGTAAATGTTTCATGTGTAATAACAGTCAATAAAATAAATGGTAAATAAATGAATAAAACAAAAAATAAAATGAATAACTACACTAAGTGCTATATGGAATCAACATACAGGGTTCGATATCAGGGCCTGGGAACTGCCTGGCAGCTGAATTGGCTAGAGACTGCTGTGCTGGCAGTCACCTATTCATGAACTGAGCCTTCTAGGCCCTGAGTTTAGATCCAAGCACTGCCAAAAATGTAATCATGGAGTGAGAAGCCGAGGGTGACACGTTTTCCTCTTCTTTGAAAGTGCTCGGTGACAGGTAGGATGTATAAATTATATGCAAATCTATATGCTGTGCAATAGGATGTCATAAAGGTAAGAAATGACATAGGTGGAAGAAAAACAGATTGAATTAGTAGTGAATCGTTCTGGGATAAAATTAGACACAATAATTATAGGACTTGGATGTTTAATTAATATTTTATTGAGCATTATGAGAAAAAAAAATTACATGGAGACATAATTAAATACCTACTAATTGGTAGTAACACACGATGCATAATTTAATTTGTCTCATTTATAAAATATGTAATTATATGTACGGATGTATGTACATATATGATAAATAATAACAGTATATTGAGTAATTTTTTTGAAAAATTTTTTTAATTTAATTTTATTTTATTTGAGAACATACTGTACAGAGGGACTACAATTACATGGGCAGGATAATGCATACATTTCTTACCAAGCATTGCAGCCTCCTCCTTTGTTTACCCTTCACCTCCCTTCCCAGCCTTCCCCCTCCCCCAGGCCAATTATACCCCCTACCCCCCCACACCGACATTGTAAAGCTGGTTTTGACATGACATTTTGTACTTCTCATTGTGGCAACAGGTCCACCTGAATCCTTAAACGACTTGTTTGTCCCCATCTCCTCCACATGTTATACATCAAATATAGTGAAAGCGGGGGTTACACTGTGGGGGAGGGACATACAAAGCAACAAAGAAATAATCTTATAAATGCGTTAGAAACACATGCATGAAAGAAACGAAAACATTGAAATACATATTTAAGGGTTCATTTTCCTAACATCACATTATCTGACCTTTTCCGCTTGACTCATACCTATACTAGATATTGCAAATAAGGGAAACCATGGGACCTATGCTTCTTTGGGCCTGGCTTACTTCACTTAATATATTTTTTTCCAAACCTTTCCATTTCCTAACAAATGTGGAAATGTCATTCTTTCTGATGGAGGCATAGAATTCCATTGTGTATATATACCACATTTTCTTGATCCATTCATCTACTGAGGGGCATCTGGGTTGGTTCCATATCTTAGCTATGGTAAATAATGCTGCAATAAACATAGTTGTGCTGGTAGCTTTAGTGTGGTCTTGTTTGTAAACATTTGGGTAAATGCCCAAAAGTGGGATTGCTGGATCATAGGGGAGATCTATGTGAAGTCTTTTGAGGAACCTCCATACTACTTTCCAAAGTGGTTGGACAAGTTTACATTCCCACCAACAATGAAGTAAGGTTCCTTTCTGTCCACATCCCCTCCAGCATCTGTTGTTGTTAGAGTTCTTGATTTTTGCTGTTCTAACTGGAGTGAGGTGATATCTCAATGTTGTTTTGATTTGCATTTCTTTTGTGGCTAGGGATGTTGAACATTTCTTCATGTGTCTATTGGCCATCCTTCTTTCTTCTTCAGAGAAGCTTCTCTTTAAGTCTTTTGCCCCCTTATTTATTTTGCAGTTGTTTCTTTGAGGATTTGTTGTTGGGTGGTTTAATTTTTTGAGTTCTAAGTATATTTTAGATATGAGACACTTGTCCGTTGTATGGCTAGTAAAGATCTTCTCCCAATCCGTGGGCTTTCTATTGATCTTGCTAGCTATGTCATTTGCCCTGCAGAAGCTCTGCAATCTTATGCAATCCCATTTGTTGAACCTTTCTTTGATTTGTTGTGCTTCCGGGTCTCTATTCAGAAAATTTCGGCCTGAACCAAGGAGACCTAGGGTTTCTCCTATTCCATCCTGTAATGTTTTCAGAGTGTCTGCTTTGAGTTCAAGGTCTTTGATCCATTTGGAATTGATTCTGGTGCAGGGTGATATATAAGGATCTAGCTTTAGTTTTCTACATGTAGTTAACCAATTTTGCCAGCACCATTTACTGAAGAAGCTGTCTTTCTTCCATTCTATTGTTTTAGATTCCTTATCAAAGATTAGATGGCTATAGGTCTGTAGGTTCATTTCTGGGTTTTCAATTCTATTCCATTGGTCCTGAGGTCTGTTCTTATGCCAATACCAAGCTGTTTTGATTACTATGGCTTTATAGTAGAGTTTGAAATTTGGTATTGTTATTCCTCCAGCAGTGTTCTTTCCGTTGAGGAGCGTTTTTGCTATTCGGGGTCTTTTATTGTTCCATATGAATTTTTGGATTGCCTCTTCTATTTCCTTGAAGAATGAGTGTGGAATTTTGATAGGTATCGCGTTGAATTTGTAGATAGCCTTGGGAAGTATTGCCATTTTCACGATGTTAATCTTTCCATTCCAGGAGCATGGGAGGTTTTGCCATTTTTTAAGTTCTGTGTTGATTTCCTTTTTCAAGATTTTAAAGTTTTCATCATAGAGGTCTTTCACTTCTTTAGTTAAGTTAATTCCTAGGTATTTTATTTTTTGTGGGGCTATTACAAATGGAGTTGCTTTCCTAATTTCAGCCAAACTTTTCTCATTGTTGGCATATAGTAAAGCCATTGATTTTGGGGGGTTAATTTTATAACCTGCTACTTTGCCAAACTTTTGAATCAGCTTGAGTAATTTGGGAGTGGAGTCTATGGGATTCTTTAAACACAAGATCATGTCATCTGCAAAGAGGGAGAGTTTTATTTCTTCTTTCCCTATTTGGATCCCCTTTATGTCTGCATCTTGTCTTATTGCTGTAGCTAGGCATTCTAATACTAGATTGAAGAGAAGTGGAGAGAGTGGGCATCCTTGTCTTGTTCCTGAGTTAAGAGGAAATGGCTTTAGTTTTTCACCATTGAGTATAATGCTGGCTGTAGGTTTGTCATATACAGCCTTTATTGTATTGAGGAATGTTCCATGGATTCCTAATTTTTCCAGAACCTTCATCATAAAGGGGTGTTGGATCTTGTCAAATGCTTTTTCTGTATCTATTGAGATAACCATGGGTTCTTATTCTTGCTCCTGTTGATGTGATGAATAATATTAATTGATTTGCGTATATTGAACCAGCTTTGCATCCCTGAAATGAGTCCTGTTTGATCATGTGGTATGATTTTTTGGATGAATTGTTGAAGTCGATTGGCCAAAATTTTGTTGAGAAGTTTTGCATCAATGTTCATCAAAGAAATGGGTCTATAGTTCTCTTTCTTTGATGAGTCCCTGCCTGGTTTTGGGATGAGGGATATGATGGCTTCATAGCATGTGTTCGGTAGTGAGCTTTCTCTTTCAATTTCATTGAAGAGTTGGAGGAGTATTGGTGTGAGCTCTGCCTTGAAGGCCTTGTAAAATTCTGCTGTAAAACCATCTGGTCCTGGACTTTTCTTAGCTGGGAAGTCTCTTATTGCTGTTTCTATTTCAATGCTTGATATGGGCCTGTTAAGATAGTTTAACTCATCTTGGTTTAGTTTTGGCATGTCAATATTTGCTAGGAAAAGGTCCATTTCTGTCAAGTTCTCAAACTTATTAGCATAAAGTTTTGAGAAGTATTCCCTTATAATGTTCTGAATCTTGGTTGTTTCCGTGGTGATGTTTCCATTCTCATCTCTGAGTTTATTAATTTGGGTGTGTTCTCTACTTTTTCTGATAAGGTTTGCTAAGGGTCTGTCAATTTTGTTAAGTTTTTCAAAGAACCAACTCTTTGTTTTGTTGATTCTTTGTATAGTTTATTTGGATTCTAATTCATTTAATTCTGATTTAATTTTGATTATTTCTTTCTGTCTACTGGATTGGGGTTTATCTTGCTGTTCTTTTTCAAGGAGGTTTAGATGTGTCATTAAATTGTTATTTTCAGATCTCTCCAATTTGTTGATGAAGGAGCTCAGAGCTAAAAACTTGCCTCTGATTACTGCATTTGCTGTGTCCCAGAGGAGCTGGTAATTTGTGTGTTCATTTTTGTTGAATAGCATGAACATTTGAATTTCCTTTCTAATCTCTTCCATGACCCACTCATGATTCAGCAGTGTGTTGTTCAGCCTCCATGTGACACCGGACTTTCTTTGGTGGCTTTTGGTGTTGAGTTCTAATTTTATTCCCTTGTGGTCAGAGAGAATGCAAGGAATAATTTCAATGTTTCTGAATTTAGACAAGTTTTGCTTTGTGGCCTAAAATGTGGTCTATTTTAGAAAACGTTCCATGTGCTGCTGAGAAGAACGTGTATTCTTATGCTGCTGGTTGAATGTTCGGTAAATGTCTGTTAAGTCTAGTTGATCTATGCAGCTGTTTATATCTGCGGTTTCTCTGTTGAGTTTTTGCCGAGTTGATCTGTCTAGTGGGGAGAGTGGTGTGTTAAAATCCCCAACAATTAATGTCTTTGGATCTATATGGGATTTGATGGAAAGTAGTCTTTCTTTGATAAATTTGGGTGCTCCATTGTTTGGCTAATAGATATTTAGAATTGTAATATCCTCCTGAAGGAGTGATCCTTTAATTAGTATGTAGCGACCTTCTTTATCTCTTCTCACGATTTTTAATTTGAAGTCTATTTTATCTGATATTAGGATTGCAACTCCCGCCTGTTTATGAGGGCCGTTTGCTTGGTAGATTTTGTTCCAGCCTTTAACATTGAAAATGTGTTTGTTTTTACGGGCAAGATGTGGCTCCTGCAGCCAGCAGATAGAAGGGTCTTGTTTTTTAATCCAACTAGACAGTCTATGTCGCTTAATTGGAGAGTTCAGTCCATTAACGTTAAGAGATAGGACTGAGAGGTATTTGGGAGTTCCTGCCATGTTATCCACCTTCTTGGGGGCTGCGAAAACTGGGTTCTTCCTAAGGTTCTTGGATTCTCAGTTTGGGTGCAGTTTCTTGGCCTTTGTTGCGTTCTTGTTGGTTTTCTATGTGTAGGACATCTTTAAGAAACTTTTGTAGGGCTGGTGTGGTGGAGATGTATTGTTTCAATTTTTTTTTGCTATGGAAGGTTTTTATTTGGCCTTCAGTTATGAAGGAGAGTTTAGCTGGGTACAGTATTCTTGGTTGATAGTTGTTTGTTTTTAGGGCATGGCCTACGTCATTCCAGGCTCTTCTTGTTTTGATTGTCTCTGCTAAGAAATCTGAGGTGATTCTAATTGGTTTCCCTTTATAGGTGATTACCCTTTTCTCCTTGACAGCTTTAAAGATCTTTTCCTTGGTCTGGGTTGATCCTGTGTGGATTATAATGTGATGGTGGGATGTCCTATTCTGGTCTGGTCTATTTGGGGTTCTAAAAGCTTCTTGTATCTGAATAGGCCTATCTTTTTGTATGTTTGGGAAGTTCTCTGCTAGGATCCTGTTAAACAAATTTCCTAGACCATTAACTTCTGTTTCTAGGTGCTCCTCTACACCCATTATCCTTAGATTGGGCCATGGATGGTTGTTTGTTCTTTCTCTATAATATCTAGGCTGTCTTCAATCCCTGAGATTCGATCTTCTGCATGGTCTAACCTGCTGTCAAGACTCTCTACTTTGTTTTTTATCTCTTTTCCTTCTAATTGGTCAGCTTTGATGGCATCAAGTTCTTTGTTGAAGCTCTGTTTTAGGTCTTGTATGAATTTCTTTACTTCCTTAATTTGGTGTTCAGTGTTTGTTCTCAAATCACTTAGTTGATTGGTTATGGTTTCTTTGGACTCCCATTCCTTCTGTTGGGTTCCAATCAGCATTCCCTTTGTGGTCTCCCTGACTTCCTTCAGCTCTTTCTTAATGGATTCCATGAATGCCTTTAGTGATCTTTCTGTATTCTCTACCTGGTCTCTCAATTCCTGAATTACTCTTTGATTAGCTTCCTCCTGTCTGTGGGATTCCTGCAGTTCTCTTTCTTCCCGTTCGTGGGATTCCTGCAGTTCTCTTTGAGTGTTCTCTGCCTGCTCATGCCATTCCTCCCTTTCTCTTTGAGTATTCTCAAGTTGTTCACGCAAATCCTGTATCAGTTTTTGAGTAGCTTCCTCACGCTTATGATATTCCTGTATAAACTTCTGGGATGCCTCCTCTCTCTCCCTATCACGCTCATACAGAGTCCTTTGTACATTGTCAAACTTCTCATTTATCATGTTTGCTATTAGTGTTTGTAGAGCTATTTGGGAACTCTCCTCTGATTATCAAGATTGGGAATTGAGATACCCGAATTTGCCATTTTTCTTGTGTTTTTCCGGCTTACTCGGCCCATTTGAGATGAAGATTGCACCAGTTTTGTGCTAGAACACTATCTTAAGGCAACCATCAACCAAAGTTTGCATTTGTACAGTCAATAGTCTACAGATACAATCTAGTTAAACAGATACATCTATTCAACATCAAACAACTATATGTTAAAGGACTTCGAACTGCAGAAAAGAATTTGGAAAACCAGAAATTATTAGGATTAGGGAGAGATGTGGGTAAAAAATAGGAATAGATTGGTGTGCGGAGGCACAGGGAGAGTTAACTATGTCCTAATCACAATGCAGGAAATGGGTTGGGTAGGATGCAAGTAGAGAGAGAGAGAAAAAGAAGAGACGGAAAGGGGAATGAAGAGAGACCAGAAAAAAAATAGAAACGTAAAAATTAGTGTTATTATAGAGGTTAAAAGACCGTCTATTTAGAGAGGAATGTGAATATGTTGAGAGAAGGGGAGGGACATAGAGGAGATGTGAAAAACTTTAAGGATGGGAAATGGAGAAGAAAAGATCAGAAGTTCAATAGAGCTAGACAAAAAACAAAAAGATAATTAAGAAAGAAAGAAAAAGAGAAAGAAGACAAGAAAAGAAAGGAAAACGCTCATTCACATATTCCTAAAATACAAATTATAAGATGAGAAAAAAAAAGTTACTGGAAAACAATTATTTTTTCAGAAGAGGCAAAAATTAAAGATTAATAAAAGTTTTAGAAGGGAAAAAAATTTATATATATATATATAAGGTAACAAAAAACATAAAACAAGCAAAAAAAGAAAAGAAGAAGAAGAAGAAAAAAAAAAGAAAAAAAATCTGTTGATTTTTTTTTTGGGGGGAGAGGAGTGGGAAGAATCCTGTATCTCCCTTTTGTCTGTAACCAGTCTCTTGTTGGAATCTCTGGTCAGCTTGAGGTCCTCTGGCTTGATTGGTTTCTTAAATCGGTTGGTTGGAAGAGGCAGAAAAATGCTCTGCTTTACCCAAGATTTTGAGATCCCCCTCTCAGGTTAGTTTTCTGGGAGGGTGATCTGCTTTGAGAATCACAAAAGAGAGGGATGTGGTGATGAGGCTAGGTTCTGGGTAGAGTTGAGGCCTTTCAACAAACAGTAGCTTTTCCCTGGGGCTATTTTGTGATAAAGCTCACAGCGCCCAGCCTGGAGCCATTCTCAGGGTTTCTGTTTTTCAATTGATTGTGGTGGCTGCTAGAGGGAGGGGCAGCCTCTGGCTCTGGTTACCCAGTGAGGCAAGGCACTCCAATGGCTGGCGCCTGAGCTGGGTGACTTTTCCCTGAATGGAGCTGAGTCTGGCAGGTCACTTCGCCGTTAAGTTCTTGTGACCTGCTAAATGACTCGTTTTATTCCAAGGCCTGAGCTGGAGCTAGCAGCTCCTCCGAGCTTTGTCGGTATCCAAGATGGAGATCACCAGTGCTGGGGGGGAGGGGTGGCCTTCCCTCCTCTGCTCCCTGAGAAGGAGTGAGGACGTCGGGCTTATACTCACGCCGAGTCTTGGATCCTGGGTCGTCTCTGGTCTGCAAACAGCAGGATGAAGATGTCCGCTCCTTGTCGGTTCTTGTTGGTGTTGAGTAGAATCCGCTCGTCCGCTGCATCTGGCTCCTTCGTCCCGGACTCTCTGTGTCTCAGGTATGACCCCGCGGCGGTGGTTGCCGCCACGACCCTGCCACCGCAGTGGCAGCTGATGTGTTTCCTTGGCTTCCCCTCTCTTGTCTAACTCTCTGTCCTGTGATGGCACACTTGGTGTGAATCTCTGGCTTAGAACTGTTCACTGGAACTCTAAAACTGCTTTCTATACGAGAGCTTGTTCAGATTCCAGCTTCTCCTCCGCCATCTTCCCGGAACTCATCTATATTGAGTAATTATTAATTAATGCTTTATTAATTGTTCAACTGGGACACATCATTAAATGGCGACATAATTTAAAACCTAATAATTGGTCGTAATATTATCTATAATTCAATAATATACAGACATCTCTCTTTTTGTGTATATAATACTGATATATAGGAAGCTCTATCTATTTATACTTCATTCACTCCTGGGCCTCGGTGGTTGAATGCTCACCTAGTAAGCAAGAAGCCCTGGGGTGGATTTCTCAGTGCCACATAAACAGAAAATCCAGAAGTTCTGCTGTTTTTCAATCAATGGAATGTTAGCCTGCAGCACCAACACTTAGGGACATTTTCTAAGCCCTTACTCAAGCCCCAGGACTGCTGCCAAAATAAAGGTAGAATGTTCTACCTGCAATGATATAAGGACAGGACTTCAAATACATCATCACAGAGCAAGCTAGGAGTCTGGCGCTGACAGCTGCCACTTAACCTCAATTAGCCATATGTAAACTGCTGCAACCCAGCTGCACCGAACCAGACGCTGATTGCTGGTTTAACCCCATCATCCTAGCTGTTTGAGGGCTTTAAAACCCAGACCTGGCAGGAAGTCTGTGAGACGCTTCAAAACGTGGCTCCTAGTGGCAGAGCTCTAGCCCTGAGCAAATGTTATTAGAACAGTATTCACATGCTTTGAGTTCAAGCCCCATGGGTAACCCCCCTCAAAAAAAAAACACCCCTCTAAACCATTAGATGTGATCTTGTGTGGTTTGTGAAATGTTCCTCAAAGAAGGATGATACTGATGAAACCACCCTAAATCTAATGACAATTTATGGAATAGAGCTATGTGCTGAGCCCTTCATAGGGTGCTCTGTGCTGAGTCTTGCACAGTGTGCTATGTGTTGAGTCCTTTACAGGATGCCATGTGCTGAGTCCTACATTGGGTGCAGTGTGCGGAGTCATGCAAAGTTCCACGTGCTGTGTCCTTTACAGGGTGCATTCATTCATCTGGTCCTTGTAAGAGCTCCACAACTGAGATGATTTTGCAGACGAAATGTGATATATATATATATATATATATATATATATATATATATATATATGAAAAAAATGACACTGCCACATTTGTTAGGAAATGGAAAGATTTCGAAAAAAATATATTAAGTGATGTAAGACAGGCCCAAAGAAACACCGGTCCCATGGTTTTCCTTATTTGCAATAACCAGTATATGCCTGAGACAAGCAGGTACTGTCAGATATGTTGTTCTTAGGCGAAATGAACCACACCATAAGGATTCAAATGTTTGTTTTTTTTTTCTTTCATGCGGTTGTTTATAATATATTTAAAGGATGATTTATTTGTTGCTTTGTAGGTCTCTCCCCCACAGTATAACCCTTTTTTTCACTGTATTTGATGTTCGTATAATTTGTGGAGGGGAAGGGAAAAAGCGAATCGTTTAAATAGGGATACAGGTGGACCCATTGCCACAATGAGATGCACAATTCATTACGTCTAAAAATGAACTTTACAACTTTGGTGGGGGGGAGTGAGGGAGAAGGGATAGGAAGGGGAAACAAAGGAGGAGGCAACAATGTTTACTAAGAAATGTGTTCAATACTTTGCCTATGTAATTGTAAACTCCTCTGTATGGTATTTTCACAATAAAGAAAAAAAAAGACGTTTGATTAAAAAAAAAGAATATTGTGGCTCAGATGTGTCCCCATGGCATGGACAAAATTATGTATTACTGAAGACTATTGAGTTGTCTCATGCAGACAATTGTTTTGTTCTGTTTTTTCTGTCATGAACCTTGAACTTGGGGCCTAGGCACTGACCCTTATCTCTAAGCTCATGGATAGCCCTCCACCACGTGGAGCCAAGGAGCCCTTTGCAGCAGAGTGTCACAGCCTAGGGGTCTATAGCTGAGGTCTGTCATCCTGCCATCTCAGGAAGCTGAGATCTGAGGATCTGGGTTCCAAACTATCTCAAACACAAAATGTCCAATGAGACAATTATCTCCAGAAACCTGAATTGGAAGTGTGGTTATTGTGGCTCATGCCTGTAATCCTAGCTACTCAGGAGGATGAGATCTGAGGAACATGGTTCAAAGCTAGTCTGAGCAGGAAAGTCCTTGAGACACTTAACTCCAATGAACCACAAGGAAACCTGAAGTGGTACTGTGGCTCAAGTGGTAGAGCACAAGACTTGAGCTGAAGAACTCAGGGACAGCACCCAGTTCCAGACTTTAACTGCTACAACAGACAACAACAACAATAAGAAAAAGACAGAAACAAAATAACAAACCTGAAATAGAGGCCTGGGAATGGGCCTTAAGTGTAGAGTGCTTTGCACATATGAAACCCTGGGCATGATTTCTCAGGACCACATCATTAGAAAAAAGCCTGAAATGTCTCTGTGGCTCAAGTGCGAGATAGATATCTTTGTACAAGATAAACTAGGTACACTGCTAGGGTCCTAAGTTCAATCTCCAGGACTGGTGTATGCACACATGCACAGACACACACACACACACACACACACACACACACACACACACACACACACACACACAGACCATAACTGAAGCTGTGACACCAAGTGGTATAGCGCTGGGTTTCTGCACTGAGCTCATCTTCAGCACCCAGGGCCTGTGTTCAATCCCAAAACCTAGCCACCCAGGGCCCAACTAGGAGAGGTCAAATGTTTCAAAACCTGAAGAGCTTTACCAGCTCTAGATGACAGGAAGCTTTGTGATATCCGACATGTGCTTGGATTTCCCAAGGTTCCAGAAACCTAGGAGAGGCATCATAGGCCCATCATCGCCTGTAATTAAACATTTCATTACGTTTAGTGCCCTAGTTGTCTGTCAGGACTCCTGAATTATAGTGAACACTGTATCTATACACCGGAATATAGTCTCACAAAGGCAGGATAAGTGCAGGAAACTTGGCCTGCCAAGGGTGAGCCATAAATGAAGGCTTCCTGTCAAAACAGAGCACTGGTGATAGAGATAGCTTGGGGTACAAAGAGGCCTTTTTCTCCTGAACTTCACAACCTACACACACTCATCCTCACTCATTGGCCCAGATGGAGTTGTTTGTTACATAGCTGTACAGGAGTGAGGCCTTTTGTCTGCCTGTCCAGACAATGGGAGACTTCTTCCAACAGCCCTGGGATGCAGAGAAACCCTCAGGCTACACTGGGAACAGTGAGGGGAGCCTCAGAATATGCAATGTCTTGAAAGCCCTCTCTGTGCTATGAAATCATTGTATTTAAAACAAATTTCCTAATTCAGTGCAATTCATCATAGCTACTCTGTAGATTCACCTGGAGCTACACATTCTTTTTTTTGGTGGGGGGAAGGTCCTGGGGTTGGACATTAAACCTAGCCATTGTCCCTGAACTCCTTTTGCTCAAAGGTAGCACATTAAAATTGAGTCACAGCCCCATTTCTA
The DNA here is from genome assembly GCF_024711535.1 of Dipodomys merriami. Lineage (NCBI taxonomy): Eukaryota > Metazoa > Chordata > Mammalia > Rodentia > Heteromyidae > Dipodomys > Dipodomys merriami. Next base: position 1,667,101 of record NW_027202993.1, on the reverse strand, counting down.
GGTTTTTCTCAGATCTCATAGATATAATAGTGTCAACTTTACTACACTGGCTGGATTCAAACTAAGGTTCTCTACACCTTAGCATTCTGATGAGCCGGGATTACACTTAGCAGCCACTGGCACTTGCCTTTCTTTTCTTCTTCGCTTTTTACTCTGGATATCTGACTTCTTAACAGGGTCATTCCAATGGTTTGAATTTATAAGTAAACTACCCAATGTTCTTCATAGCTGGTTTCTCTGAGAAGGATTTTCTCTCCTCATCTTCCCCTCTGGCCACAGGTTTGAAGCCAAAATTGAGAAAGGAGTGTTCCAGGATTTTGGAGCAAATGTCCACAGGACATGCCAGTTCGGTCACTTAGCATTGAGCTGCAGTGAATTTACTGTCTCAGGATGAGAGGACTGAAACCTTGAGCAATTTTCATACTGTCTGCATTGCTCCTTTAGACTATAAAATAACCTAATAATTATGAATGTTTTTGTCTACTCCCTTAAGTATCTAGAACACACTAGAAGCATCTTCCTGTTTCTGTTTTTCTCCAGTTCCTATCGAGATTTAGACTAAAGGTTTTGTGGAGCGGCATCTCAGCGAATCCCTAAGGAAAGCTGCTTAAATCCTCCTCAGGAGATCACCATTCAAAGCCAACCTGAGCAGGAAAGTCTGTGAGCCTCTTATCTCCAATAAACCATCAGCAAACCAGAAATGGAGCAGTGGCCCAGAGGGTAGAACTCCAGCTTTGAGAGAGAAAGCCAAGCAGGAGATATTGTCCAAAGCAGGCAGGAAAGCCTGGGGGGCGCTTATGTCCAATGATTGACCAGATGGCTGGATGTGGAACTGTGGCGGTGGTAGAGCCTCAGCCTGAGCAAAATAGCTCAGGAATGCATTGGGCCCTGTGTTTAAGCCCTGCGATGCCTACAAAAAATTCAAAAAGAGAAGGCCAAGTTACGTATCAGTGTCCTCCTACCAACTTATGTGTGTATATTACTTCCCTGAGTACAAACAGACCATATCAATGCTTCTGCTTTTACTTACTGATTTATTTTTCAGATATGCTCATTGCGCATACTGCAGCATTCTCATTTCAGGCCCATCACTTTTCTCTTCCAGGGCTCCACACCTGCACCCTTATATGATGTACAATTAAGCTCTCAGCAGCCTTTATCTACATTTTATTATGAGGCCAACGCAGGAACAGTCACAAATCAGGCAGGGGAAGAGAAGATCAGGGTTCATAGTTATAACAGGTATTCAGAAAAATTAACTTGGGGATGAAAAATGGTCGCCTAATTATGTAAAATCTACCATTAAGAAAAAGATGAGGGGGCTGGGAATGTGGATTAGCGAGTGTTTGCCTAGCATGCAAGAAGCCCTGGGTTTGATTCCTCAGTAGCACATACACAGAAAAAGCCAGAATTGGTGCTGTGACTCAAGTAGCAGAGTGCTAGAGACAGTGGTCAGGCCTTAAAGAGATAACAGGTAGGTAGATAGATAGATAGATAGATAGATAGATAGATAGATAGATAGATAGATAGATAGATAGATAGATAGACAGATAGACAGATAGACAGATAGACAGATAGACAGATAGACAGATAGATAGATAGATAGATAGATAGATAGATAGATAGATAGATAGATAGATAGATAGATAGATAGATACATAGATAGATAGATAGATAGATAGATAGATAGATAGATAGATAGATAGATAGATAGATAGATAGATAGATAGATAGATAGATAGATAGATAGATAGATAGATAGATAGATAGATAGATAGATAGATAGATAGATAGATAGATAGATAGATAGATAAAGATGATAGGTGAATCTGGTCTTGGATGTCAGTAGGAAAGAAGGGAACACTTCCCAACCATGAGGCCTTCTGCAGTGTGCCAGGACACCAGCATCGCCTTCACATAACCATATAGCAGGAAGACTGTCTCTCTCCCACTTCTCAGGCAGTGGAGAGCCCCAGAGTCAAGAGGGCAAAGCCAGGTTCTAACTCAGGTGCTTGGGGGTAGAAGAGAAAGGACCCTGCCTCTCCTTGGACTGGGGATTTACATTAATGATGTGGAGAATGAAGGAAGGAGAATGGACTGGCAGAAGTAGAAGAAGGGCCTTCAAATCTGACAGATGGAGAGTAAAGAACCCACTCCCTAAGACCAAAAAGCAGGATTTTTCTACTCTGTTCCTCCCCCTCTCCCCCACTAAACTGGCTCTCTATTGGTAACCTAAAGATAGCCTGAGGCTCCCTTCACCTGAGGGAGGAAGGTTAATTCGTCATTGTTTGAAGAGGCTGAGAAAAGCCTGACCCTGGTGTAACTCTAACAAATGTTTGAAGTTGCCCCCCCACCCCCATTGCTGGTTGTGCCTGGGATGAATGAAGTGGTTTTGCAGCTCACTTCCCTGTTGAGTGTGCACATTCTGCTTCCTAATCCTGCAGGCCTAGGTCTCTGCACCTAGCCTGTTTTTTTGAAACTGTTCCCTGTCCTTTAAATACAGAGTTACATTGGAGTTCTTCCTACTAACAGGGCTAGGTCTTGGATCCTAAAATCTTCATTTATAACCAGGATGGGTCAATGATGTTTCTTTCCTGCTTCTATAGCTTGAGAACTCTAAGAACATTTAGAGTGCAAGTAACTTCTCATCACCAAGGGAAACCCAGGAATTCTTGAACATGTGACCTTTCGGAAGCCCACTGGAGGACACAAGATGATTCCAATCTTCACGTGAGTGGCTGGGCAGATGGATCTGCTACACTTGAACCTTGAACTCGGCCTGCTCTCCTAGTCCATGTCCTTCTTTGGTGCTTGTCCTGCTAGCTCCTCAGGAGCTTCCAAGATAGAAATAGATTGATCAAACCCAAAGGGAGTTACTGGCTTTTTCCTTCTTTTTCTGTCCTTTGCTTTAAATGTTTTGCAGGTTTTGGGCTTGAATTGTGGATCTAGGCTCTGTCCCTGGGCTCCTTTGGCTCAAGGCTAGCACTCTGCCACTAGTCCCTTTCTGCTTTGTCTGTGGTGAAGAGGAAGTCAGAGCCTCATAAACATTCCTGTCCTGGCTGTCTTCACCCTGTGATCCTCAGACCTCAGACTCCTAAGCGAGGTTGACAAGCATGAGCTTCTGTTGCTCTGCTAAGTTCAGAACTGTAATAACATTGAAAATACAAGTCAACTGCTCATCATAAAGGGCTTGGGGAGCATATTAACCCTTTCAACATTGGACCTTTCAGAACCCTGTAGCACACAAGGTTATAATGCTAGAGCCTGAAAGTCTGGACATATGGATCTGCTACACTTGAACATTGAGCTCTGACTCCACTAGCATTCATTTTACAGAAAAATGTTCTCATAATTAACAAATAAGAAAAGTACTTTAACCCTCACTTTTTTTCCAGGTATGTGTCTTGAACTCAAGCCTGGGCACTATCCCTAAGCCCTTCAGCTCAAGGTGAACACTCTACCACTTGAGTCACAGCTCCACGTGGGGTCTTTTGGTGGTTCATTGGAGGTAAGAGTCTAAAAGGCTTTCCTTCCCTAGGCTGTCTTTGAACTGTGGTCTTGAGGTCTCAGCCTCCTGATTATCTAGGGTTGTAGGTGTGAGCCACCAGCATCTGGCCTATTGTTTTTGCCACTTCTGGGGCTTGAACCTAGGTCCAGGGTGCTGTCTCTGAGCTTCTGTTTCTCAAGTCTAGCACTCTACCACTTGAGCCATTCCACAGCTTCTGGCTTTTTCTGAGTACGTGGCACTGAGGATTTAAACCCTGGCATTCATGCATGCTGAGCAAGCTCTCTACCTATAAGCCACATTCCCAGCTTCACTCTTACTCTTTTATCCCTCAACTTTCCTATCCTCAAGAAAAAGCCTCTGAGTATAAATCATCTAAAGAAATCCCTGTAGGAAGTTGTCCAAAGATGAATAAGACAAAGCTCATACTTTGGACAGACACTAAACATGTGATGACTGTGACAAATGCCTCCATTTAATTATGTATCATGTTTCAACACTTAATAAATTATTAATGAAAAATGACTCCATGTCCTAAATCATTGAGTATAATTTTATAATAGATGTACAAAATAGAATAAATATTATGCATGCAATAATACTAAATATATTAAACAATGAATAAATGAATAAAATAAAAATAAAATAAATAAAAACAATGATAATAATCATAATATGTAATAAACATTCATATGTAAGTATATATCATAAATATTTTTCCATTGCAGGGCCTTACTGCAGGCCTTGGGAACTCTAGCCTGAATTTGTTTTCCTCAAGGACAGTAAACTTTGAATTTACCCATTGTGCAAAACAGTTACCTGGAATGTGAGATCAAATCCCAGCAATGGCAGAAATACTAGCGCTATTTCCAAGAGACTGACAATTTTTTTTTTGATGAAAGCAGTTATGTTCATTCAGTTCCATCCTGAACATTAAAAAAAAAAGTGTAGAATTTTGTACAGCTATTCAGACAGCTTTCCCTTAACCCCAAAGTGCTTCTCTGAGCACTTCATTGTTTATTTTTTGTATGATGTTTATTGTAAAAATGATGTACAGGGGGTTACAGTTATATGAGCAAAGTAATGAGTACATTTCCTATTGAGCATTGTTGCCTATTCCTTTGTTTCCCCCCTACTATCCCTTCCCTCCCATCTGCACAACTACCTCCCCCCTGCCAAGATCAGTGACTTATTTTTTTAATTTTGGCTTGGCACGGGTTTGAACTAAAGGAGTCGTGACTCTGCACCTTCCCTCACATTGGTATGGATTTACCAAGACCCTGAGTTCAAATCCCAGTATAGGAAATAAAACTAGCAGAAATTCCAAATCATGGAGCTTTATTTTTTCAATTTAGTTAAATAAATAAATAAATTATTTATTTGTTTGTTTGTTTGCTCTTTTTTTGCCAACCAGGGGTCTTGAACTCAGATCATGGCAACTGCCTAAGCATGATATCCCTAGGCTGGGCTGCAGCCTCTGGACCCATTGCCAATCCTGGGATCCCAAGCCAAGAGGGCTTCCAGGAAGAAAAAAAACGTGGAACAGCACCAAAAATAGTGAGCTGCAGAGGGTTGGGGGGGTTAAATTTTTTTCTTTGCAGGGTGACCCTACTGGTTCTGAATGATATAGCTGCAAAGTGGACCTGGCCTGCCATTGCTGAAGGATGGCGGGCTATCAGGGAAGCCATAGGCCCACCTGTCAACATAGGCCCCAGTTTCAAATCTCTGTCTATACACCTACCAGTGGCAGAGATCCTAAGAGACTCGTTTCTATGCATTGGAATACTGATTGAAAGAGTAGTTCGTGCAGTGGTTTAGTCTAAAACTGGATGCAAGAATCCTAGATGCTGATTGATCTTAATTAATAGTTTATTAAGCATGAAAAGAATCATATTCCTCCAATGGAAGTATAATAAATACCTAAGAGTTGGTAGGAAAGTAGTAGATGTCGTTCAATAATACATAGTCAGCTCTGGCAATTTTTTACCAATATATATTTATTTATATATTCCCGTCTGCCTATCCATGTATCGCTGTTTTGGCCAAACCTGAGGCTCAATCTCAGCACCTGGGAACCACCTGACAGCTTCATTGGCTAGAGGCTGCCAGGCTCACACTCACCCATTCATGAATTGGGCAAGTTAGGCCCTGAGTTCATATCCTAGCACTGTGAAAATTTATTCTTGAATTAAGAAGCCGACTGTGACACATGTTTTCCTTTTCTGGGAGAGCCCTGTGTTTCAGGCATGATGGAGAACACATCTAAAAATCTAGATGCTATGTGATAGGATATAAACAATATAATAAATGGTATAGGTGTCATCAGAGTCAATAAAATAAATGGTAAATGAATGAATAAAACAAGAAATAAAATGAATAATCACACAAAACACTGTATGGACTGAACATCTCTATGGAAGTATAAACCCTACCACACCAAACACGATATGGATTGAACATCTGTTTGGAAGTATAAGTGCTATCTTTAAAATGTATATCAGGAGTGTGTTTTCCAGGCCTGAGGCTTGAATTCAGCCACCATACTAAGACGGTGGAGAAAGATCCCAAGATATTAGTTTATGGACCTAGAAGAGTCATGGAATGCAATTGATGTCATCTTTGAATCAGTAGTTCATGCGTTATAGGAGTAGGCAATGATAGGCAAGAATCATGGGATATTGCTTATTTGCAATGAAGATTTGATGAAACATGACAATAATCATCAATTGTGAAACGGAGGCATCAGGAAAGATCCAAGAATTGGTAGTCACACAGTAGATTCGATTCCATCACAGGTGGCCATCTCTCCTACTATATACAAATACGTACTTATTTGCATACTACTTTCAGCTTATGAATGGATGACTGCTGTGCACTCTCCCCCTACCCCCACCTGGGGGCTCAATCTCAGGTCCTGAGAATGGTCTAGCTCCTTAGTGGCTCACAGGCTGGTGTATTCACGTGGACCCATTCACCTCTTGGGTCTGCTAGGCCTTGAGTTCAGACCCCAGCACTGCCAAAAGAATCATCCTGATGTCAGAAGCCAATCATTGCACCTGTTTTCCTTTCCTGTGCAAGTTCTGGGTCTCAGCTAGGATGGAGAATGCATGGGTCTCCCTGTGGCCATGGGAATTGGTTGTCATCCATGTCAGTGCAGTTATACCTGTCATCATATACTCAAGAAAATACACATTACATCCATGAGTAGCATACAAAATAGAGAGAAGAACTACATTAAATTATCGATGCAGTCCACACACAGATGTGAATATACATCCCATGTTTCAATGATGCATTGATGTCTATTGCAGCCTCCCTGGGGCTCGATCTCAGTTCCGGGGAATGGCCCAGCTCCTTCATGGCTCACAGGCTGGAGTGCGCACATGGACCCATTGGCCAATTGGGACGCCTAGGCCCCAAGTTCAAATCCCAACACTGCCAAAAATTCACCTTGATGTGAGAAGCCAGACTTTGCACCGTTTTTTTCTGTGCTATGCATGTTCTGGGTCTCAGCTAGGATGGAGAATGCATAGGCAACTCTCTACTTATTTGAATAGGTTGTCATCCAGGTCAACACAGTTATATTTGTCATTCTATACTCAAGAAAATACATACCACATCAATGAATAAGACAAAATAATGAGAATGACTACACAGAATGCAAGGTACTGCCCACCCATGTATGGAAATAGAGGTCCTCTGTTTAAATTGGGAATTTTTGACTATATTGGCCTCCACACTGGGAGGCTTGATCTCAGGTCCTGGAAATGGCCAAGCTCCTTAGTGGCTCACAGGCTGGTGTGCTCACCATATCCCATTCACCAATTGGGCCTGCTAAGCCTTGAGTTCAAATCCCAGCAGAGCCAAAAGCTTCACCCTGATGTGAGAAGCCAATTGATCCATCTGTTTTCCTTTCCTGTGAAAGTCCTGGGTCTCAGCGCAGATGCAGAATACTATATAGGCAACTCTATAGCCATGGGAATAGGTTGACATCCATGTCAGCACAGTTATATCTGTCATACTCAATAAAACATACAATACATCCATGAATAAGACACAAAATAAAGAGAATAACTACACTGAATGCAAGTTGCATAACACACCTGTAGATAAAGAGAGATCCTATGTTTAAAAAAGTTGGGCTTGTTTTGTCCAGTGATGGGGCTTCAGATCAGGCGTGGGACCTGGCCTCACATTCTAGTCTTCAAGGATGGTGAGCTTCCCCTTCCACCACAGTTCAACAGAGCTACCCAGACCTGAATTCACATCCCAGCACTGACAAAAGTTTCATCCTCATGTCAGAAGCCACTCGTTGCGAATGTTTTCCTCTCCTGTAATAGTCCTGGGTCTCAACTAGGAAGGAGAATGAATGCATAGGCAACCCTATAACTATGGGAACAGGTTATCATCCATGTCAGCACAGTTATACCTGTCACCAATAAAATACACAATACCTCCATGAATTAGGAACAAAATAAGGAAAAGAAGTGTACTGAATGCAAGATGCTGCTCACACATGTATGTAAATATAGAGCCTATGTTTAAATTATGAATTTATGACTATCTGGCCTTCCCTGGCACTTGATGTCAGGTCCTGGGAATGGCCTATCTCCTTCATTGCTCACAGACCGGTGTCCTCATCTTGACCTTTTCCTCCATTAGGCCTGCTAGGCTCTGAGTTCAAATCCCAACGCAGCCAAAATATGAATCCTGATGTGATAAGCCAAACGATTCACCTATTTACCTGTCTTGTGAATGTTCTGGGACTCAGCTAGGATGGAGAACGCATAAGAAATCCTATAGACATGGCAATAGGTTGTCATCCATGTAAACACTGTCATATCTGTTACAATACTCAGTAAAATACAATATACCTCCAAGGATAAGACACAAAATAAGAAGTACACCGAACACGAGATGCTGTCCACACATATATGTAAATACAGATCCTATACTTAAACAATGAATTTATAACTATTGTGCCCCACCCTGGGGATCAATGTCCTATCCTGGGAATGGCCTTCCTCCTTAGTTGTTCACAGGATAGTGTGTTCACATTGACCTATTTACCAATTAATCCTGCTAGGCCCTGAGTTCAGATTCCAGCACTACCAACAATTGGATGATGGAGTAAGAAGCTGAGTGTGAAACTTGTTTTCCTTTACTCTGAGAGTCCTGGGTGTCAGGCATGATGGAGAACATGTCTACAAATCTAGATGCTATGTGATACGTTGTCATTAATGTAATAAACGGAATAGGTGTCATCATAGACAGTAAAATCAATGGTAAATAAATGAATACAACAATAAATACAAGGAACAACCACACCAAACTTGTATGGACTGAACTTCTGTAGGTAAGTACAAAGCCTATGTTTATATAAATAGTATGTTTTCAAAGGCTGGGGCTTGAATTCAGGCCTAGTGAACAGGCCTGAAGTTCTTATCTTCAAGTATGGTGAGCTTCCCCTTTATCCAATGCAGATTTACCCAGACCCTGAGTTCAAATCCAAAACCTGGCAGAATAAATGGTGGGAATTGCAAGCCAGGGAGCTAAATTTATTTTATTTTATTTTTTTCCCAGAGCAGGGCTTGAACTCGGGTCGTGGCAACTCTGCTTCAGCTTCGATCACCCTAGGCTGAGGTGCAGCCACTGGATCCACAGCTGATCCTGGGATCCAAGATCCCTAGGCCTTGAAGGGAAAAAAAATCACAGGAAAAATATGGCAAGATGGCCTTTTTATGTTTTCTTCCTTTGTGAGGTGAATCTCCTGGGTCGGAACTGTTGCAATGGGTATTTTACCTTGCATTGCTGAAAGGTGGTGGACTCTCGGGGAAGCCATAGGACCACGTGGCAACATAGGCCCTGATTTCAAATCCCAGTCCTGACACCTACCAATGGCAGGAGATACTAAGAGACTCGTTCCCATCCATAAGAATGTTATCAATGTCACGGTTGAATGAGTTGATCATGAATGATTCTCCTATATAATTAGACAAGATGATTTCAGGAAGCTGATTGATTTTATTTAATATTTATGAAGCATTAAAAGAATACTATTACTTACATGAATGCAATAATTTCAGGACACTGATTTCATTAATAGTTTATTAACGATAAAAATAATAACGTTAATTACATTAATTACCCCACAATTTTTAGGAATGTAATCTATATAACTGAATAATGTATAGACATCTCTGGCACTCTATAAACATATTTATTTATATTTATTAGTGTACTGTCATCTGCATGTCAATCTGTTCATATTTTGTCAACCCCTGGGGCTCGATCTCAGGTCCTGGGAACTGCCTGTCAGCTCTATTGCCCCAGGTTGGTGTGTTGACACTCACCAATTCATGAATTTGGCCTGTAGGCCATGAGTTCAGATGCCAGCACTCCCAAACAATAAATCATGGAGTAATCATGGTGACATATTTGTTTCCTTTTCTGTGAAAGTCCTGGGTGTCAGGTATAAAGTGGAATACATATGCAGACCTATAATCCTATGTAATCAATGTTCCATGTGTCATAATAGTCAATAAAATAAATGGTGAATACAAGAAAAAAAACAAAAAAAGAATGAGTGAGTGTAATATGGAATGAACATATGTACATGAATATAAATCATATGTTTAATATGTACATGAATAGGATGTTTTTTAGTGCTGGGGATCCAATTCAGGCCTAAGGAACAGACTTGAATTTCCTGACTTCAAGGAGGCAAGCTTCCCCTTCCCACACAGTGCAACAGAGTTACCCAGACAATGAGTTCAAATCCCAATCCTGGCAGAAAAAAATTGCACCTTTATACTTTGTGAAGTCTAATTCTTAGGTATTTCATTCTGCCTCCATTTAATGAATGTGATTGTTTAAATGCTTAATGAAGTATTAACTAAAATACACCAGTATCCTAGGATATAATTGTGCATAATTTGATCCTAGAATCATTCAAGAACTGCTCATTCAGTCTTGACAATGATCACATCCCACTGGTAATCTTATGGATGAGAATGAGTTTCTTAGGTTCTCCTGCCATTTGGAGGTGTCAGGTCCAGGATTCCAACTGTGGGCTCCAGCTCACACCACTTCAACCCAAGGATAGGGAACTCACAGGTTTGTGCCAGAACATCAGCAAGACCAATGATTAGGCAGGCACCAGTGGCTCTCAGCAGTCCTCCTTGATACTTACAAGGCTGTGATAGGAGGATCATTGTCAAAGTCACCCTAGGGAGGAAAGTCCTTGAGAGTCCTGTCCAACTTCAATGCCAACAAAGTCAGAAGTAGAGCTGTGTGGCTCCAGTGTTAGAGGGCTAGTCTTGACCAAAAGCAGCTTACATACTGTGCGCAGATCCTGAGTTTAAGGTGCAGGACTGGCAACAAACAGACATAGACAACAATCTAAAACCGGTCACCCTCTTGTCCCCAACTGAATTGGACAGAGTTCCCTGGGAAAGGGGTTGGGGGAGCCACTGTAATCTTCACTCTGGTCATTCTGCCTGCATCACAGGATTCTGGCCACATTCCCATTCTTTCATACTTCTTTCTGATATAAGAATGGTGGTCACACCCACATTCCATCCTGCCTGATAGCACTGGGATTCCTCTGTTGGTTGACACCACTACCAACAGTTGAGGAAGGTAGAGGTGGCTGAGTGCTGATCAAGAGACTCAAACCGTAGGAGGAGAGGCCTTGCCTAGCCCTGCCACGCACCTGCACACACCAGTCCCCTTCAGCATTCCGCATGGCACTGCATTTCAAACCTAGCACTGCTTGCTTGGACCCATGGCACCTCTTGGAGTCCTCAGGTGATGGCACACCACAGGCAGACTTGTGGCCCTGACCTGGTCCAGGCCACCTGTCTCTGCTCCAAGCCTGAGTATTTGCCATGCTACTGCCTTCGCTGCTCGAACCCACCCAGAGCTACCTCCAACAGTTTCTCCCAGCAGCACATGTGAGTGGCTTCCTCCTGGGCCCATATCCTGTGACAAAAACAACACAGAATCCCTTCCATGCTTATTGGACTTCCGGCTCCCCCATTCCCTCCACTCTGGCCAGGGCTCTGCCACAAATGTGCCCCAGGGGTTGGGTGGGAGTGGGTGTTGATCAGGGGATCCCACCCCCATCCCTAGCTGCCAGTGTCCAAGGAAACAGGGAGATGCAGGAATGGTTGAGGAGAAGTCACCACAGAGGCCCTGGCCTGGAGCAGTGAGAGCCACACAGCCACTAATCTGCACCCTTCCTCTTCCTGGTGGGAACCTGGTGGCTTTAGTCAGAGGTGGGGAGCAGCACCTCCACACCTGCCTTCTTGGGTCTTTTCCTTTTTTTCTGGGGGTTGGGGGTGTTGGATGCAGAAGATAGGTCTCTCTTGCTGTGTGAGCCCTTGTCCTCCGTGCTCGGTCACCCTTTCACCTGAAGAGAGGGTCCCAAAAGAGCCCATTAGGGAAGTGAGAGTGCTGGGGGACAGAGCAGAATGTGAATATCTGGGAGGACCCCCCCAAACAAACATACACATACACCCAGCCTGTACCCTCCCCCCAACTATGAACAGTTCTCACAGAGTGATCACATTTCCCAGCTCTGCCAGCTTCTGCTGGTGCTCCCAGTCCATCTGGTCTCCTTGTCCTTTCCAAGAATCTGCCATGTGGCCCAGAAGCATGTAGCCTGGAAGTAGGGAGTAAGTCTATGTATGTAGCTTTTAGGACTCCATCCATTTCCCCAACACCGCCCTCACCTCGGGTCAGACACCCCCTTGGGGAACCCATGACCCCCTGCTTGTTTTCAGTCCTGGCTCTGAGGATCCACTTGTCTGGGGACTCCTTAACCCAAAGTTCTAGCCTAGAGTTTTGGTGAATGGGGAGTCAAGGGTTTGGCCATGGAGAAAGGGATAGGCAGGGTGGTGCTGCATCATTAGAGTGGTGCTCCCCTTGGGTGGGAGCTCCAGATTCCTCCAAGGGAACCCCTGTGCTTCAGCTTGTACATTGTGCCAGATGAGGAACCAACAAACTCTGGAGAGGCACTGCTCTGAGACTGTGTGTGTGTGTGTGTGTGTGTGTGTGTGTGTGTGTGTGTGTGTGTGTGTGTGTGTGTGTGTGTGTGTGTGTGTAGAAGTGGGTTGCAATAAGGAGGCTGGGTCCTTTGGTAACTTCTGCCTGCTACATTTGGGGGATGCATGGACTTTGTGCTTGGGGTCTGGGGGCCTGGAAGTGTGAGATGCTTGAAGAGGACTCAGCAACATTAAATTACAAGACCAAGGGTCCTGTGTGCCTTGGAGCTGTCTACTCCTTTGGGCCTGGTTGGTGGCAGCTAGAGCTTGGGAGGACCTGGGTATGGGGCCCACAGAGGTTGGCTTCCAAGGGGGACAGACAGTATGGTCAGCACTTAGTACGGATGTGATCCTTACTGGTATGGATTTCACCAGCATAAATCAGACTCTGTGTTTTCTCATCATGACTTCTGATGGGTGAGGCCAAACCTATTTTATATCTTTTGCTGTGATCTTCATATCTCAGCATCCTGAGTAGCTAGGATTATATGCATGAGTCTCTGGCATTTAGACTCTCATTCTTTTTGGTGTATTAGGGTTTGAACTCAAGGCCTTAGGCTTGCCAGTCAAGTCGTCTACCACGGTAGCCAAGCCTTTCTGTCTTGGGCATTTCCGAGATAGACACTCACTCCATATGTGCTCAGGCTGGGCTGGATCGTGATCCTCCTATCTGTGACAGGCATGAGCCATGAGGCCTGGTCCTCCTTAGTTGGGATGGTAGACATATAGCACCATGCTCAGTCATTGCTTTAGATGATTGTCCTGAACTTAGTTTACAGCAACCGTAAAGCTTTGGGTTGAGGCTCCACAATTGTACCTCAGTCTCCTCCTGGGACAGTTGTGAGGAAACAAGGGATCAATACAGGGGGATCTCTGGAGCAGGGCCAGGCACAGAGGGAGCAGCTGTCAGATACGGTTCTTGGCAATTCTGTGAGCATACGACAGGAAGATAACTGGGAAAGTGCTCAGATGGGGCTTGTTTTTAGTCATGTGACATGTACGGGATTATGAAATAAAACATGGTTCTCTTTCATCCTTATCCTATTCCCATGAGGAATAAGATCCTTCACTGTGTTCAGTTTTGTAGTTGGGGAAAATGAGGCATGGAAAAGCCAGGTGACCAACTCATGACCTCCAGTTGACAGAAAGCTCAGCATGACTTCTATGCCATGGTCCCGAGGAGAATGTGTGGTATTCAGTATACTTCTTGTGGTGGAAAGTCCACTTTTTGTCAGTCGTGGGGCTTGAACTCTGGGCTTGGGTGCTGTCCTCGAGCTCCTCAGCTTAAGACTAGCACTCTACCACTTGAGGCACAGTGCTCCAGTTTTCTGGTGGTTCTTTGGAGATAAGATTCTCATGGACGTTCCCACCTGGGCTGGCTATGAACCATGTTCATCATATCTCAGCCTCTTAGTTAGGATTATAGTCCTGAGCCACCGGCACCCGGCTTAATTGTAATTCTGACTTTCTTTCTCTCTCTCTCTTTCTCTCACAGGAACTGGTTGAATGGGTGCTGAAGAGGTGGCCCAGTGTTCCCATGTGGCTGGAACCCAAGGTGGCCCTCTCAATCTCGAGGTGGGTTGTGGTTCAGGAACTGTCTCACTCCAGCCTGTTGAACCAGCCCCATGAGGTAAGCCCCTCTGTGCCTGGCTAGACCGTGACAGTTATTCATTGTCGATCTAGCCTTATTGGACTTAGTATTGTTTTCTACGTCCTTTTGTAGCAATTGGCCACAATTATGATACATAGTTATGGAATGAAAATATGATACCATCTTAAGAAATTCATTTAGAGCTCTGGGAATGTGGCTTCATGGTACGGTGATTGCCTACCATGCATGAACACCTGAGTTCAATTCCTCATACCAGATAAACAGAAAAAGAAACACTGGAAGTGGTGCTGTGCCTCAAGTGGTAGAATGTTAGCCATGAGAGAAAGAAAAAGCTCAGGAATAATTCCCTAGCCCTGAGGTTAAGCCCCAGTACTATAGGACTGGCAAAAAAAAAATGTAGTGAGTAAATGCAAAATAAATAATCCATACTTGGAATATATATTGCTCCTTCCATACTAATACCTGACAATACTCCCTAATTCATGTAATTTACCTATATTAGGACACTGTGTTGAAAAAAAAAGTTTTGTTCATTAGATCACAGCAATTAATTCTGGGAATGTGCTTAGATGTCAGGTGAAGATTAATTCTGGAAACTCAAAGATTCTAGGCTTTTGAGTGGTCACTGCTAATCACAATGAGAAGGATAGTCAAGTGAGATTTGGAAATCTTTTTGGTCAGTCATGGCAACAAAAAGGCAGAGGCAAATTATCAGTTGGGACAAGAGAAGGAATAACTCAAGATGGAAGGAACAAATGATAGTAACTAATGTATACCAGAAACCATTCTGGGGAACCATTTTTGGTTATTGAAGAACTAGTTATCAACCAGGCTTATTCTTCATTGCCTTTAGCATTCCAAATCTCTTAGGCTATTTCTTAATCTCTGTGTGATAAATGTATCTCCTCCTATGCTGTTTTCCCACACCTGATCTTTTTTCTTTCTAAAAATCTCAATCTTTCCTGATACTAAATACAACTGCACAGATGGCAAGGGGTTGCTAATGTAAGAGTCCCATAGCTCATGCGTCATTAATGTAACACAATGGAATAGGAGGAATTATGTATTGCTACCTCAATTTTTCTGAAAAGCTGCCATGTCATCATTTGATTCAAATTTCCATTCTTTGTCTAAATAGTGTCATTGAATGCACTAATTGGAAATATGAGCTGGGTACTGGTTGCTTAAGCCTGTAATCCTAGCTAATCAGGAGGTTGAGACCACAGGATTCCAGTTCAAAGCCAGCCTGCTCTGGAAAGTCCATGAGACTCTTATCTTCAATTAACTACCAGAACCCCAGAAGTGGTGCCATAGATAAAGTGGTAGAGCACTGAGCTTTAGCTGAATCGTTGAGGGACAGCACCCAGGATCAGAGTTCAAGACCCACGACTAAAAAAAAAGTGCAAATATGACTTAAAGTTTCCCCAAAAGGAAGGACAATGTCAATAGTAATCTTCCAAAGCAGAAAAAATTCCAAAATGATTCATTGCACTTTCTTTTGCTGACTTATTTAAGTTATGGCTTCTTGGATGGACATATTCTCTTCTTTTGAAAATTGTCAAATATTAGCTTTATAATAAACTTCATATAGTATTTCTTGGTTCAAATCAGAAGTCTTGATACAGTTAATGTCACTTGGCTTTTTTTTTTGCCAGTCAAGGTGCCTGTACTCTGGGCCTGGGCACTGTCCCTAAGCTGTTCAGCTCAAGGCTAGTGCTCTACCACTTGAGACACAGCACCACATCCAGCAGCTTTTTCTGCTCTTGTGGTGCTGAGGAATCGAAGCCAGGGCCTCATGCATTCAATGCAAGCACTCTACTCCTCAGCCACCTTCTCAGCCCATCATTGACATTCTTACTATCTCAGTTCAAAGCAAACCCAGGCAGGAGAGTCTGTCAACCTCTCATCTCTAATTAACCACCAAAAAGTCCAGAAGTGGGGGTTTGGCTCAAGCAGTAAAGTACAAGCTTTGGGGGCAGGTGGGCAGGAAAGACATCTATTCAGGTACATGGTCCAGCCTATGGGATCAAGCCCCAGAATCCACACAAACTGAACAAACAAGCAAACAAAAAAAACAGGTATTTCTTTGGGACCCTCCTTAAAGGAGTACTGGTCTGAGAAGAAACTGAATTTGCTGATTATCCTCACTGGATCCTGCTTTTTTGGAATCTTTATTGCTATGGAGAACTCAGGACCAGACTAAAGGAATGGATAACTAAATCATGCAACAAGAGAATCATCTCAGGAGTGAAATATCCATCCATAAAGCACTTTCAAATCTCCATGTCTTTTTTTTCTTTTCAGTAGAACACTTTTAAAACAACGTTATTTCCTTTTCTTCCATGCTGGCCCTCAAATGGCACATTATTTCCTTTTGTAATACTCTCAACCAGAAGTTTAAAACAAGTTTTATATGAGTAAAAACACACTCGAAAAATCAGGGACAGAGTTTCCCTCAATCCTTGGATCCTTTTCTTGTACAGTAAAAAGGAAAACAAATTAACTTGAACTTTGTCATACCTCTATGTTCAATTCCTCTCCTGGGATCAGTTTCCACCTCCAGTAATAGTTACTTCCAGTAGCAATTTATGGTGCTGCTTAAGGTATAATGAATGTGTGCTGGCTTCATTGAAATAGCACCAGGACACCTTTGACATCATGTAGCAGTGTTTCAGAGACAACTTAGTAAAGAGAAAATATGAAATTTAAATTGCTTATAAATACATTATCCATGAGTACATTGAGCTCAAACTTCATAAGTGCTCTGTAATTTAAGGTGAATTTTAAATGGGAAGAGGGTTCTTAGATCATTTTTTTGTGAGTGTATGTGCTGTGCATTATTTTCCAAGTGTACAAAAGTTAATAATAAGAGAAACAATAGCAATAATAGGAGAAAGAGAAGTTCTGTGTTTAAGGGTTCAATACAATATAGAAGACTCTACAAATAAGACAACATTGAAACAATGAAGCCAAGTTCAGTATGTAGATTTACAGAAGTGATATAGAGAAAGCATTACTCCTAAGTGGAACATAAAGTATGACACCACTCCCTTTCTAAATCACACTTCCAATTGTGCAAATTTGTAAAAAGTAGAATAGAAGAATGATTCTGGTTCCATGCAAGTCAAATATAAGAGAATGGGCTTAACTGGAAAAAAAAAGTCCATTTTGAAAGTGCAGGGATTATGCTAGCAATGAACCTGGAGGCAAATATCATGTTTATTTTTATTTCATATATATATATATATATATATATATATATATATATATATATATATATATTGTTGTTGGTCGTGGCACTTGAACCCTGGGTGCTGTCCCTCTGCTATTCAGCTTCAGGCTAGTGCTCTACCACTTGAGCCACAGTACCACTTCCAGTTTTCTTGTAGTTAGAGAAAAGAGTCTCCGGGACTTTCCTACCAGGGCTGGCTTTGAACCTCAATCCTCCGATCTCACCGTCACCCAGCTTAAGATCACATTTCTAACAGTGTACATTCAGCATATGTAATGTGTATGTTCATCTATCTTTATATAAATTCTTGAGTTAAAAATCTGGGCTACAGGTTAGACTTCACAGTCACAAAACGTTTGTAGTTTAAAAGTTGATACTCCTGGAAAACTAAAACTTAAGAATGTAAAGGAGTCTGGGAAGTTCAGTTTTCATCCCGCCTGGGCAGAAAAATCTTTGAGACAGTATCTATAATTAACCAGCCAAAGCTGCATTGGAAGTGATGGAATACCACTCATGAGCAAGATTGTTGAATAAGAGCTTGAGGCTTTTGCATACATACATACAAACACACGCATACACACAGAGGCACTTATATGTGCACACATGAATACACAAATGAAACAACTCTCAGAATATGTAGAAAAGTTAGAAAGCAATAGAAAATATGTCCTGAGTAAAACTAGAATCAAGTGATAAATTTGAATATTAAAAAGTCCTCAAGTGAACTTTCTTCAAAAATGTTTGACACTATTACATAGGTAGGGACCAGAGATAGTAAGAAAGTCAAGTAATCATTATTAAAGGGATCGGATTCATGGAGGAATGAATCAGAGACCCCTGCATGTGCATCTGAAAATGGTCATATCCTGTGTCAAATGTTAGAACATCTTTCAAAGTTGTACATAAACAGTCTGAGCAGTCAATGGATAAGATCATCAGAGAAGTTCAGAATTGCTAGAGTGTTTCTAGATTAAATAAACCAACAAACTATGGCAGGGCAATGTGATACAAGCCTGGAATTCTGGCACTCAGACTAAGACAGGAGATTAGAGAGTGGAATTACACAGTGATTCCTTCCCTGGACCAGGTAGTATAGTTTTGTCTCAAAAGAAACCAAATTATAAGAAAGGAATACACAGTTGGGAGTTTGGGCTAATTTTGTCATTATGTTTTGAGAAGTCAAGTTTCCTATTGAAATGCAACTGATATATAATCCTCAGTTGTGTTTTAAATGTTCTCTTCATTACAAACATTCTTATATGCAAAATAGCTCATGATTCCCATCCAAAATTTGAAAAAGTAAGTAAGCATCATTCTGTTGGATGCCAAAGAAATGATGAAGGTTTACAAAACTTAAGCCCGGAGAAATAGCACAGTTCGTCTAATGTAGGACTTTGTGGACCTTGCAAAATTAGAATTTAGATTCAAAATAAATAGTTTTTTTTTGTAATTCCATATTCTATAGGATACTACAAAATTCTTTTTAAGTAGAGGCTTTAACTGACAAATTCACAAATTATTCTGGCATTCTATTTGCCTAGAATATTCTTTCAAGAGAGTTATAATTAGAACTTAGCTAATAGGTAATTCCAACAGTTCATGTATAAAATAATAATGTGAATAATCTAGACAGAATTGCCAACAAATGGATGATATTAATTTATAAATTTAGAAAAAGCATTTTTGAGGGTTTGGTATAACATGGTATTAAGAGAATAATTGTGTGACATCTTTCTTCTACCTATATGTTACACAGGAAGCAATTTCCTTAATTATGTGCCTCGGTATGCAATGAGAATAACGCTAAGTTTGGGTTCATTATTATTTTATATTTTTTAGGGGGGTCCGGTCGTGAGGCCTGAACTCTGGCCCTGGGCGCTGTCCCACAGCTCTCCTGCTCAAGGCTAGCGCTCTTCCACTTGAGCCACACCGCCACTTCTGGCTTTTTTTCTTTTTGCATATGTGGTGCTGAGGAATCGAACATGCATGCAAGGCGCTCTACCATTGAGCCACCTTACCAGCCCAATTTTTGTTTTTGTTTTATTGGTTTGACCTAGGGCTTGAACTCTGGGCCTGGACACTGTCTCTGAGCTCAAGGCTCCTGCCCTACCACTTCAACCTCAGTGCAACTTGTGTCTGGCTATTTCTGAGAAGTTTATTGGCGATAAGATTCTAAGGGACCTTCCTGCCTGGATGGGCTTTGAACCATAATCTTCTGATCTTAGTATCCGGAATATCTATGATAGTTAAAAAAGTATAAATATAAGTAATATTTGCAAGTGTTCTGATCTCAAGAATACCACTGGGGGAAAATTGATTCAACTGAGTTTATTGTGGTGTTCTTTGCAGAACAAGGAGGGCAACACAATACCAGACGTGTAGTATTTTTTTCACAGCAGATATAAGCTATTCCTGATGTGAATTAAGGGAACTTTAAGGTGCACCTTACAAGTTGGAAACTGTTGGGCTAGGATGACTTTATGGCATAAAGCTGGGGATTGCTTACTCTTGAAGAATTATTACAGATGCTTCATAGTTTTATCCTCTACAAGAATGTGACTATTTTTCTGTTCACTTCTCAATCTTTAACACCCCATTGGAAACTGCATCTATTACAGAATTATATAACATGAAAACAAGTACTGTTTTGAATCTCTCTGGTATGGAATGTTCAGAATTTGAAAATGAGTAGTTATTAGTCATAGGAATTTTGAAGAACACATATATTCTCTCCTAACAACTTATTTAATTTTAAAAGTTATGGGTTTCTATACAATTAAACTGTTTTTGTTTTATGTGTGTGAATGTGCTAAATTTATTTTTTCCAAAATATGCAAGTATATTGGAAAATATTGTCTAGTTGGAAAACATTCAAGTTGACGACCTTCTGATAAAGAAAGGTTAATTAAATCAAATTAGATGACAAATATTTTTGATTTTTTAAAATTTTACTCTATAAAGAATAACATTAACTATACCAATACAGTGAAATTTTATTTTATGCAGCTTATTTGTTAAATTTAATTTTACTGTCAAAGTAATGTACAGTCGGGTTACAGTAATTGTAAGGTAGTTAATACATAACTTTTCAAACTTGTTACCCCCTCCCACACTTTTCTCACAGTTTTCCTTCACCTCAATACCCCTCACAAGTTGTAATGTATATTTCCAACATATTGTCTTGTGAGTACTGCTAATGCATTGGTTTGCCCTTTGTCATTTGTGTCACCATTGTTATGTTCCTCTTCCCTTCCCTAATTAAGGTAAATGTATACACAATACACAGGGTACCAAAATCAAATACAGCAAGAGATAAACCAAAGGGGGAAAACCAAAGAAAATTGAAATCACATAATACATAAAAACAACAACAACCGCAAATAAAAATCTCTGATTCCATATCTTGGAGTTCATTTTGTTCAATATCAGCTTATGTGGTCATATATATGCATAACGAGGTCACTGGAAAATAATAGTTGAATGGACTAGATATAGTGAAAACAGCATGTTAACTGTTTTTGATGGTAAAGGTGGAATTAGGATTGGTGAATTCACGGTTTTGATAAAGGAATTTTAAAAGAGTTTTAAAATTATGACACGTACATTTTAATTGTTCAAACTTTTTAACAACGTAGCCTATTAAGAAAATTTAAAATTGCCTGGGAAAATAGGCTTTCATGCAAAGAAATCTATGAATACTTAGGGGAGAGGGAGCAATGTGAATGAAGATGGCTCATATTCACACTAAACAAACAAACCTCAGAAACCTTTCTGTATATCCTGTAGCTTCCCTTGAAAATTGTTCTTACCCAGGAAATATACTCTCACTGTGTGAAACAAGGTTATAGTGCAATTTAATTCAAATTTCTTAAAAAAAAAAGACATCAATATTTGTGAACTGACCTTTAATTACCAAACAGTAATTCCCTGAAAAATATAATTTGGGTCAAAATATTTTGGGAGAAAGTGCCCTCCACAATGAAAAAAGGTATTGGGTTAACACATTTCTGTTTGTAATACTTTCCACAATGTTTTTGTACGTAAAGCACTGAAACAGAAAAAAAATCTGATTGGCTCCTTCAAACCAGTGATTTCACATTTCTAAGTGGCTCACAAATATAATATCCTTATTAACATGAGATAGAGATGACTTCTCTTAGTACATAAGACAAAAAGTTTTGGGTTCAGAAAAGAATTGAGCACATGGAAAAGGTAAGAAACAGTGTTCTTAGAAGCCCTAGCTAAGCAAATTGGCTTTAGCAGTGGAGGGAGGTCAAAACTTTTTGATATAGATTGTAATATTTTTCCTACCTAAAGTGATTTTACAAAGCCGATTTGGCTCACTAAAATGCAGAACTGATTGAATGAAGACATGAAAATAAACCCCACATCCAAACGAGGCAAATTCAAACATTTTTAAAGGAGAAACCATGAAGATGTAGCAGTGAGGGAGGCCTTATAGTCCTTCAGCTTCACTAGACTTGAAGCCAAGAAGTTGTGATTAATTGGAAATCGGGCAAGAGATAAGAGGAGGACATAGAAATAGGACATAGAAGCATTGTCCTTTGTAACAGACACTGTCATCCAAGGTATGGGTGAATTAACTTTATTCTCTTCCATACATCTTGATGAGTAAATGCAAGACTAAGAGAAAAAAATCTATTGAAATAACTTTGCAAAAATAACTTTACTGTTCCAGATATAGTATCAAAGGAGAGTCTTAAGAGAGAAAATAAAAGTGGAGTATTCTGCGGTTTCTCTAAGCACCTAGTTAGCAAAATATATCTTTGAGGTTAGAAGTGATTGAACCAAAAAGTGGTGGAGTACTTATGTTTGTGGGCACTTTAGACACAAGAAGACTTTCAAGGTAAAAGAATAAAGAAAAACGGATATCCAAATATTTGTGATCACAATTTCTTGGAATGGTTTTTTTGGAGACAATGTTTTATATTAGAGTTTAGCCTGATTAACATCAATGTTGGGTTTTTATGTCAACCAAATGCAGGGGTGAAGTTTAATGGACGCCCTTGAACAAGTAAACAGCATGATAAAAAAAAAAGGCAGAAGTAGTGCTGTGGCTCAAGCGGTAGAGTGGTAACCTTGAGTGAAGAGCGAAGGGACAGCTCCCAGAGTTCAAGCCCAATGACCACCAAAAAAAAAGTACTCATTACTTTAGGGGCTGGGAAGGTGGTTCAGAGGTAGAGTGCTGGCCTTGCCTGCCTGAGGCCCTGGGTTTGATTCCTAAGCACCACATAACAAACAAGACCACACTAAACCTACCAGCACAACTATGTTTATTGCAGCACTATTTACTATAGCTAAGATATGGAATCAACCCAGATGTCCCTCAGTAGATGAATGGATCAAGAAAATGTGGTATATATACACAATGGAATTCTATGCCTCCATCCGAAAGAATGACATTGCCCCTTTTGTTAGGAAATGGAAAGGCTTGGAAAAAATTATATTAAGTGAAGTAAGCCTAGCCTAAAGAAAGATAGGTTCCATGGTTTCCCTTATTTGCAATATCTAGTATGTGTAAGTGAAGCAGAAAAGGTCAGATAATGTGATGGTAGGAAAATGAACCCTTAGATATGTATTTAAATGTTTTTATTTTCTTTCATGCATTTGTTTCTAACGCATTTATAAGTTTATTTCTTTGTTGCTTTGTATGTCCCTCCCCCACAGTATAACCTTTGCTTTCACTATATTTGATGTTGGTATAATTTGTGGAGGAGAAGGGGAAAAGCTAGTCGTTTAAGGATAACTGTGGACCCGTTACAACAAGGAGAAGTACAAATTATCATGTCGAAAACGAACTTTACAATTTTGGTGGTGGGGGGAAGGTTCGTTGGGGGGGCAAGGGGAGGCTGGGAAGGGATGTGAAGGGTAAACAAAAGAGGAGGCTTCAATGCTTGATAAGAAATGTACTCATTATATTGCCCATGTAATTGTAACCCCTCTGTACGGTATGTTCACAATAAAAAAATAAAAATTAAAAAAAAAATCTAGAAGTGGCGTTGTTGCTCAAGTGGTAGAGCACTAGCCTTGAACTGAAGAGCTAAGGGACAGCACCCAGGCCCAGAATTCAGGCCCCACGACAGCACCAAAAAAAATGGCAAATAATATTTAGTGAATTACTTTCATCAATTATTTTTCCAGAACAAAGAAGGAAATATATAACTCAAAATCAATTGACTTTAAAGTATGAGGAAAGAGTAGTGAAGAGAGATGAAAGAAAACATAGAGGATTGTTTTCTCTTCAGCCGAGTAATAGGTTCTTGATCTTGTTTCTTCCATTCTGTCTTCACAAGCGATTAACTGTGGCTCAGAACTGGAGTATCCATTTCAGACAGAGAGAACTCACAGAAGGAAGATAACATTTGCAGAGATATAGGAGATTTGTAACCTGAGACAATCTATTTAAATCCGTTCAAATTTCTCCCCTACCCCAAACTGCCCTCTTTGAATAGTTTTGTTTGCTTTTCCCAAGACTGCCCTTCATTAACTGCTTAAAATTTTGAGAGGTCATATTCATATTCTTTAGAGATTGCTGTTTGGTTGTAATTTTTGTGTGTTTTTTCACAATTTCAAAAGATTGTGCAAGTGTGTTACAATTAAATATGTCGATCTAATTGTCCAATGCTCCTGGATCAGATTCACTCCTTCTATCATTGTCAACCAACTCCTTCTCCAAGATTTATTTCAGATTTACCACTTCCTTTATCACATATGTACATTGATATTCTAGCTGTACTTGCTCCTTGTTCCATTTCTCATTCATTCTTTGTATTTACTATCATTCCTCTCTGGTTTCAACTTCCTGATAGTCATTCTGTTAAACTGTCTGTTAATAGTTTGAAATGTTTATATACATTCCATAGAGTTTCAATCCTGCATATACTTAAACTTATGTCAGCTTATATTTCCATAATTCATTCATCTGCAATAATAATTTGCAGGACTGGAGGCGTGAATCACCTAGACATGATTTAATTCTCATCCATTTGGAAGATTGATCTTTAGTCAATAAGAAAGTTTAAAAATGGTTTAGAATGTATTCCTAACTACCAATTTTTATAAATGGCTTTGTACAATGGTGTGTGATTATTTTATTTTACATGGGATAATATTTTCTACTACATTTAATTTTTGAAAAAAGAAAATTAAAATTTACTATTATAGAGGAATATGATAGAAATAGAAGACAGATTTTATGTTTGTCACATCTCTGACGAGAACCCATATTCAAGTCTTACTATGTTAGACAGATAGGGAAAATATGAAATAACATATGATAAGGCAACTATTTGTGACTTTTTAAAATGTAACTTATTAAATTATGAAATTTATTTTATTAGCTAATGTTTGGATTTGAAATATTGGAGGCTGATATATTTAACAAATTTTGGAAGGCACCTAAAGAATGACACAAATGGTGGGTGGTACTATTTCTACAGTTCAATGAATGGTTGAACCTGATTGGCATTATTGAGGGTAAGTAAATCAAATCTATTGTAACTCTATTATAACTCTATTGCCACTAAGTATAATCTGTTTTTCAAATGTTATTTTGGCGAATGTGATTTTTTTTGGTAGATCGTGGGGCTTGAACTCTGGGCTTGGGGACTGTCCCTGCGCTCTTCAGCTCAAGGTGAGCACTCTACCACTTGAGCCAAAGTGCCACTTCTGATATTCTAGTGGTTTATTGGAGATAAGTGTCTAACGGATTTTCCTGCCCGGGCTGGTTTTGAACAGTTATCCTCAGATCTCATGCTCCTGAGTATTTTTTTTTAATATTTTTTATTGTGAACATACTGTAGAGCGGGGTTACAATTACATGGGCAAGATAATGAGTACATTTCTTATCAAGCATTGCAGGCTCCTCCTTCGTTTACACTTCACATCCCTTCCCAGCCTCCCCCTGTACCCCCACCCAACGGTCCCCCCCACCAAAGTTGTTGCAACGGGTCCACTTGTATCCTTAAACGATTTGTTTTTCCCCTTCTCTTCCACAAATTAAACCGACATCAAATATAGTGAAAGCAGGGTTATAGTGTGGGGGACAGACATACAAAGCAACAAAGAGATAATCTTATAAATGCATTAGAAACAAATGCATGAAAGGAAAAAAAAACATTTAAATACATATATAAGGGTTCATTTTCCTAACATCACATTATCTGACCTTTTCTGCTTCACTCATACATATACTAGATATTGCAAATAAGGGAAACCATGGGACCTATCTTTCTTTGGGCTTGACTTACTTCACTTAAGATAAATTTTTCCAAGCCTTTCCATTTCCTAACAAATGGGGCAATGTCATTCTTTCTGATGGAGGCATAGAATTCCATTGTGTATATATACCACATTTTCTTGATCCATTCATCTACTGAGGGGCATCTGGGTTGGCACCATATCTTAGCTATAGTAAATAGTGTTGCAATAAACATAGTCATGCTGGTAGGTTTAGTGTGGTCTTTTTTGTAAACATTTGGGTAAATGCCCAAAAGTGGGATGGCTGGGTAATAGGGGAGTTCTATGTGAAGTCTTGTGAGGAAGTTCCATTCTGCTTTCCAAAGTGGTTGAACAAGTTTACACACCCACCAACAATGAAGTAAGTTTCCCTTCTGTCCACATCCCCTCCAGTATCTGTTGTTATTAGAGTTCTTGATTTTTGCCATTCTAACTGGGGTGAGGTGGTATCACAATGTTGTTTTGATTTGCATTTCTTTTATGGCTAGGGATGTTGAGCATTTCTTCATGTGTCTATTGGCCATCCTTCTCTCTTCTTCAGAGAAGTTTCTCTTTAAATCTTTAGCCCACTTATTTATTGTGCAGTTGTTTCTTTGAGGATTTGTTGTTGGGGGATTTAATTTTTTTGAGTTCCAAGTATATTTTAGATATGAGACCCTTGGCCGTTGTATGGATAGTGAAGATCTTCTCCCAATCCGTGGGCTTTCTATTGATCTTGCTAGCTATGTCCTTCGCCATGCAGAAGCTCTGGAACTTCATGTTATCCATTTGTCCAACCTTTCTTTGATTTGTTGTGTTTCCGGGTCTCTATTCAGAAAATTTCGGCCTGAGCCAAGGAGACCTAGGGTTTCTCCTATTCCATCCTCTAATGTTTTCAGTGTTTGCTTTGACTCCGAGGTCTTTGATCCATTTGGAATTGATTCTATTGCAGGGTGATATATAAGGTTCTAGCTTTAGTTTTCTACAAGTAGTTAACCAATTTTGCCAGCACCATTTACTGAAGAGGCTGTCTTTGTTCCATTCTATTGTTTTAGCTCCCTTATCAAAGAATAGATGGCAATAGGTCTGTAGGTTTCATTTCTGGATTTTCAATTCTATTCCATTGGACCTGAGGTCTGTTCTTGTGCCACTACAAATTGATTTGATTACTATAGCTTTATAGTATAATTTGAAATTTGGTATAGATATTCCTCCAGCAGGTACTTCCGGTTGCAAAGCATTTTTGCTAGGCTTGGACTTTTATTGTTCCATATGTATTTTTGGATTGCCTCTTCTATTTCCTTGAAGAATGAGGTTGGAATTTTGATAGGTATCACATTAAATTTGTAGATAACCTTGGGAAGTATTGCCATTTACACGATGTTAATCTTTCCAATCCAGGAGCATGGGAGGTTTTGCCATTTTCTAAGTTCTGTTTTGATTTCCTTTTTCATGTTTTTAAAGTTTTCATCATAGAGGTCCTTCACTTCTTTGGTTAAGTTGATTCCTAGGCATTTTATTTTGGGCTGGCTATTACAAATGGAGTTGCTTTCCTAATTTCAACCACACTTTTCTCATTGTTGGCATACAGACAAGCCATTGATTTTGGGGGGTTAATTTTATACCTTGTTACTTTGCCAAAGTTTTGGATCAACTTGGGTATTTTGGGAGTGGAGTCTATGGGATTCTTTAAATACAAGACCATGTTATCTGCAAAGAGGAAGAGTTTTACTTCTTGTTTCCCTATTTGGTTCCCCTTTATGTTTGCATCTTGTCTTATTGCTGTAGCTAGGCATTCTATTTTACTAGATTGAAGAGAAGTGGAGAGAGTGGGCATCCTTGTCTTGTTCCTGAGTTAAGAGGAAATGGCTTTACTTTTTCAACATTAAGTATAATGCTGGCTGTAGGTTTGTCATATATAGCCTTTATTTTATTGAGAAATGTTCCATGGATTCTTAATTTTTCCAAAACCTTCATCATAAAGGGGTATTGGATCTTGTCGAATGCTTTTTCTGTATCTATTGAGGTAACCATGTTGTTCTTATCCTTGCTACTGTTGATGTGATGAGTAATATTAATTGATTTGCATATGTTGAACCAGCTTTGCATCCATGAAATGAATCCTGTTTGATCGTGGTGTATGATTTTTTGGATGAATTGTTGAAGGCGATTGGTCAAAATTTTGTTGAGAAGTTTTGCATCAATGTTGATCAAAGAAATGGTTCTATAGTTCTCTTTCTTTGATGAGTCCCTGCCTGGTTTTGGGATGAGGGTTATGATGGCTTCATGGAATGTGTTCCGTAGTAAACTTTCTCTTTCAATTTCATTGAAGAGTTAGAGGAGTTTTGGCATGAGCTCCGCTTTGAAAGCCTTGTAGAATTCCGCTGTAAAACCATCAGGTCCTGGACTTTTCTTAGCTCGAAGGTCTCTTATTACTCTTTCTATTTCAATGGTTGATATGGGCCTGTTAAGCTGGTTTAACTCATGTTGGTTTAGTTTTGGCATGTCAGTATTTGCTAGCAAAATTTCCATTTCTGCCAAGTTCTTGCATAAAGTTTTGAGAAGTATTCCCTTATAATGTTCTGAATCTTGGTTGTTTCTGTGATGATGTTTCCATTCTCATCTCTGAGTTTATTTAGGTATGTTCTCTTCTTTTTTTAATAAGATTTACTAAGGGTCTGTCAATTTTGTTAATTTTTTTGAAGAACAAACTCTTTGTTTTGTTGATTCTTTCTATAGTTTTTTGGATTCCAATTCATTTCATTCTTATTTAATTTTAATTATTTCTTTCCATCTACTGGTTTGGGGTTCATCTTGCTGCTCTTTTTCAATTAAATTTAGATGTGTCATTAAATTGTTGGTTTCAGATCTCTCCAATTTGTTGTTGTAGGAGCTCAGAAGTATAAACTTGCCTCTGAGTACTGCCTTTACTGTGTCCCAGAGGAGCTGGTAATTAGTGTGCTCATTTTTGTTGGATAGCATGAACATTTGAATTTCCTTTCTTTATCTCTTCCATGACCCACTCCTGATTCAACAGTGTGTTGTTCAGCTTCCACGAGTTATCGGACTTTCTTTGGTGGCTTTTGGTGTTGAGTTCCAATTTTATTCCCTTGTGGTCAGAGAGAATTCAAGGTATGATTTCAGTGTTTCTGGATTTGGACAAGTTTGCTTTGTGGCCTAAAATGTGGCCTATTTAAAAAAATGTTCCATGTGGTGCTGAGAAAAACGTGTATTCTGATGCTTCTGGGTGAAATATTCGGTAGATGTCTGTTAAATCTAGTTGATCTATGCAGTTGTTTAGATCTGCGGTTTCTCCATTTAGTTTTTGCTGAGTTGTTCTATCTAGTGGGGAGAGTGGTGTGTTAAAGTCCCCAGCAATTAATGTCTTTGGATATTTGTGGGATTTGTGGATAAATTTGGTGCTCCATTGTTTTGCAAATAGATATTTAGAATTGTAATATCGTCCTGAAAGAGAGATCCATTAATTAGTATGTAGCGACCTTTATCTCTTCTCATTAATTTTAATTGGAAGTCTATTTTATCTGATATTAGGATTGCAACTCCTGCCTGTTTATGCGGGCCGTTTGCTTGGTAGATTTTGTTCCAGCTTTTCACATTCAAAATGTGTTTGTTTTTATGGGCAAGATGTGACTCCTGAAGGCAGCAGATAGAAGCATCTTGTTTTTTAATCCAAATACACAGTGTATGTCGCTTAATTGTAAAGTTAAGTCCGTTAATATTAAGAGATAGGACTAAGAGGTATTTGGTAGTTCTTTCCATGTTATCCACCTTCTTGGGGGTTGCGAAAACTGTGTTCTTACTATTGTTCTTGGATTCTCAGTTTCTTGGCCTTTATTGTGGCTTGTTGGTTTTCTATGTGTAGGACATCTTTAAGAATCTTTTGTAGGGCTGGTTTGGTGGAGATGTATTGTTTCAATTTCTCTTTTCTATGGAAGGTTTTTATTTGGCCTTCAGTTATGAAGGAGAGTTTAGCTGAGTACAGTATTCTTGGTTGATAGTTGTTTATTTTTTAGGCATGGCATACATCTTTCCGGGATCTTCTTGCTTTGATTGTCTCTGCTGAGAAATCTCATGTGATTCCAATTGGTTTCTCTTTATAGATGATTAATCTTTTTTCCTTCACAGCTTTAAGGATCTTTTCCTTGGTCTGAGTTGATCCTGTGTGGATTATAATGTGATGGTGGGATGTCCTATTCTGGTCTGGTCTAGTTGGCATTCTAAAAGCTTCTTGTACCTGAATAGGCCTATCTTTTTGCATGTTTGGCAAGTTCTCTGGTAGGATTCTGTTAAACAAAATTCCTGGACCATTAACTTCTGTTTCTAGGTGCTCCTTTACACCCATTATCCTTAGATTAGGCCTTCTGATGGTGTCTTCCAAGTGTTGGATAGATCTATCATATTTCTTGGACTTGTCGTGGATGTTTGTATGTTCTTTCTCTATAATATCTAGGCTGTCTTCAATCCCCAAGATTCAATCTTCTGCATGGTCTAACCTGCTGTCAAGACTTTCTACTTTGTTTTTTTTATTTCTTATGCTTCTAATTGGTCAGCTTTGATGGCTTCAAATTCTTTGTTGAAGCTTTGTTTTAGATCTTGTATGAACTTCTTTACTTCCTTAATTTGGTGTTCAGTGTTTATTCTCAAATCACTTAGTTGATTGGTTATGGTTTCCTTGGACTCCCATTCCTTCTCTTTGTTTCCATTCAGCATTCCCTTTGTGGTCCCCCTGATTTTCTTCAGCTCTTTGTTAATGGCTCCCATGAATGCCTTAAGTGATCTTTGTGTATCCTTATCCTGATCTCTCAATTCCTGCATTACTCTTTGCTTAGCTTCCTCCCCTTCATGCCATTCCTGTAGTTCTCTTTTAGTGTTCTCATCCTGTTCACGCTGTTCCTGCCTTTCTCTTTGAGTATTCTCAAGCTGCTTACACAAACGCTGTATCAGTTTTTGAGTAGTTTCCTCACGCTCATGATATTCCTGTATAAACCTTTGGATTGCCTGTTCTCTCTTCCTATCACGCTCATACAGAGTCCTTTGTAGGTTTTCAATCTTTTCCTCCATTGACCTTTTGTTTGCCTCGTCTTTCTCCCTCTCACGCGCATATATATTCCTTTGCATGTTTTCAATCTTTTCATTTATCATGTTTGCCTGCAGTGTTTGTAGAGCTATTTATGAACTCTCCTCGGGATTATTCATTATCTGTTCTGTCCCCTGATTATCATGAGTGGGAGTTGGGGTACCCAGACTTGCCATTTTTCCTGTGTTTATCTGGCTTACTCTGCCCATTTGGGACGAAATTAACACCAGTTTTGTGCTAGAACACTATCTTAAGGCAAGCATCAACCAAAGTCTGACTTTGTACAGTCAATTTGTACAGTACAATCTTGTTCAGTAAATACAACTATTCAACATCAAACAACTATAAATTAATGGGCTACACACCGCAAAGAAGAATTTGGAAAACCAGAAATTATTAGGGTTAAGGAGAGATGTAGATAAAAATATGAATACAGTGATGTGGGAAGGCACAAGGAGAGTTAACTTAACGAAGTCCTAATCTGAAAGCAGGAAATAGGTTGCATAAGATGAAAGTAGAGGGAGAGAAAAAAAGAAGAAAGAGAAAGGGAAAAAAAAGAGACCAGAAAAAAACAGAAAAGTAGTAATTAAAAATATTATGCAGAACGAAAACAAACTATTCAGAGAAGAACGTGAATATAATGAGAAAAGGGGAGGGATATAAAGGAGATGTGAAAAACTTAAAATATTATATAGGTATAAAGAGGTAGTACTGCTATTAAGGTATTTAAGTCTCAGAGGTTTTGCATTGAGTAATAAATTTGTGGATTAAATGTGTACACAATGGGGGATAGGGTTTAATAGTCAACTACGGGTTTATCTGAGGATGTGCAGAAAAACAATTAATTCACATAAAGAAGAACGAAAGGGAAGAAAAGGTGAAAAGGATAAGGAAGAAAGATAAAAAGATTAGAAGTTCAATAGAGTTAACAAAAAAAATTTTTCTTACAAAAGATAGAAAAAAAAGAAAGAAAAACGCACACACACATGTACCCATAAAATAAATATTATGAGAAGAAAATAAAGAGAATAAAGTTACAAGAAAACAATTTTTTTCAAAAAAGGTAAAAATTACAAATTAAAAAAAGTTTTTGAAAAAAATTTTTTATAAAAGTACAAAAAAAAAAAGAAGATGAAAAAAAGGTCTTTGAATCTTGGGGGAGGGTTGTGAAAAATCCTGTATCACCCTTGTTTCCGTAACCAGCCTCTTTTTGAAATCTGGTCTGCTTGTGGTCCTGTTGCTTGGTTGGTTTCTTATGTCAGTTTGTTTGAGCAGGCAGAAAAATGCTCTGCTTTACCCAGGATTTTGCAATCCTCCTCCCAGGTTAGTTCAAGGGAAGGGAGATCTGCTTTGAGTTTCACAAAAGAGGGAGATGATTTTTTCCTCAAGTTTGGAGATGCTGTGAAGAGGCTAGGTTCTGGGTAGAGTTGAGGCTTTTCAACAAACAATAGCTTTTCTAGGGGGCTAGTTTGTGAGAAACTCACAGAGCCCAGCCTGGAGCCACTCTCAAGGTTTATGTTTACTGAATTTCAATTGATTGTCAAGGCTACTAAAGGGAGGGGCAGCCTCTGGCTCTGATTACCTAGTGAAGAAAGCCACTCGTAGGGCTGTCACCTGAGATGGGTGACATTTCCCTGGGTGAAGCTGAGTCTGGCAGGTCAGCTTAGAATCTTGTGACCTGCTAAATAACTCCAGTTTTCTCCCAAGGCCTGAGTTGGATTAGCAGCTACGCAATCTTTGTTGGTACCCAAGATGGAGATCTCCAGTACTGGGGGTGAAGCTGTGGCCTTCCCTCCTCTCCTCCCTGAGAAGGAGTGGTAGAGCGCTTGCCTTGCATACTTGAGGCCCTGGGTTCAATTCCTCAGCACCACATAAGCAAAAAGAAAAAAGCCGGAAGTGGCGTTGTGGCTTAAGTGGTAGAGTGCTAGCCTTGAGCTGAAGAGCTGAGGGACAGCATACAGGCCCAGAGTTCAGACCCATGACTGGACCAAAAAAAAAAAAAAAAAGAACCTGGAAGAAAGTAATCTTAAATTTTCTATACGGAATGCAATCTGAAAGGACTCATTTATTAATGAATACATATATATTATAAAACAATGTAGACTTCAAATTATATCTAGGAAAGAATGAAATACATTATGGATAATATGCAAACATAGAATATAGAATATTTTAAAATATACTTTTTTCAGACAAGAACCAGAAATATCTTTATTTTCTGTACTACTCATTTCAACAGATAAGATCAAATTATTTCTGATTAGAAAATCACAAACTCTGCAGAAATTATAGATGTACACAAACAACTCAAATACATTTTGACATCAAAGTCAGGCAATTCACTTGGAAAAATTCCATGGAACTTTTACAGTAAGATTTTGCTGTTATTTGGATTGTGAAAATATTTTCTATGGAAACAAAGAATAGACTACCATTTTGATGTTTAAGAAACGTAACTGATATCTTAGCTATGCTAAATAATGCTGCAATAAACATAGTTGTTCTGCTAGCTTTCGTATGGTCTTGTTTGATGCCCCTAAGTAGATGAATGGATTAAGAAAATAGAATTCTATGGAATGGAATTTTATGCCTCCTTCAGAAAGAATGGCATTGCCCCATTTGTTAGGAAATGGAAAGACTTGGAAAAATTATATTAAGTGAAGTAAGCCAGGCCCAAAGAAACATAGATTCCATGGTTTCCCTTATTTGCAATAACTAGTATATGTCTGAGACAAGCAGAAATGGTCAGATAAGTTAATGTTAGGAGAAATGAATCCCAAGATAAAGATTCAAATGTTTTTTTTCTTTGTTGCAATTGTTTCTAACATATTTATAAGATGATTTCTTTGTTGCTTTGTATGTCCCTCCCCCACCGTATAACGCCTGCTTTAACTGTATTTGATGTTGCTATGATTTGTGGAGGGGAAGGGAAAAACAAATTGTTTAAATAGGGATACAGGTTGACCCATTGCAACAATGAGATATACAAGTCATCATGTAGAAAAACGAACTTTACAACTTTGGCCAGGGGGGAGGGGTAATGAGGGGGTTGGGGAGTGGGGGGGAGATGAGAAAGTTTGGAAAGGGGAAATAAAGGAGGAGGCTACAATGCTTGATAAGAAATGTTCTCATTACCTTGCCCATGTAATTTTAACCCCTCTGTAGGGTGTTTTCACAATAAAATAATAAAACTCAACAACAAAAAAAAAGAAAAAGAAAAAAAGAGAAAAGAAACTTAACCGAACCATTACAATTTAATAGAACAATTTGTACAGGCTTCCACAACTTCAAACAGGTAGTGATACATACTTATCCTTTTGTTAATATCAAATTTCTTCCAAGTTGTTCTTCAGACCTGCTTTGATATAATGTTTCAACATAAAGAGATCCATTGTATCTTTTCTATCTATATTCCCACCAGGAAGATGCAAGGGAGTCAAGAGGCGTTTAGTTTGGGCATTGTTATCTGCATGAAGTAAGAAAGACGCCACACTGATATTATTTCACAAGTATGCACTGCACAGGGGTGTCCAGCTATTAACAATTATTGCATGGATTTCTGCTACTTGAGCCACCAACTCATGGACAATGTCAAAGTGTCCACTGTAGGCTTCCCGATGAATAGGGGTATATTCATT
This sequence comes from Dipodomys merriami, assembly GCF_024711535.1. NCBI lineage: Eukaryota > Metazoa > Chordata > Mammalia > Rodentia > Heteromyidae > Dipodomys > Dipodomys merriami. Next base: position 1,632,731 of record NW_027202993.1, on the reverse strand, counting down.
GTCATCCATAGTATTCACATGAGTGGCCTTTATGGAAAGTAGTCACCATACTCTAGTAAGCCAATTATTTTCAGCAGCCCAAAGAAGAAATTTGCTTGGATCCTACTCCATTTTTTTCTTGCAATTAATACAATTTCTCCCTTTTCATTTTGTTACTCATCTTCATCAGAATTGCCTAACTAGAGACTTTAAGTGCCAGTGGAAATAAGGTGTCCATGTATTTCCCCAATAGTTCATATTGGTTGAACGTGTGAGAAAAATACAGTGAATTTTCTCTGTTTTTTTTTTCATGATGAGTTATTTTCTCTCTTTTCATTTATATTATTCTAAGTCATTCTAACAGGAAAGTAGGGAATTGATGGAGAACAGAGGAAAGATGTTCCTCCATATTCAATAGTACAGACTGAAAATGAGGATCAGTGTTGTCTTCATGTGCAGCTTCTTCTAGGAAGGAGAGAATAGAAGATGGCTCAGTGGTAGAGTTCTTGCCTTGCATGTATGAGCAACAGCAGGTCATGTCCTCTTTGCAGCCTTGTAAGACCCATGGTGTAAAGAAAAAGACGTAATACCCCAGCCCTCTGAAGCTTGCCACTATTTGTGGTATCATACTTTTTTTTCTTCCTGCAAACCCTCATGGCCTAGGATCCCAGGATCGGCTATGGGTCCAGAGACTGCACCCCAGCCTAGGGTGATGGAAGCTGAGTCAGAGTTGCCACGACCTGAGTTCAAGCCCCGTGGTTGGAAAAAATAAAGAATAAATAAAAATTAATTAATTATTTAACTAAATTAAAAAGAAATAAAGCTCTCTGGTTTGGAATTTCTGCCGCTTTCCTTCCTTAGCCTGGGATTTGAACTCAGGGTCTTGGTAAATCTGTAGCAATGTGAGAGAAGATGCAGAGTTGCTACTACTTGAGTTCAAACCCCATGCCAAGCCAAAAATAAAAAAAAAACAATTCACTGAGCTCGGCAGGGGGAGTAGTTGTGGAGATGGTAGGGAAAGGTTGGTAGGGGGAAAACAAAAGGTAGGGGGGAAAAAAACAACAATGCTCAATAGGAAATGAACTCATTACCTTGCTCATGTAACTGTGATCTTTCTGTACAACATTTTTGCAATAAAAATGTACAAAAAAAGAAACAATGTAGTGCTCAGAGAAGCACTTTGGGGGTAAGGTAAGGATGTCTGAAAAGCTGTACAAAATTCGACATTGCTTTTTAAAAAAGTGTTCTGTATGGAACTGAATGAACATAACTGCCTTCATTGAAAAAAAATTAAGCCACTGTCTTGAAACTGGAGCCCGTATTTCTGTAATTGCTGTGATTTGATCTCCTCCTCCAAGTAACTCTTTTGCACCATGGGTGAAGGTGAAGCTTACTGTCTTTGAGGAAAACAAATTCAGGCTAGAGTTCCGAGGGCCCAAGTGAACACCCTGCAATGGAAAAAATATTTCTGTACAATTGTAATATATGATATATGCTTACATATCTATGTTTACTACATAATTTATTTTTATTATTGATTTTTTATTTTATTTTTTATTTGATTCATTTATTTATTGTTTATTGTATTTAGTATTATTATATACATAATATTTAGTACATGATTTACATCTATTATAAAATGATTCACAATAATTTAGGACATTGACTCATTTTCATTTATACTTTATTAAGTGTTGAAACATGATACATAATTCAATGGAAGCATTTGTCACAGTCTTCACATGTTTAGAGTCTCTCCCACAGATGAGCTTTGTCTTCTTTATCATTGAACACCTTCCTATAGGGATTTCTTTAGATGATTTATAATCAGAGGGCTTTTCTTGAGGATAGGCAAGTTGAGTGATAAAATTGTAAGGGTGGGGCTAGAAATGTGACTTAGTGGTAAGGAGCTCACTCAGAATGCATGAATGCTATGGTTTGAATCCTCAGTGTCACATACACACAAAAACCCAGAAGCTGTGGAGTGGATCAAGAGGTAGAGCTCTACTTTTGAGAAAAAGAAGATCAGAGAGAGTGCCCAGGCCCTAAGATCACGCCCCAGGACTTTCAAAAATGATAGGCCAGATGCTGGTGGCTCACATCTGGAAAAATAGCTTCTCAGGAGACTGAGAGCTGAAGACCACAGTTCAAAGAAAGGCTAAGCAAGAAAAGCCAGTTAGACTCTTATCTCCAATGAACCACCAAAAGACACTGTGGCTCAAGTGGTACTGTTTGCCTTAAGCTGAAGGGCTCAGGGACAGTGCCCAGGCTTGAGTTCGAGACACACAACTGAAAAATTGAGGGTTAATCAAAGTACTTTTCCTATTTGCTAATTAAGGGAACATTCTCTGGAAAATGAACGCTGATATATACCAGAATTGGAGTCAGAGCTCAAGATTCAAGTTTAGTAGATCCATATGCCCAGCTTCTGAGACTCTAGCATTATAACCTTGTGTGCTACAAGGTTCTGAAAGGTCCAATGTTGAAAGGGTTAATATGCTCCCCAAGCCCTTTGTGATAAGCAGTTGACTTGTACTGACAATGTCATTACAGTTCTGAACCTAGCAGAGCATCAGTAGTTCACGCCCATCACCCTAGCTTAGGAGGCTGAGGTCTCATGATCACAGGGTAAAGCCAGCCAGAGTAGGAAAGTCTATGACACACTGACTTCCACTTCTGAAAGGTCAGATGTTCAAGAGCTTCCTGGGTTTCCCTTGATGATAAGAAGTTACTTGCACTCTAAATGTTCTTAGAGTTCTGAAGCTACAGAAGCAAGAAAGAAACATTATTGACCCATCCTGGGTTCAAATGAAGTTCTCATGATCCAAGCCCTAACCCTGTTATCAGGAAGTACTCCATTGTAACACTGTATTTGAAGGACAGAAAATAGTTGCAAAAGCCAGGCTAGGTGAAGAGAACAGGGAAGTGAGCTGCAAAACCACTTCATTCATTGCAGTCACAAACAGTAATGGGGGGGGGACAACTTCAAACATTTGTTAAAGTTACACCAGGATCAGGCTTTTCTCAGCCTCTTCAAACAATGACTGCTTAACCTTCCTCCCTCAGGTGAAGGGAGCCTCAGGCTATCTTTATGTTACCAATAGAGAGCCAGTTTAGTGTGTGAGTATATTGGGGGCGGGGAGGGGACGGAGGAACAGAGTTGAAAACACTGATCTCTGGTTTTAAGGAGTGGGTTTTCACTCTTCATCTGTCAGATTTGAAGGCCATTCTTCTACTTTGATAAGTCCATTCTCCTTCCTTCATTCTGCACATCATTAATGCCAATCCAAGGAGAGGCAGGGCCATTTCTCTTGGCTCTCCAAGCACCTTAGTTAGAACCTGGCTCTGCCCTCTTGGCTCTGGGGCCCTCAGCTGCCTGAGAAGTGGGAGAGAGACAGTCTTCCTGCTCTGTGGTTATGGGAATGCGATGCTGGTATCCTGGCACACTGCAGAAGGCCTCATAACTGTTAATTGTTCCCTTCTTCCCTACTGATTTCTAAGACCAGATTTATCTATCATATTTGTATCTATCTATGTATCTATGTATCTATATATGTATCTAAGTATCTATATATGTATCTATGTATCTATCTATGTATCTATGTATCTATGTATCTCTCTCTCTCTATCTATCTATCTATCTATCCATCTATCTATCTATCTATCTATCTATCTATCTATCTATCTATCTATCTATCTATCTATCTATTTATCTATCTATCTATCTATCTATCTATCTATCTATCTATCTATCTATCTATCTATCTATCTATCTATCTATCTATCTATCTATCTATCTATCAATCAATCAATCTATCTATCTATCTATCTATCTATCTATCTATCTATCTATCTATCTATCTATCTATCTATCTATCTATCTGTCTATCTATCTATCTGTCTATCTATCTATCTATCTGTCTATCTGTCTATCTACCTACCTACCTATCTATCTCTTTGCCAGTCCTCAGTTGAACTCAAGGCCTGGGCACTGTCTCTAGCACTCTACTACTTGAGCCACAGCATTAATTCTGGCTTTTTCTGTGTATGTGCTACTGAGGAATCGAACCCAGGGCTTCTTGCAAGCTAGGCAAACACTCTCTCACTAATCCACATTTCCAGCCCCCTCGTCTTTTTCTTAATGGTGGTTTTTACATGAGTAGGCAGCCAGTTTTCCTCCCCAAGTTAAGTTTTCTGAATACTGGTTACTTCTAAGAAACCTGATCCTGTCTTCCCCTGCCTGATTTGTGATTGTTCCTGTGCTGGCCCCATAATAAAATGTAAATAAACCCTGCTGAGAGCCTAAGTGTGCATCATATAAGAACACAGGCATGGAACCCTGGAAGAGAAAAACGATGGGCCTGAAATGAAGATTATGATGCAGTATGTGCAACAGGCATCTTTGAAATATAAATCAGTAAATGAAAGCAGAAGCATTGCATATGGTCTGTTTGCACTCAGGGAGGTAATACACACTTAAGTAGGTAAGGCACTGATACATAACTTGGCCTTCTCTCTTTGAAATTTTTTTGTGGTCATCCCAGAGCTTAAACTCAGGGCTCTATGCAATCCTGAGTTGTGTTACTCAAGCTGAGGCTCTACCAACGCCACAGATCCACTTTCAGCCATCTGGACAGCCATCCAGGCTTTCCTGCCTGCTCTGAACAATATCTCCTGCTTGGCTTTCTCTCTCAAAGCTGGAGCTCTATCCTCTGGGCCACTGCTCCTCTTCTGGTTTTCTGGTGGCTTATTGGAGAAAAGAGGCTCACAGACTTCCTGCTCAGGCTGGCTTTGGACGGCGAACTCCTCAGGAGGATTCAGGAAACTTTCCTCAGCGATTCCCTGAGGAACTGCTCCACACAAACCTTTAGTCTAAATCTCGAGAAGTACTAGAGAAAAATAGAAACAGGAAGATGCTTCTAGTGTGTTCTAGATACTTCAGGTTGGAAACACTCGTAATTATTAGGTCATTTTATAGGCAAAAGAAGCACTGCAGACTGCATGAGGATCGTTCCAGCTTTTGATCCACATATCTGGAGACAGTAAATTTACTGCAGCTCAATGCTAAGTGACTGAACTGGCATGTCCTGTGGACGTTTACTCCCAAATCCTGGAACACTCATTTCTCACTTTTGGCTGCAAACCTGTGACCAGAGGAGAAGATGAGGAGAGAAAATCATTCTCAGAGAAAGCAGCTATGAAGATCATTGGGTAGTCATTCCATTGGAATGACCCTGTTAAGAAGTCAGCTTGTCCAGAGTAAAAAATGAAGATGGAAAGAAAGAGAAGTGCCAGTGGCTGCTGACTGTAATCTCAGCTCTGAGGAGACTGAGATGTGGAGAACCTTAGTTTGAATCCAGCCAGTATTGGAAAGTCCATGACACTGTTATTTCTATGAGATCACAGAAAGCCCAGATGTGGGGCTGTGACTGAAAGTTAATGCAATATCATTGAGAAAAAGCAGCTCAGGGACAATGCGTAGGCTCCTAATCCAACCCCAGGACCTGACCCCGCAAAAAGGGCCTGTACCTCCACGTGTTTGCATATGTATGGATGTATTCCTTTAGGTGTAGCTCCAGAGTAGTTATAATGAACAACACCAAACTAGGAAATTTGTTTTTAATACAATGATTTCATAGAATAGAGAGTGTTTTCGAAAAAGTGCATGTTCAAGTACTCCCCTCTGTTCCCAGTGAAGCCTGAGGGTTTCTCCCCACCCCATGCTGTGGGAAGAAGTCTCACTCATTATCTGAACAGGCAAACAAAAGCCGACACTCCTGTACAGCTGTGAAACAACTCCATCTGGGCCAATTAGTGAGGATGAGTGTGGGTAGGCTCTGAAGGCCAGGAGAAAAAGGCCTCTTTGTACCCCAAGCTATCTCTCTCCCCAGTTCTCTTTTTTGACAGGATGCCTTCACTTGTGTAAGCTCCCTTGGCAGGCCAAGTTTCCTGCACTTATCCTGCCTTATCCCGGTGTTCAGATACAGTGCTCAATATAATTCAGGAGTCCTTCTGGCAGAAAACTAGGATATTGAACCTAATGAAATATTTAATTGCAGGTGATGATGGGCCTATGATGAGTTTCCTAGGTTTCTGGAAGCTTGGGAAATCCAAGCACATATCGGATTTCAGAAAGCTTCCTGTCATCTAGGGCTGGTCAAGCTCATCAGGTTTTGAAACATTTTACCTCTCCTTGTTGGGCCCTGGGTGGCTAGGTTTTGGATTGAACACAGAGCTTGGGTGCTGAACATGAGCTCAGTGCAGAAGCCCAGTGCTTTACCATTCTGTGTCTCAGCTTCACGTCTGGTGTGTGTGTGTGTGTATGTGTGTGTGTATGTGTGTGTGTGTGTGTGTGTGTGTGTGTGTGTGTGTGTGTGTCCCTGTGTGTGCGTGCATACACCAGTCCTGGAGCTTGAAATCAGCACTATACCTTGTTTTTCTTGAACAAGGATAGCTCTCTCCCACTTGAACCACAGAGCCACTTCAGGCTTTTTTCTAGTGAGGTGGTCCTGAGAAATCAAGCCCAGGGTTTCATATATGCAAAGCACTCTATGCCAAAGGCACATTCCCAGCACTTTACTACAGGTTTGTTAGTTTGTTTCTGCTTTTTTGTTGTTGATGGTTGTAGGAGATGATGTATGGGCCTCCGTGCTGTCCCTGAGCTCTTCAGCTAAAGTCTGGTGTTCTACCACTTGAATCATAGAGCCACTTCAGGTTTTCTTTTGGTCCATTGGAGCTAAGTGTCTCAAGGACTTTCCTGCCCAGGCTAGCTTTGAGCCATGATCCTCAGATCTCATCCTCCTGAGTAGCTAGGATGACAGGCATGAGCCAAAAGTACCAAGCTTCCACTTCAGGTTTCTTAGTGGTCAATTGGACATAATAGTCTCATAGGAACTTTTGTGTCTGGCATAGTTTGGAACCCAGATCCTCAGATCTCAGCTTCCTGAGAAGGCAGCTATCGACCCCTAGGTCATGGCACTCTGCTGCAATGGGGTCCGTGGTTCCACAAGGTGGAGTGGTAGCCATGCGCCCAAGAGGTAAGGGTCAGAGCCTAGGCCCTGAGTTCAAGGTCCATGACTGAACCAAAACAGAACAAAACAATTGCCTGCAGGAGACAACTCACTAGTCTTCAGTAATACATAATTTTGTCCCTGACATGGAGACATAGCTGAGCTCAAAATTCTTGTCTGCATAATCATCTCAGTGTGTAGCTCTTACAAGGACCCAATGAAAGAATGCATCCTGAGAAGGACACAGCACATGGCACTCTTTGCATGACTAAGCACACAGCATCCTGTGAAAGACTCAGAACACAGCACCCAATGCAGGACTCAGCACACTGCACCTTGTGAAAGACTCTGCACATAGTTCCCTGTGCAAGATAAGCACAGACCACCCTATGAAGGATTCAGCACCTAGCTCTATTCCACAAGCTGTCATTAGAATTAGGGAAATATTAGAAATATACTGTGACATAATGAATATTGTGACATCACATTGCTAGATGTAATGACTTTTGTGTCACATTGTCACATCACAAATCTGTTCTGACTTCACATTTGTGCTAACAAATGCCTTTGGAATCCACACAATCCCATTCTAAACTTATATACTCATTGTGAGTTAATGACAATTGAGGTCAGGAATGTCATTGTCACATCAGCTATCTACTTGGACATCACAAAGGTATTTTGAACTCATCAATATTATGGCATCACCAACTAATTGTGACATAACAACACTCTTATGACATTATAATTTGACATCATATTGCAATTGTGATATTACTGTACCATCATGCTTTCACAAACTTATTATGCCCTCATCACATCTTAGAAAATTCATGGTCTTTGGGATATCAAGCTCTTTCTATTAACGTGTATCATTATGAACTTGTAGCAATTGAAATTTGAAATAAGATGTGATATTACAAACTAGTTTTGACATCACTAACCCATTTTTATATCATTAACATTTTGAAAACTGAAACCTGTTAGGAATTTTAGCACTTTTGACAAAAAAAACTTGGCCTTTGTGTTGTCACAGTTCATTTGTGTATGTCATTATGATTTCATTCTCATATCCTCACTATGAACTAATGGCAATTAGGATATGACATGTCATTTTGACATCACAAACCCTTTGTGACATCATCACCAATGTGACATCAGACTGTCGTTATGACACCATCAGCTAATGGTGACATCACCATGCTACAGTGACATCATAGCATTATGACATCACATTGCCATTTTGCTGTCATAGACACACTGTGAATGTATATCCTGTGATTTCATAATATTTCAAATGTGGCATATCAGTTGATATCAGAAACACATTGTGACCTCATAACCATTGTAACATTATAAACCCTGTGTGACGTCATAACCAGTGTGATATCACATTGTTATTATGACATCTTTAGCTTATGGTGACATCACAAAATGACAATGAAGTCCAAAGTGACACAATGGTTATGATGTCCAACGGTGTGATATCATGATGTTACACTGGATTTTAGATATCTCATGTCATATCTGAAATATGAGGTCGAACACAGATTTTCAACTCACAAAGAGCCTAAGATATCACAATGGCATGTCACAAAAATTATGAAGACAGGAGAGGTATTTGATGTCACAGTGGGTTAGTGATATAATAAAGGCAATGTGCTGTGACAAAGAGATTTGATGTCACAAAGGTTATGAGTTCACAATGGTTTCCTGATATCAACCCAAATGGCACATTTGAAATCGAATGAAATTAAAGAATAGGCATTCACAATGGGTCTATGACATAAAAATTACAATATGATGTCAAGGCAGCACTGTTTGATAGGATATGTACTCATTACCTTGCTCATGTAAATGCAATCCCTCTGTACACTATACTTACAATAAATAACACACAGAGAAAAAGAAGAAAAAATGGTATGGTTTCATTGGGGTTTGGTGATGTCACAATGAGATGATGATGTCATGATGACAATGTGATTTCACAGTCATAATTATTGCTCAAACTATTTGTGATGATACAATGCTATGTATGATCACAATTTTCATTAGTTCACTTTGAGGATATGGGTACACAAAGGGTCTGTGATGCCACAGAGGTCATGTGTTTTTTTAAAGGTGCTAAGAGTTCGCAATAGCTTTGTGATGTCACAATGTGATTGTGAAGGCACAACAGCAATGTGATGTCACAATGGGTTTGTGTTGTCAATGGTGATGAGGCCAATTGAGTTTGTGATGTCACTATGAGTTTGTAATAACTCAATGACATGTGTAATTTCAATTTCTACTAGTTCACAATGAGGATACAATTTCGAAGAAAGAAATTTAAGCTCCAAAGACCTTTAGTTTTTAATCATAACTTGTGTGATATGTTGCCATTAGGATATTTTAGGACTTTAGTAAGCTTATAATGTTTTAAAACTCATAATAATTCAGGTATGACCTACAGTATTCGAAATTGACTCTGACATCATGAACATTGTGACATCACATTGATAGATGTCAAGACAATGGTATCACATGGTGAACTCACAAATCTGTTAGGACTTCATCACATTTGTGCCAATACATGACTTTGGAGACAACACAGTCCCTTTGTGAACTCATATCTTCTTTGTGAATCAATGACATTTGAGATCCAGCAGGGCATGGTGACATTTCCAACCAATTGTGACAACACAAACCTATTATAGTAGAAACACATTGTGTTCTAATAGCCATTGTGGTAGCACAATCCCTCTGTGATTCCACATTTCCATTGTGATATCACTAACCTACTGTGAAATTGCAATCCTCTCATACCCAATCCAGCAATGAAATGTGATAACCGAATTCAGTGTGACATCTAGATCATGGTGGAATCACACTAATAGATGTTATGAGTATTTTGTCACATTCTGACAACACACACCTGTTAGGACTGCATCACTTTTGAGACAACGCATGCCTTTGGAGACATCACAGTCCCTTTGTGAGCTCATATACTCATTGGGAATTAATGACAATTGAGATCACATGTTTCATTTTGATATCACCAACCTATTGTGACCTCATACACCTCTTGTAAATTCATCACCAGTGTCGCCTCACCAATTGTGATATGAAAACATTATTAAGTCATCATATTGCAACATCCATTACCATTGTGATATTGCTGTTCCATTGTTTTTTCAAAAATCTAGTATGTCTTCATCGCATTTTAGAAAATTCATGGCCTTTTATATTTTGGTCTTCTTCTGAGAACTCATCCTCATTGTGAAATAGTACCAACTGAAATTGGACATGCTATTATGAGATGTGACTTCACAAAACTATTTGATTCCATCACCAATGTGACATCACAAACCCATTGTGAGCTTTCATTGACATTTGACATCACTATCATATTGTGACATCCCAAACCTATTAGGACCTCTTAGTACCTTTGAAAAAACACATGGCCTTTGTGACATCACAATCCCTTTGTGTAACTATACCCTCATTATGAACTGACAATTGATATCAGATATGCCATTGTAACATAACAAACCCTTTGTGATATCACCAATGTGACATAACATTCTCATTATGACAGCATCAACTACTTTTGACATCACAAAACTAAAGTGACAAGATAGTATTATGAAAATACATTTTCATTGTGAAGTTATAGACAGATTGTGTATGTCTGCTTTTAATCCTTTGTGTGTGTGGGGGGGGGTCGTGGAGCTTGAAATCTGAGCTTGGGTGTTCTGCCTGCTCTTGAGCTCTAGGTGAGTACTCAATCGCTTGAGCCACAGCGCCACTTCTGGTTTTCTAGTGGTTTTTATTGGATATAAGAGTCTCATGGACTTCCCTGCCTAAGCTTGCTTTGAACTGTTATCCTCAGATCACAGCCTCCTGAGTAGCTAGGATTACAGGTGTGAGCCACCGGCACCCAACTTTTTCATTGTATTACAAATTTGACATGTGTTTTGATATCAGAAATATACTGTGTCTTAATAACCATTGTAACATCATAAACCAACAGTGACATCAAATTTTTATTATGACACCATCAGCTCATTGTGACATCACCAAACGATAATGGCATCATAGCATTATAAATGACAGTGACATTGTTACATCATAAATGTAACAGTGTGAATGCCTATTCTAGGAATGCATGCTATTTCTCAAACCCATTTTGACCATATAACCATTCTGATATCACAATCCTTTGTGACATAGCATTGCCATTGTGATATCATTAACTTTCTGTGCCATAACAAACCAGTCCTGTCCTTATAAGTTTTGTGACATGTTGCCATTGTCATATATTAGGCCCTTTGTGAGCTCATAATCTGTTTTCAATCTCATATTTCTGGCATGACATGTGATATCAGAAATCTCTTGTGACATCATACTGCCAGAGGTCATGACCATTGTGTCACATTGTGATATCACAAAACTGTTAGAATGGCATCAAATTTGTGACAACACATGCTTTTAGGGACATTACAGTTCCTTTGTGAACTCATATATTCATTGCCAATTAATGACAATTGAGATCTGCCATGCCGCTGTGACATCATGATCCCATTGTGACATCACAAACTAACTTATTGTAACCTTATCATGATAATGTCATCAACAACTAATTGGGTTCTTAAAGCGTTATTTTGACATGACATTGTGGTATTGCCATTGTGATATCACTGTCCCATTGTGTTTTTACAAACCTATTATGGCCACATCACATTTAGAAAATTCATGGCCTTTGAGACTTCAAGCTCTTTCTGTGAACTCGTGTACTTATGACCTCTAAGGCAAGGAGAAAAACCATCTAGTCACATTTAATATAATAAACCAATTTACACTAGAAAGGGGACTGTGATTACCTTATCCTGGACTTGATACACAGGTCCAAGAGCAGACTTGACCACCAAACCTCAGACCTTTAATGGGCACCCTTCCTTAATTGATCTGCATACCAACATCCAAAAAATTATCATCTCTAAAGCTCCAAACTTCAATGGGCAAGGCTTTTTACTTTTCCATTCCTCCCTCCTTCTCCATAGATCTATCCTTCCTTCCTGGTCTTACTCTTTTTCCCTTCCACCACTTCCTTCTTTTCTTTAGGCCACTCCACTCTCCACAGGCCTGCCCTACTCTGCCCCAGTGACCACTTGAAAACCTTCTGCTCTCCTTCAACTACCTCTCTTCTCAGGTTTTTTCCTTCCTGCTATCCTAGCACTTTCTTCCATCCGTGTAGCTCCCATTTTTATCTCCTCTTGCAGTGCTCTGAAAATGCAACCTATATATAGATTGTAACCCTCCTCACTCCAACAGGTCTCCTGCCTAACATTTACCAACCATCACTTCCCAAACTGCCCAATTCTCAATCACTTCTTGACAGCTCACCATGTGAGGTTTGACACCTCTACCTTCGGCAGCATTCCCCACTCTCTCTAGTGGGCCAGACCAAGAATTCAAAATGATTATCAGCTCCCACAGATAATTCTGGCCCCACTGGTTATTACAGTATCCTCATAGTAAATTAGAAGAAATTGTCATATTACAAACTTGATGAGACATCACTATCCCATTCTGACACATCACCGCGGTGTCATCACAAACTCATAGTGATATCACATTGCCATTGTGCCACCATGACCACATTGTGACATCTCAAACCTATTATGATCTCAAAAGCTTTGAAAAATGCATGGCCTTTGTGACATCACAGGCCGTTGTGTACCCATATAATTTTGAGCTAATGGCAATTGAGATCAGACATGGCATTTTAACATTTCAAAACCCTTGTGACATCATCACCAGTGTATCATCACATTGTCATTATGACAACATCAGCCCATCGTGACATCATAAAACAACAATGACATCATATCAGATACCTTGGAATGCCTATTTTGTGATTGCATTCTATATCAAATGTGGCAGGTGAGTTGATATCAGAAATACATTGTAACTACATAACCATTATGATATCACAATACCTTGATGACACCATATTTGCATTATGATATAACTAACCCACTGTGACATCACAAAATTGTCCTATCCTCATAAATTTTTGACATGCTGCCAGTGTGATATCTTTGGCCTCTCTGAGTTCATAAATTGTTTAACTCATAATACTTCAGGAATGACATGTGATACCAGAAATCCACTGTGACATCATGACCACTGTGACATCACACTGCCAGATGTCATGACCACTGAGTCACATTGTGACGTCACAAACCTGTTACGACTCATTAAACTTGTGCCAATATATTCCTTTGGAGACATCATTAACCCTTGTAAACTTATATATTCATTGTCAATTAGAGATCTGGCATGAGATTGTGACATCACCATCCCATTGTGAAATCACAAACCTATATGATCTCCTCACCTGTATGGAATCACCAACTCTTTGTGACTTCAAAAAAATAATATCTCATGTAATGGTAACATCACATTGCCAATGGAATTGTCTCCATTGCATTTTCACCAATCATTTATTTCCTCGTATTTCACAAAATTCATGGCCTTTCTGACTTCTAGCTCCTTATGTGAACTCGTATCTTCATTGTGATCTAGTAGAATGAAATTGGAGATGTAATGGTGATATTACAAATTCATTGTGACATCACTATCCATGTATGACCTTATCACCACAGTCATATCACAAACACATTGTGACATCACATTACCACAGTGATATCATGATTACCTTGTGACATCCCAAACCTGTTGTGACCTCTTAGCACCTTTGAAAAAGCACATGATGTTTGTGACATGACAGTCCCTTTGGATAACCATGTCTTCATTTTGAACAAAGGACAACTGACATCAGGCATGCCATTGTATCATTAAAAATGCTTTGTGACATCTCGAGTGAGATCACGTTGTTATGATACCAACAGCCCATTGTGACATCCCAAAATAACAATGACATCATAGCATTATAACATCACATTTTCATGGTGAGGTCACAGAGACAATGTGATTGCCTATTCTGTGATTTCATTCTATCTCAAATGTGGCATATAGGTCGATTTCAGAAACCAATTGTGACCACATCACCATTGTGACGTTACAATTCCTTTGTGAACTCATGTTGACATTGTGATATTATTAATGCAATGTAACATCACAAACCTGTCTTGTCCTTATTAATTTTGTAATAAGCGACTACCTTGACCTGGGCTGGATGCCCAGAACTAAATGCAGCCTCAACCATGAATCCTCAGACCTTCCAAGATCAACCCAGCCATTTGTTAACTGGTCTGCAAACAACCAGGCCCCAACATAATGGACTCCAAAGCTCTACACTTCAAAGGACAAGCCTTTTTCTTTTCTCTTCATCCTCCTTCTCTCCAGACCTGTCCTAACTTTCAGGTCTTTTCATTTTTTCCTTCAACCATTCCCTTCTTCTCTTCAGGCTGCTCTATTCTTGGCACACCTGACCTGTCCTGTCCAGGTGGCCAGTTGCCGTCCTTCACCACTTGCTCTCCCTCAATTTCTTCTCCTCCCAGCTCTTTACCCCCCTGCAGTCTCATCACTTCTTTCCTTCCAGGACTTTCCCCTTTTTCTCTCCCCTTCTGTTGCTCTGAACATGCAGCCTTCTCCCACTGGAATATGTTTCCTGCATAACAGTTTTCAATCAAAACTTCCCAAATGTCCATGCCCAATCACTTCTTGGCACCTCACCATGTGGGGTTGACATCCTATCTCCTTCTGCATCATGTCCTTCCCCCTCCAGTGGCATGCAGTCCCCTCTCCAGTGATCCAAACCAGGAGGCCATGATGACTATCTGTTCCCATGGAATATAGGGGCACTGCTGGTTATTACAATGTCCTCATGGTGAACTAGGAGCAATTGAGCTGGGCAAGTAATTGTGATATTACCAACTCGTGACATACCTAATCCATTGTGACCTCATCACCACAGTGACATCACAAACCCATTGTGAAATCACATTGCTATTTTGACACCAGGATCACATTGTGATATCCCAAATCTATTATGACCTCATATAACCTTTGAAAAAATACAGCTTTGTGACATCACAGTCCCTTTGTGTACTCAAATCCCCACAGTGAAATATTAACAATTGAGTATCATACTGACATTTTAACATCAAAAACAGTTTGTGAGATCATCACAATTGTGACATCACATTGAAGTTGTGACACCATCTGCTCATTGTGAAATCACAAAACTAAAATGATACGACAGAATTAGAACTTCATATTGTCATTGTGACATCATAGACACAGGCTGAATGCCTTTTCTGATTTCATTCTATTTCAAATGTGGCCTTTAGGTTGATATCATAAACAAATCATGAACTCATAACCATTGTGATATCACAATCCCTTTGTACATCACGTTGCCATTGTGATATCACTAACCCACAGTGACATCCTAAACCTATCCTGTCATCATAACCTTTGTGACATGCTGCAATTCGGATACCTTAGGCCTTTTTGTCCTCATAATCTGTTGTCGACCTCGTTAGATTTCACATATGACATTCGATATCACAAATTCCTAGTGACATCATGACCATGGTGACATCACTCTGCCAGATGTCATAACCATTGTGCCAAATTCTGACATCACAAACCTTTTAGGATTTCAATATATTTGTGACAACACATACTTTTGGAGAAGCTGCAGTACCTTTGTGAACTCATGCTCATTCAAGTTAAAGACAATTGAGAAACATCATATCATTGTGACAAGCCCAACACATTGTGACATCACCAATCTTTTGTGACTTCATCACCAATGTGGCATCATCAACTAATTGTGACACCAAAAGAATATTTTGACATGATGTAGTGAGTGGATATTGCCATGGTGATATTACTGTCCCATTGTGTATTCAGAAACCTAACATGACCTCATAACATTTTTAAAAATTCATGTCCATTAGGACTTCAAGCTCCTTTTATGAACTTTACTTACATTGTGAAATACTAGCAATTGAAATTAGACATGTATTTGAGATATTACAAAATCATCATGACATCAAAAACCCACGGTGACCTCATCACTACTGTGTATCATAAAGCTGTCATGACCCCTAAATAACTTTGAAAACACACATGGTATTTGTGACATAACAGTCGATATGTACCCATATCCTCATTGTGAACACATGACAATTGAACTCATATATGCCATTGTAACATCGCAAAACTTTTGTGACCCCATCACCACATATTCATTATGATATCATTACTTCCTTGCAACATCACCAATTTACAATGACCTCATAGCATTATGACATTATATTGTCATTGTGATGTTATAGACACATTGTAAAAGCCTATTCTCTTATTTCATTCTATTTCAAATGTGGCATGTGGATTGATATCAGAAAACCATTATGATCTCATAAATATATGGCATCATAATCACTTTGTGACATCACAGTGCCATGGTGATATCACTAACATACCGTGGCATCACAAATCTGCCCTGTCCTCATAAGTCTTGAGATGTACTGCAATTGTGATATCTTAGGCCCTTTATAAGGTTGTAATCTCCTTTCAACCTTATAATATTTCAGTTATGATATGTGACATCAGAAATCCACTGTGATATCATGATCATTATGACATCATACTGACAGACATCATGAACATTGTGTCACACTGTGTTATCACAAGCCTCTTAGGCATTTGTGACAACACATGCCTTTGGAGACACCACAGTCTGTGTACTCTTATTCTCTGAGATTTCATCACAAATGGGATCCTTTATACCATTTGGATATCACCAACCAATTATGACATCATAGACCTACAGTTACCCCTTATCTGTATGGAATCAGCAACTGTGACATCAAAACTTTTTGTGAAGTTACAATATGACACGATGATCATGACATCTGTCAGTGTGATATCACAATGGTCATGATGTCACAGTGGATTTTTGGTATCTCATGTCATACATGAAATATGAGGTTGAAAACATATTATGAGGGCAAAAAGGTCTAAGATATCACAATGTCAGCATGTCAGAAAAGTTATGAGTAAAGGAGAGGTTTGTGATGTCACATTGTGTTAGTGATAGCAAAACGACAGTGTGATGTCACAAAGTGATTATGATGTCAAAACGGTTATTTAGGCACAAAAGTGCGTTTCTCATATCAACTCTCATACCACATTTGAAATACAATGAAATCAATGAATAGGCATTCACAATGTGTCTATGATGTTACAATGAGAATTGTTGTCATAATGCAATATGTTATTGAGTTTGGTGATGTCACAATGAGCTGATGTTTCTATAATGAAAAAGTGATGTCACACTGTTGAAGATGTCACAAACACTTTTTGATATTATAGTGGCATGTCTGATCTCAATTGTCATTACTTAACAACATGGATATGGATACACAAAGGGACTGTGATGTTGAAAATGGCATGTGATTTTTAAAAGGAGCTAAGAGGTCATAATAGATTTCAGATGTCACAATGGAATCATGATGTAACATTTACAATGTTGTCACAATGGCTTTGTGATGTCGTTGCTGTGAGGATGTCAAAATGGGTTTGTTATGTCACAACGAGTTTGTAATATCACAATCGAATTTCCAATTTCAATTGCTACCAGTTCACAAGGAAGACACTGTAATAATCAGCAGCGTCCCGATAATATATAGGGTCCGATAATCAGCGTGGCCCCATCTCCTGGCAAGCTGGAGAGGACAAAGTATGCCATCAAAGAAGGTGGGACATTCTGTGGGAGGGGATGATACATTAATCTCCATGTGTTGAGCTTTAAAGAAGTGATTGGCCTGTGGGCAGTTTGGCATGGGACAGTTAAAAACTGTTAGGCAATAGGAATGGAGAAGGGGTAAAGACTTCATATAGGCTGCTTGTTCCGAGCAATAGAAGGGGAGAGAAAAAGAGAAAAGTCCTGTAAGGAAAAAAGTGGTATGATAGCAGAAGAGGAAAGACCTGGGAGGAGAGGATGTTGAGGGAGAGCAGGAGGTGAAGGATAGCAACTGACGACCCAGGCAAAGCAGTTCAGGCCTTTGGAGAGTGGAGAGGCCTGAAAGAAGAAGGAACTGGTAGAAGAGAAAAAGGGAAAGAGCTCGAAGGAAGTATAGGACTGTGAAAGAGAAACAAAGGGAAGGGGAAAAAAGGCTTGCCCTTTGATGTTTGGAGATTTCGATATCATAATTTTGGAGGTTGATAGTTTGGAGAACATTTATTATATTAACTGTGTCTCAATGGATTCTCTTGAATTATACAGGTCCTATATATTGGAGACCCCATTGACATAATCAATTTGGATGGCATCAGTCTTTGGCCCCAGAAAAAAATCCCCATAGGAGAGTGTCAGCACTCAGGGTTGAGAGTCTACCTCGAGTGTTTGTCCCCAGAGGATCAACATGGACAAAAGTCATTTAGGTACCTGTAAGGATACCTCTGGTCAAGCTTGCCAGCCTGTTTTGAGGACCCCCTCTGGAGGTCAAATGAGCCATTCGGGAACTTTTTGAGAGGCCGTGTAGGGCTTGCTTGGGAAGCCATCTGGAACCTCCTTGAGAGGTCATGTAGGGCTTCCAAGGGAAGCCATCTGGAACCTCATCAAGAGTACATCTGTGACTTCCTTAAGAAGCCATCTGAGACCTACTCTGTAGGTCATCTGGGGCCTTTTCCAGGGGCCTTCTTGGACTTTCTCCAGATGTCATCTGGGACTTCTTCAGGAGGCCACTTGAGACCACTTCAAAAGTAGTCATTGGGGCTTCCTGAAGAGGCAATCTAGGACCTGAGGTCATCTGGAGCTTCTTTGAGTGGTCATCTCGGGTTACCTTGATGAGAAATGAATGACCATCTTCGGACATTCTCTGGGACTTCCTTGAGAAGTCATATAGGACCTTCTGTGGACGTAATCTGTGGCTTTCTCAAGAGGGTTATCTGGAACCTCCTCTGGAGTTCATATGTGGCCTCTTGAGTGTCCATCTGGGAGCTACTCACGAGGTAATCTCAGCCACATTGAGAGGACATCTGGGACCTCCTTTGGAGGTCATCTAACACTTCCTTGGGAAGCTATTTGAAACCTCCATGAGAGGTCATTTAGGGCCTCCTAGGAAGGACATATGTGACATCCTCCAAAGATCATCTGTGGCCTCCTCAAGAGACAATCTAGGACATTCTTTCTGTCATCTGGGACCTCCTGTAGAGGTCAACATTGAGAAGTGTGGGGAATGTGGGTTGTCTGTGGCTATTGGTCTGTATGCTGATAGTTCTGTGCCCTGTATGCACCTCTGTTTACTCCTTTCCTCAGGATGGGAGAACAAGGCCTAAAGGTGTCATATCCAAAAAATATTCTCCTCCAGGTTTACAGAATCCCTCAGAGGAAAATGCACTGATGTACTCTCTCCCCTATTCTTTGCCATCAGCACCTCTAAGGTTAAGTCTTCCCATACCAAATGTGGTTACTTGTACCAGTCTGAGGTGGTACAATGTGGTATGTTACCTTTATTACCTTTGAGACAGGAACATGGAGGAGATGGTGAGCAAGCCCCATTTCTAATATATGTTCCCTTTACAACTAGTGACCTGTATAACTGGACACAGCAAAATCCATCCTTTTCAGAAAAACAGGGGTTCACTACTTCATTAGAGACAGTAATTTTCACACACAAGTACATCTGGGATGAGTGTCAGAAAATTTTACAGGTTCTTTTCACCTGATAGAAAAGGGAGTGAGTCCTGCTTGGTGACTTGAAGGTGGTCCTTGGACCAGATAGTAGCCCCACAATTGAACCAGCAAGTCTTTCCACAGACTTACCCAAGCTGAGACTAACAGCAATCGAGTTATGGAGGTGCTTACCTATTATTGCCAGGTTCTGTTAGGAGGGATACCGCAGTGGCTAAAAAGCCCAATCATCAATCTAAGGTGAGTGAGATGGGACAGTTCCCCAGTGAGTACCCTAATGCTTTTCTGAAAAACTTCTCCCAGAAGCCTATAGATCCTATGGGTGTATATATCTTGAAGCCCTGGATAATGAATGAGCCCTAAATATGGCCTTTGTTACCCACACAGCCCCAGATATTAGAAGAAAGCTTCAAAAGTCAGAAGGTTTTGAGGGAAAAGTTTATTCTAATTTGAAAGTAGTCTCCCAGAGGGTGTTTGTTAACAGAGATACCCTGGAAAAAGAGTCTAAGAAGAGTGTTTGAGTTTTGGTAGGAGCACCAGAATAAGGATCAAGAAACCCTTGGCAAAGACAGTACAATTCATTAGCAAATGGCAATAGGGAACCTCTAAGAAAACATCAGTGTGCTTATTGCAAACAAAATGGACATTGGTAAAAGGAATGTGCAAGAAGGAGAAAGGCAGAAAATGACAGGATAATTAATCACATTACCCACCTGGAAAATGTTTTCATATCACTTGAGAAACATGCAAAGGAGCTTGGGGCTCTGAATTCCAACTATGTTCAATTTAAAAAGCAGCCCTCTGGAATTAAGAAATGTGGCAAAGAAAAAATTCACACCCTTTAATCTCAAAACATAGTCTTATAAAAGACTGAGTCTCCAATACGTGCCAGTCAAAACCCACCAAGTGATTAAAAGCACATAGAAGAACATATTGGAGAAAACAGATATAATTATTTGGCATGAAGCAAAGATTTGAAGAAATAAATTAGAAACGTGTGAGAGTCAAACATGAGAAGAAAATCCTCAAAAGGAAGCTAGAAAACACTCAAAATCAAATGAAATTCAAATGCATTGGCCTGGGTGAGCATGAGGCAAATTAGGGTACCACAGATCAGAGGCAAACAGAAGCACAGGACAGTAATGCTGCCATCCTTGCTAACCACAATTGAGGCCAAGAAGAGATCCTGATGCTGCATTAAGAAATCATCGCCATGAAAAAGGAGCTGGATCTAATATAAGAATGTTTTAGGCTGAAGTACATGTCGATTATAAGCTTTGAAGGGTGCCACCAGAAATTCAAAGCAACAGAGAAAGAAGGAAAGGGTAGTTAGCACAAAAAACGGGGAAGTGCTGTGTCATAGAAGTTGAGGTCAAGAAAAGTGAACAGGAAAATATCAGGCTCAAGAAAGAGATTGCTACTAATCAGAAAGAGTTAAAGGATCACGTGCTCTGACAGAGAATGCTGGGGAAAGGGAAAGAGCATTAGGAACATAAACAGAAAAGCTAAACAAACAGCTGGAAGATCTGTCATAAAGATACACTAAAGTAGAAAACTGGAAAGAGAAACTACTAGAATAAAAAGACAAAAAGACTGCTGAGATCTTCACCATAAATGTAATACAGAAGCTTCGTGTCCCAATGGAACAGTGGAGGTGGGAAAAATTACCTCTCAATAGCACCTTTGTGAACTTAAGGGAGGAGCTGAAGGGCAAGCAAAGGTGGTGTGAGAAGGAGAAGCAGTTTGCCAGTCAAAGGAACTGTCCTGTGACCCTGACAAAACACTTGCAGTTTAAGGAGCACATTGAGAAGGAGAATGGGATCATGAAAGCAAGTTTGAGAGAAAAGGAGGAGAATAAAAGGGAAGAAGTCTCCAAGTTTCAGAGTACTATACAGGAAGTAAAGAAACTAGACACCCTAAGATACAGGGAAACATCTGAGCTGCTCAGGTGGCATGGCAGACCACTTTAAAACCAGTGGGTTCTCTAGAGCTACTAGTCGTTAAGATTAAAGGAAGAAGCAAAAACAGTGGTAATAAGTGTGCAAATGTTGACAGTGAACTTGTGAAAATAGCATACAGGCTCAAGCTTTCTGTCAGTTTACATGTAGATATTTGTACCCGGGAAAATTGCCCCAGGCCACTGCCTATAACTGTTTGAAAACCAGTGGGGCCTCAGCCTGACAATCCTTTGTAATGCGTGTAGGTAATTTCCAACAGGTAAATGCTGAAAAGCTGGAACCTATGGAAGAATTCATATATGAGGAACCTCAGATCATGAATTTAGGAAAGTGGACTCCACAGAGGTAAAGCCTGGAAAGTATGAGTATTGGTATCTGTTAGTAATACTGGACACTTTTTTCAGGCTGAGCTGAGGTGTATAATAATTCCTTGATTTGGCTTATCCTTAGATTTGGGGTCCAAGGGTGGCCTTGCTTTCATGGTCCAAATTCTCAATTATCAACTAACACCCTAGGAGTTATTTGGAAATTACAATCCAGTTATAGACCTTACAGTTTAAGGCACTAGAAAGAATGAATATGACCTTAAAGGAAACTAACTAAATTAAATACAGATACAGGCCATGGCTAGGTAAGCCTCTTTCACTTTGCCCTCCTTCAAGAAAGATGTAGCCTGTAGGTTAAAGGATTTAATCCTTTAGAAATACTTTAGTGTAGACCACCCCCTTTGGTTCCTAAACTTGGGAAGGCTATATTAACAGAAATGTCTAACTACAGTCTGCAGGCATTACAACATCTTCTTTTATGTACCTATCCTTTGGTAATCAAGGCCCACCGGCCACCTAAGAAAAATTCCACCTGAAGGGGAGGGACCAAGATGGTGATGGAACAGCAGGGAAACAGCTCAGCTCTCTCCAACCAAGTACAGAATTTGGATTTCAATGCTCTGTTTCTCCAAGTGACTCACAAAAAAAGCAATTACTCAGAGAAATACAGGAAGTGAAAAAGAAAAGGGAAAAACCTACACAGACAGTAAAGTAGGAAGACCCTTCCCCCACCCCTTGTTGGTGATGGGGCTCCACACTAAGCACCTTAAGTGGTGGGGTTTCATGCCAGGCTGCTTAAGTGGCCAGGCTCTGGAATGTCTGTGGACCACACACTCACAAGCATCCCAAGGCTCTCAAAGACTCCCAAGAAGTGGTTCCAACCTACAGAATACAAGCAGAAATCTCAGAAGGCAGAGCCAGCACAAAACCTGGCTTGCATAATGGCCCAGCTGATCCTGGGGCAGGGGCAGCAGCTGGGGCACTGGCAACAGCTGGCAGCAGCAGCGGCATCAACAGCAGCAGCAAACAACCCGGACCTGTAGTGGGGTGCAGAGCTTCTCCATACTGGTTTTCATAAGCAGCCCAGCCCAGCCCACTGTGGCAAAGGTGGTGAACAAATCCACATAGGAGAGGAAGAAGATAAATTATTTTTTTCAGATGCCATTATTTTATAAATTAACGATCCCTAAAGCTCAGCCCCAAACACTTAGAGCTTATGAACCAATTTGTCAAAGTAGCAGGTTACAAAATTAACCCACAAAAATCAGTCACCTTTTGCACACCAACAATGTACAAGAAGAAATGGAAGTCAAGGAAACAATCCCATTCACAATAAAAAAGTATCTAGGAATTAAACTAATCAAAGATATAAAGGGTCTATTTCATGGAAAGTATAAAAGCCTAAAAATGAATCACAGAGTGTGAAGACTCAGGGTCTTTGTTGAGGGGGCAGAATGATACAGGCTCCAGCCTCAGGATTTTCTGAGGACTGTGTTTGGGATTAGGAAAGCTCTTGGCATGCCGGGCTAGAGAAGGAAAGTGTCTCTCTCCCTATCTCAAAACACATGTCACAGACTCCTGGGAGCCCAGGAAGTAGTTCTTCTGCTTGCTTCAGCATAGATGAACAGCTAGTCAATCATTTTCCTGAGATTGGAGAAGTGGTTTGAGCTTGCTCTAAAATAGTTTATATAATTATATACCAAGACATTGTCTCATAGGTCAAGTAAAAATGAATCTGTTGAAATTTTTGTGTGAATGTCTTCTGACCGAATCTTGGCCAATATCATGCTTGCTTGACTTTAAATACCCACTAACAATAAAGCACAACATGCAGAAACTGTTAACCATGTAATAGAACACTTATTGGAAGCTTTTGCCATTATGGGAGTGCCTACCAAAATAAAGACTGATAATGGACCAGCATAAAAGTATCAAATTTAAAAGATTTTGTGAACTTTATGATGTGGTACATATTACAGGAATAAAATATAACCCCCAAGGACAAACTATTATTGAATGAGTTCATGGCACACTAAAACAACAAATTAAAAAATTAAAAAGGAGGGAAAGGTTGAATGAAGGTATGGATATTTTGTGGTTTTCCATGCAAAATCCTAAAATAATTTTACATCAAGCTATTTTTGTTCTTAACTTTTTAAACTTACCACAAGGAGATATTTTAACTAGAGCTGAGTGCCATTTTGAACAAATACCAAAAAACCTTATTTAAATGCTCCCACATGGATTAAGATTACATTGAAAGCAGAATGTCAACTAGGAAAATTATCCGATAAGGGGCAAGGATAAGGTTTTGTGTCTACACAGGATGGCAAACAATACTGAGTTCCTGCCGGATGGATACAGACGCAGCCCAGTGAGGACAGCCCTGTATCCTGCAAGGAATCGGCCACCAGTTGAGGAAAAAGAAATCCCCACTGTGCACCTGGGGGCAGGTTAAAAAGTTGACTGGAGAAGGACAAATATGTTACAATGCACTGGTAAACCTGTCACCGCTGAGAACTTGCTCTTGGCCATGTGTGACCTGCTTACTGTAAACTCTGTCCATGCTAATGCTTATGTAAGTTACCGGGCCTTTTTTCCTTACTCTCCTTTATTGGAACCTGTTGTTTGGGGAGACATGAATATATCCGTCTATACTGTTCCTGCTGTTTTATCTCCTCCTTGGAATAATTTGACATTTTACAATAAGGATGATGATAGCTTTTTAAATATTACTATTTTTGCCTGTTTGAATGGGGCTTCCTCCATGTTTTTTTATGAATTGGCAACATTGGGTTTTACCTGGGAAACACACTTCCAATTCTAAAACACAACTGCAGCGATAACTACTTAGTCCATTAATAGTAGCTGGGAAAGCGTCACCTTTGATGGCGAGTTATCCTTACTTATGTGCCCTAATTTTACTTATATTAATTTAAAATATCAACCTTTTGTGTGGCAAGAGTGTAGAGGAACATTTGGAAAAATGTTCAATAATTTTATTAATTGGGGACCTTTCGGAGAGTTTATTAACACATGTTCAGAGTGGAATATTACCAGATGTGATTTATCAAATGTTACTAGGATGCTGGATGCCATTAATGGATCGCTTACTGAAGGTCGATTGACGGCCTTGGGAGATGGAGGCATTGCAGATGCTCGATGGGCTTTCATGGCTGAACCCACTGCTGTTCAGACTCATCTTTGGAAGGTCGCAGCGGCGTTGACACCCGTGATGCTATCAAATGGATAATTTTCGGGGACGGCGAACTCTGTGTCCACTTATAGTTTTACTTTGTACAAATCTTATAATGTAACTTCCTGTGTACCTCTGCCTTATGTATTTTTAGAGGGGAATTTTACATTTCCCCCTACTATTTCTTGTTTTAATTGTCGCCTGTATTCTTGTGTTAATTCCTCTCTTAATTTTAATGACTATGATAGTACTATGATATTACAACAAAGAACTCATATTTGGCTACCTGTTTAATTAGGAAGAGAATGGTCCCAAAATCCTTTGGATAGTGTTGTTATTGAATTTTTTACCAAACTACTAAAACGTACAAAACGTATGATTGGAGCCATTATAGCTGTGATTTTAAGCTTAATTGCTATTACCACTGTTGCTAAGGTGTCTGGAATTACCCTACACACTTCCTTACAAACAACACTTTGTAAAAGAATGGCACCGGGATTCATATAAATTGTGGGTCTCAGAGGTAAAAATTAATGCTCGATTAAAAACACAGATTAATATTCTTAAACAGACAGTGGGATGGTTAGGAAAAAAGTTATTGGTTGTGGAAAAACAGTTATTGTTAAAATGTGATTGGAATTCTACTACCTTTTTCATTACTAATGTAAAATATAATAAATCTATACATGATTGGAATGTAATACTGCAGTATTTACCTGGAAATTCTACTGCTGCTCAATTGATTGCTCAATTACAATTTAATGTACATGATATTTTTGATAAACAATTTGCAAATGATGGTGCTTCTAATATTGCTGATACATTTATTAAACAGTTGGAAGGGTTAGATCTGAAAAGAATACTACAACGCATTTCACATAAAGCTAGTGGTTTGGGAATTATGATTGTTATTATTCTGTTTGCACTTGTGTGGTTATATTTGATTTTTATGAAACCAATGCAAGCTTGTGGAAAGCTTTTTTCCTTGTGGAAAGCTTTTTTCCTTGTGGAAAGCTTTACTTTTAAAACAAAAGAAAAAAGAAGGAAATTGTGAAGACTCAGGGTCTATGTTGAGGGGGCAGAATGTTACAGGCTCCAGCCTCAGGATTATCTGAGGACTGTGTTTGGGATTAGGAAAGCTCTTGGCATGCCAGGCTAGAGAGGGAAAATGTTCGCTCTCCCTATCTCAAAACACATGTCACAGACTCCTGGGAGCCGAGGAAGTAGCTCTTCTGCTTGCTTAAGCATAGATGAACAGTTGGTCAAGCATTTTCCTGAGATTGGAGAAGTGGTTTGAGCTTGCTCTAAAATAGTTTATATAATTATATACCAAGACATTGTCTCATAGGTCAAGTAAAAATGTATCTGTTGAAATTTTTGTGTGAATATCTTCTGACCAAATCTTGGCCAAGATCATGCTTCCTTGTCTTTAAATACTCACTAACAATAAAGCACAGCATGCAGTTGCAATTGTTGTATGCGCTCTGCATCCTCTGTGTCCTGGTGATTTTGTGACCCTTACCTAGGGACCCCAAGGCAATAGACGTTGACAATAAAGGATACCAGGAAATTGAAAGATTTCCCATATTCATGGATAGGCAGAATTAATATGGTGAAAATGGCCATACTGCCAATTAATAAACACATTCAATGCTATTTCCATTAAAATTCCAGTGACCTACTTTTCTGAAATAGAGAAAATATTCAAAAAATTCATATGGAACAACAAAAGACCTAGCATAGCCAAAACAATTTTAGGCAAAAGAAAGAATGCAGGAGGGATCATGAAACAGGACTTCAAGCTATACTATTTGAGCCATAATAAAAAAGACGGGTAAACAAAGGAGGAGGCTGCAATGCTTGGTAAGAAATGTACGCATTATCCTGTCCACGTAATTGTAACTCCTCTGTACAATATGTTCACAAATAAAATAAAATTAAATTTAAAAAAAAGACAGCTTGGTACTGGCACACAAAGAAACCCAAAAATAAATGAGACAGGTTATAGGACCCAGAAATATAGCCGCATATGGACAGTCAGTTGATATTTGACAAAGGAGCCAAAGATATACAGTGAAAGAAGCACCACCTCTTCAACTACTGGTGTTGGGAAAACTGGCCACATGCAGAAAACTAAAAGTGGATCCTAGCCTATCACAGTGCACTCACATCAACTCAAAATAGATTACAAACCTTAACATCAAGCCTGAAACTCTGAAAGTACTGCAGGACTGAGTATGAGAGACACTTTAAACTTAGGCATAGACAGGAACTTCCAGAAGAGATGCCCAGGGTCACAACAAATTTGAGAATGACTCAATATGACTACCTTAAAATAAAAAGGTTCTGCACAAATAAAAATAGCAACCAAACTAGAAAGAAAGTCAAATAATTGGGAAAAATATTAACCAGCAATATAAAAGACTAGGGTCTAATAGCCATTATATATTGTGAACTCAAGAAACTAACTCTTCACAAATCTAACACAACAATCTTTTTTTTTAAATTTAATTTTATTTTATTTGAGAACATACTGTACAGAGGGGTTACAATTACATGGGCAGGATAATGCATACATTTCTTACCAAGCATTGCAGCCTCCTCCTTTGTTTACGCTTCACCTCGCTTCCCAGCCTCCCCCCTCTCCCCCACCCAATCATACCCCCCTCCCCCCCCACGCCGACATTGTAAAGCTTGCTTTGACATGACATTTTGTAATTCTCTTTGTTGCAACAGGTCCACCTGAATCCTTAAACGACTTGTTTGTCCCCATCTCCTCCACATGTTATACTGACATCAAATAAAGTGAAAGCGGAGGTTACACTGTGGGGGAGGGACATACAAAGCAACAAAGAAATAATCTTATAAATGCGTTAGAAAAACATGCATGAAAGAAACGAAAACATTAAAATACATATTTAAGGGTTCGTTTTCCTAACATCACATTATCTGACCTTTTCCGCTTGACTCATACCTATACTAGATATTGCAAATAAGGGAAACCATGGGACCTATGTTTCTTTGGGCCTGGCTTACTTCATTTAATATAATTTTTTCCATTTCCTAACAAATGGGGAAATGTCATTCTTTCTGATGGAGGCATATAATTCCATTGTGTATATATACCACATTTTCTTGATCCATTCATCTACTGAGGGGCTTCTGGGTTGGTTCCATATCTTAGCTATGGTAAATAATGCTGCAATAAACATAGTTGTGCTGGTAGCTTTAGTGTGGTCTTGTTTGTATACATTTGGGTAAATGCCCAAAAGTGCGATTGCTGGATCATAGGGGATATCTATGTGAAGTCTTTTGAGGAACCTCCATACTGCTTTCCAAAGTGGTTGAACAAGTTTACATTCCCACCAACAATGAAGTAAGGTTCCTTTCTGTCCACATCCCCTCCAGCATCTGTTGTTGTTAGAGTTCTTGATTTTTGCTGTTCTAACTGGAGTGAGGTGATATCTCAATGTTGTTTTGATTTGCATTTCTTTTATGGCTAGGGATGTTGAACATTTCTTTATGTGTCTATTGGCCATCCTTCTTTCTTCTTCAGAGAAGCTTCTCTTTAAGTCTTTCGCCCACTTATTTATTGGGCAGTTATTTCTTTGAGGATTTGTTGTTGGGTGGTTTAATTTTTTGAGTTCCAAGTATATTTTAGATATGAGACCCTTGGCCGTTGTATGGCTAGTAAAGATCTTCTCCCAATCGGTGGGCTTTCTATTGATCTTGCTAGCTATGTCATTTGCCCTGCAGAAGCTCTGCAAACTTATGCAATCCCATTTGTCCAACCTTTCTTTGATTTGTTGTGTTTCCGGGTCTCTATTCAGAAAATTTCGGCGTGAGCCAAGGAGACCTAGGGTTTCTCCTATTCCATCCTTTAATGTTTTCAGAGTGTCTGCTTTGAGTTCAAGGTCTTTGATCCATTTGGAGTTGATTCTGGTGCAGGGTGATATATAAGGATCTAGCTTTAGTTTTCTACATGTAGTTAACCAATTTTGCCAGCACCATTTACTGAAGAGGCTGTCTTTCTTCCATTCTATTGTTTTAGTATCCTTTTCGAAGATTAGATGGCTATAGGTCTGTAGGTTCATTTCTGGGTTTTCAATTCTATTCCATTGGTCCTGAGGTCTGTTCTTATGCCAATACCAAGCTGTTTTGATTACTATGGCTTTATAGTAGAGTTTGAAATTTGGTAATGATATTCCTCCAGCAGTGTTCTTTCCGTTGAGAAGTGTTTTTGCTATTTGGGGTCTTTTATTGTCCCATATGAATTTTTGGATTACATCTTCTATTTCCTTGAAGAATGAGGGTGGAATTTTGATAGGTATTGCGTTGAATTTGTAGATAGCCTTGGGAAGTATTGCCATTGTTACGATGTTAATCTTTCCATTCCAGGAGCATGGGAGGTTTTGCCATTTTTTAAGTTCTGTGTTGATTTCCTTTTTCAAGATTTTAAAGTTTTCATCATAGAGGTCCTTCACTTCTTTAGTTAAGTTAATTCCTAGGTATTTTATTTTTTGTGGGGCTATTACAAATGGAGTTGCTTTCCTAATTTCAGCCACAGTTTTCTCATTGTTGGCATACAGAAAAGCCATTGATTTTTGGGGGTTTATTTTATAACCTGCTACTTTGCCAAACTTTTGAATCAGCTTGAGTAATTTGGGAGTGGAGTCCATGGGATTCTTTAAATACAATATCATGTCATCTGCAAAATGGGAGAGTTTTATTTCTTCTTTCCCTATTTGGATCCCCTATATTTCTGCATCTTGTCTTATTGCTGTAGCTAGGCATTCTAATACTAGATTGAAGAGAAGTGGAGAGAGTGGGCATCCTTGTCTTGTTCCTTAGTTAAGAGGAAATGGCTTTAGTTTTTCACCATTGAGTATAATGCTGGCTGTAGGTTTGTCATATCCAGCCTTTATTGTATTGGGGAATGTTCCATGGATACCTAATTTTTCCAAAACCTTCATCATAAAGGGGTGTTGGAGCTTGTCGAATGCTTTTTCTGCCTCTATTGAGATAACCATGTGGTTCTTGTTCTTGCTCCTATTGATGTGATGAATAATATTAATTGATTTGCGTATATTGAACCAGCTTTGCATCCCTGAAATGAATCCTGTTTGATCGTGGTGTATGATTTTTCGGATGAACTGTTGAAATCGATTGTCCAAAATTTTGTTGAGAAGTTTTGCATCAATGTTCATCAAAGAAATGGGTCTATAGTTCTCTTTCTTTGATGAGTCCCTGCCTGGTTTTGGGATGAGGGTTATGATGGCTTCATAGAATGTGTTCTGTAGTGAGCTTTCTCTTTCAATTTCATTGAAGAGTTGGAGGAGTATTGGTGTGAGCTCTGCTTTGAAGGCCTTGTATAATTCCGCTGTAAAACCATCTGGTCCTGGACTTTTCTTAGCTGGGAGCTCTCTTATTGCTCTTTCTATTTCAATGCTTGATATGGGCCTGTTAAGATAGTTTAACTCATCTTGGTTTAGTTTTGGCATGTCTATATTTGCTAGGAAGAGGTCCATTTCTGTCAATTTGTCGAACTTATTAGCATAAAGTTTTGAGAAGTATTCCCTTATAATGTTCTGAATCTTGGTTGTTTCCGTGGTGATGTTTCCATTCTCATCTCTGAGTTTATTAATTTGGGTGTGTTCTCTTCTTTTTCTGATAAGATTTGCTAAGGGTCTGTCAATTTTGTTAAGTTTTTCAAAGAACCAACTCTTTGTTTTGTTGATTCTTTCTATAGTTTTTTTTGGATTCTAATTCATTTAATTCTGATTTAATTTTGATTATTTCTTTCCGTCTACTGGATTGGGGTTTATCTTGCTGCTCTTTTTCAAGGAGGTTTAGATGTGTCATTAAATTGCTAGTTTCAGATCTCTCCAATTTGTTGATGTAGGAGCTCAGAGCTATAAACTTGCTTCTCAGTACTGCCTTTGCAGTCCCAGAGGAGCTGGTAATTAGTGTGTTCATTTTTGTTGAATAGCATGAACATTTGAATTTCCTTTCTAATCTCTTCCATGATCCACTCATGATTCAGCAGTGTGTTGTTTAGCCTCCATGTGATACCGGACTTTCTTTGGTGGCTTTTGGTGTTGAGTTCTAATTTTATTCCCTTGTGGTCAGAGAGAATGCAAGGTATACCTTCAATGTTTCTGAATTTAGACAAGTTTGCTTTGTGGCCTAGAATGTGGTCCATTTTAGAAAACGTTCCATGTGCTGCTGAGAAGAACGTGCATTCTGATGCTGCTGGTTGAAATGTTCGGTAAATGTCTGTTAAGTCTAGTTGATCTATGCAGCTGTTTATATCTGCGGTTTGTCTGTTGAGTTTTTGCCGAGTTGATCTGTCTAGTGGGGAGAGTGGTGTGTTAAAATCCCCAACAATTAATGTCTTTGGATCTATATGGGATTTGATGGAAAGTAGTCTTTCTTTGATAAATTTGGGTGCTCCATTGTTTGGCGAATAGATATTTAGAATTGTAATATCCTCCTGAAGGAGAGATCCTTTAATTAGTATGTAGCGACCTTCTTTATCTCTTCTCACAATTTTTAATTTGAAGTCTATTTTATCTGATATTAGGATTGCAACTCGTGCCTGTTTATGAGGGCCGTTTGCTTGGTAGCTTTTGTTCCAGCCTTTAACATTGAAAATGTGTTTGTTTTTACGGGCAAGATGTGGCTCCTGCAGCCAGCATATAGAAGGGTCTTGTTTTTTAATCCAACTAGACAGTCTATGTCGCTTAATTGGAGAGTTCAGTCCGTTCACGTTAAGAGATAGGATTGAGAGGTATTTGGGAGTTCCTGCCATGTTATCTACCTTCTTGGGGGCTGCGAAAACTGGGTTCTTCCTATGGTTCTTGGATTCTCAGTTTGGGTGCAGTTTGTTGGCCTTTATTGTGGTCTTGTTGGTTTTCTATGTGTAGGACATCTTTAAGAATCTTTTGTAGGGCTGGTTTGGTGGAGATGTATTGTTTCAATTTTTCTTTGCTGTGGAAGCCTTTTATTTGGCCTTCAGTTATGAAGGAGAGTTTAGCTTGGTACAGTATTCTTGGTTGATAGTTGTTTGTTTTTAGGGCATGGCATACATCATTCCAGGCTCTTCTTGCTTTGATTGTCTCTGCTGAGAAATCTGAGGTGATTCTAATTGGTTTCCCTTTATAGGTGATTACCCTTTTCTCCCTGACAGCTTTAAGGTTCTTTTCCTTGTTCTGAGTTGATCCTGTGCTAACACACCAATCTTGAAATGGTCAAGAGAGCTAAAGAGAGACTTCTCAGAAGAAGAGATAAAAAAACAGCACAGAACCACCTGAGGAAATGTTCATAATCCCTGGCTCTAAAGGAAATGCAAATAAAAACAACTCTTAGATAACACTTTACTCCATTCAGAATGGCCCACATCCTAATTTCAGCCAATGACAAATGCTGGAAGGGAATCAAAGGAAGAGAAACATTACTGCATTGCTGGCGGTAATGTATATTAATATAACCACTTTGTAAAGCATTCTGTAGGTACCTCAGAAAGCTACATATTGACCTCTCCTATGAACTGGCCATACCACTTGCAGGCACCTACTCTGAACAACAGGAACCAGTATAAAAAGACACACATGTCAATGATTATTGCAGCACTGTTCACAGTAGCCAAGATATTCAAACAACCCAGATGAGCCACTACTGATAAGTGGATCCAAAAATAGTGGTACCTATATAAAATGGAATACTATGCAGCCTTTAGAAAGACAAAATAATGGCATTTTCAGGGAAATGAATGGAACTAGACCAAATTATTTGAGTGAGGTAAGCCAAGAATAACAAAACAAACGGCACAGGGTCTACCTGACATGTGGATTCTAAAGCCAAAATGCAAGAAGGTATGACAAAGTAAACAGGACTTGAGAAACAAAGGACAGCCACTCATTTTGTTGTATCACCATTAATGATTCCATGTTCTTGACCATGTACATAGTATTAATATGCACGCAATGGAGAGAAGCCAGGAGGAGGAACACAATAAGTGGAAAATGGAACAACATACAACAAAGTGGCCCATCAGCTGCACTGGATATAGAAGAAAAATAACTAAGCAACCCAAACACAGTGATGGGAAGGGAGGGATGATTGGGAAAGAGGTAAAGAGGGAATAGCCTACACTAAGCAAAAGCAAAAAAAATGTAAACATCATCTGAGGTGGGAAAAATAATTTCAATTGTCAAAGTTCACAGAATTAACAAACTTTAGACCATGATAACAATAATTTGCCTTGTCAAGGTTAAAATGTGTTTGTGGCTTTAACTAAGTATCACAATTCCACAGAACTCTGAAATATATGTAATCACCTATCTCAATTTTTACAAAATGTGTGAGAAGGGAAGGTTTATGAGGGATGAGTGACAATGTTGTCAGACACCTTGTATTCATATACTGTTTTGTAGAATGGAAACTTCTTTGTACAACTACTTAAAGATAATAATAAAAAGCGTTTAAAAATAAATAACTATTAGGATGACGATAAAAAGTTCAAATATACAATAAGAAATTGAATCCACTTGGAAGGAAAATTTCTTTGGGGAGAGTAATGCAGTTTATTCTATAGCAAGTATCACTTCAGCATTAAATTCAAAAGCTAGACCTCAAGTAAATGAAATAAATTAAGAAATTGAGTTTAAAAAGGGAAAAAAGAAACTCCTCCCACTCTTCCTTACCTGGACAGCTGGTGAGGGTAAAATGCATCATGCTCCTGAATTGAAACCGAAATAGCAAAGACCTTACGTAGTCATGCTAACTTCACTGTTGCTTATTATATTAGTACGAAAACAGCATTAGATCCATCAGTCTCTAGTGAAATAGGCAGCCGACCCATATATAGAGAAGGCTACAAGATGGACTGTGTAGACACTCAAAGGATCCCTTAAGGATAAGACTTACTAAGTATTAATTAGTAATAACTAGTGTGTTTCTATAATTTACTTGTTTACAATAAAATTTACATTTTAAGCCTGTTCATTGAGTGGAGATATGGGACTTTTTAGCACTTGGTAGGAAGGAATCAAGGATTTGATTGGACATGAAAACCAGTGGGGGATGTATAAAGCAGCAAAGCCCTAATAATCAGCATGACCCACTAATCAATGTGGCCCCATGTCCTGGCCCACAGGAGTGCATGAGTCATGCCACCAAACGGGACAGGGTATGATGCTGGAGGGGGTAGTATGTCATCCTCAAATGAGCTGTGAAGAAGTTATTGAGGAATGCGCAGTTCATGAAGTGATGGTTGAAAACTGTTAGGCAGGAGACCCACTGGAGTGACAGAGGGCTTCAACCTATATATAGGCTGCATGGTCAGAGCAATGGAATTGGAGAAAATCAAGTGAAGACATGGGAGGAAGGAAGTGGTGAGATAGCAGGAGGGGAAAGACTTAGGAGAAGAAGAAGTTGAGGGAGTGCAGGAGGGGAAGGATGCCAATTGGCCACCAGGCCAGAGAATTGTAGGCCTGTGGATAGTGGAGAGGCCTAAAGAGAAGAAGGAAATGATGGAAGGGAAAAAGGGAAATGAAGGATATGTCTATAAAAAAGGAAGGAGTAAGAAAAAAACGAAAAAAGCCTTACCTATTGAAGTATGGAGTTTCAGAGATGATAATTTGGGTGGGTTGGTGGATTGCAGACTAACTATGTGCAGGGCTGCACATTGGAGGTCTGAGATTTGGTGGTTGGGGCTGGCTTGTCACTGAGTGTACAGTCCAGGACAAGGTAAATGCAGGCCCATTGCTAGCGTAAATAAAGTTATCCTCAATGTGCCTCACTAGATTGTCTTGTACTTTATGTAGCATAAGTATACGAGTTTACAAGTTAATAGTGTGAAAGGGCACGAATTTCGTAAAATGTTATGTGGGCATAATAGGTTTGCAAAATCCAATGGGACAGTGATATCACAATGGCAATATGATGTCACAATATAAAGTCATAATAAAATTTTGATGTCATAATTAGTTGCTGCCATAATGGTGATGAGGTCACAATAGGTTTATGATGTTACAATGGATTGATGATGTCAAAATGGCATGCTAGGCTTTAATTTTCCTTAACTCCAAATGAGAATATAAATTCACAATGGGATTGTGAGATCTACGAAGTCATGCATTGGCCTAAACGTTATGAACTCCCAACAATTATGTAATGTCACAATGTGACATGATGTTCATGATATCTGACAGAGTGATGACATAATTTTCATGATATCAGAGTGCATTTCTAATATCACATGTCATACCTGAAATAAGTAAAAAAAAAAACAGATTATGAGATCAAAAATGGCCTATGTATCAATAGGGCATAATGTCCAAGTTATGAGGAGAGGACCAGTTAATGATGTCACACTGGTGATTCTGCCTCGAAGGGTTTGTAATATTACAATGGTATAACTGATCTCAATTGTTAGACCACAATGATTATATGGGTAAACAACTGAACTTTTTTGTCACAAATGCCATATGCTGTTTCAAAGGTGCTAAAAGGTCATAACTGATTAAAACGTCACAATGTGATGGTGATGTCACAATGGCAATGTGATGATGCAATAGATTTGTGATATTACCCTGGTCATGAGGTCACCCATGGAATAGTGATGTCATTATGAGTTTGTAATATTACAATCACATGTCTGATTTCAATTGCTACTAGATTACAATGAGGATAAGAATTCCAGGAAGGAGCTAGAGGTCCTAAAACCCATGAATTTTCTAACATGTGATGTCATAAAAGGTTTGTGAAAACAGAATGGTAGAGTAATATCACAATGTCAATATGATGTCACAATATCATGTCATAATAAAGTGTTAAGGGAGTTCTGAGGAAGATGGAGGAGAAGCTGGAGGCTAAACAATCTCTCTCATAGAAAGCAGTTTTAGTGTTCCAGTGAACAGGCCTAGGTAGAGAATCACACCAAATGTGCCATCACAGTACAGAGAGTGTGGCCAGAGAGGGAAAATCCAGGCAAGGAGACAGATCTGAGCACTTGCTAGTAGCCGTGCCTGGAGTGGCTGCAGCGGCAGCACTGGCGGCAATAGCCATCATCCCTATAACAGAGAGATCCCAGGACAAAGGTGCCAGACACAGCGGAGGAGTGGATTCTACTCAATACCACTAAGGACTGAGAAGGAGCAGATACCTTCATGCTTCAGATTGCAGACACGAGAGGGCCCAGGAACCAAGATTCTGACATGAGTAGAACCCTGAAATCCTCACTCCTTCTCAGGGAGCAGAGGTGGGCCTGCCAGCCCCCTCCCCTACCACCACTGGAGATGTCCATCATGGATACTGACAAAGGCCTTGCTGAGCAGCTCGCTCCAATTCAGGCCTTGGAAGAAAACAAGAGTCATTTTGCAAATCACAGGAATTAGAAGTGACCTGCCAGGCTCAGTTCCACCCAGGGGAAAGTCACCCCGCCCAGGCAGAGAGAGCTCTGCCCTCAGAGAAGCGACTTTCTTCACCCTGTAAACAGAGCCAGAAGCCTAGACAAACAATTGAAATTCAGTAAACATAAATTCTGAGAATGGTTCAAAGCTGGACTCTGTGTCTCAAGAGCTAGCCCCTCAGAGAAAAGCTACTGTTTGATGAAAGGTCTCAACCCTACCCAGAACCTAGACTCATCACAGCATCTCCAAACTAGAGGAAATTCCCACTTCCCTCTTTTGGAATATTCAAAGCAGATCTCACTCCCATTGAACTAACCTGGGAGGAGGATCACGACATCCTGCCTAACAAAGAGCATTTTCTGCCTGCCCAAACAAACTGACTTAAGAAACCAATCAAGCCATAGGAAAACCAAACACCACAAACAGACCAGAGACTCGACCAAGAGACTGGTATGGACACAGGGGCGATACAGGTTTTTTCCATTCCCCGCCCCCCAAAAAAACTCAAAAAAACAAAGAACTCTTTTATGATTTTTTTTAAATTTTAATTTTTTAAAGTGTTTTCTGTGAATATTTTTTTCTCATAATTTTTATTTTTGGTGTATGTGCGTGTGTGTGTTTAATATCTTTTGAACTTTTGGTCTTTTTATTGTTTTCATATTTTCTCTTTCTTTTTTGCATGCCTTAATTGCTGTTCAGCTCATCCCCAGATATATACCTGTTGTCAATTATTATACCTTATCCCCCATTTCATACGTAATTAATCCAGAAATTTATTACTCAATTCACAACCTCTTAGGCTTAAATTCTTTATGAGCAGTCTTATCTCTTTATACCTACATAATTTTCTGGCAACCAATTTATTATTTTTTAGTTTTTAGTTTTTCATATCAACTTGCTGTCCTCCCTTCTTCTCATCCTATTCTTTTCTTCTCTCAATATCATTTCTTGAAACTTACATAAATTGTAAGTGTTTTACTTCTTAAATTTAAATTTTAGTTTTTCCATTTTTTCTTTAAAATATTCCTCCAATCATTCTGCCCAATCCATTTCCCTCTCAGAGATTAGGACTTGGTTATATTAACTCTCCTTTAATCTGTCCACATCCATCTAGTCCTATTTTCCCCCACATTTCTACCTAAAGCTAATAATTTCTGGTTTGCCAAATCCTTCTTTGCTGTTTGTAACTTATTAATCCATGGTTGTTTGATGTTGAATAGATTGTATCTGTTGAACTATATTGTATTTGAAGCCATTTTGATTGTGCGACTACAGGACTCTGGTTGATGCTTGCCTTAAAATAGTATTCTAGCACAAAATTAGTGTTATTTTCATACCAAATTGGCAGAATAAGCTGGAAGAACACAAGAAAAATGGCAAGTCCACGTGTCCGAACTCCCATTCATGATAACCAGGTGACAGAATAGTTAATGAATAATCCAGAGGAGAGTTATCAAAAGTTCTACAAAAACTGCTGGTAAACATGGTGAATGAAATGATTGAAAACTTGCTAAGGACTCAATGTGAGTATGATAGGGAGCGAGAGGAGGCAAACAAAAATTAATACATAATCTTGTGAGCATTAGGAAGCTACTTAAAGATTAAAACAGGAATTGCATAAGCAGGCTGAGAACAGTCAAAGAGAAATACAGGGATAACATTAGAAGTCTGAAAACAATTATGGAGAATTATAGGAATTGTGTAAATGTGAGGAAACTTATCAAAGTATAATACAGGAATTGAGAGAGTGGGATGAGAATAGATGAAGATCAATACATGCATTCATGGAATCTATAAACAGACAGCTGAAACAGTTCAGAGAGACCACAAAAGGAATGATGAATGGAGCCCAACAGAAGGAATTGGAGTCCAAGGAAATCATCACCAATCAACTAAGTGATTTGAGAATAAACACTGAACACCAAACTAAGGAATTAAAGTTGAAACAATATGTAAAACAAGTCTCCAACAAAGAATTTGGAGCCATCAAAGCTGACCAATTAGAAGGAAGAGAAATAAAAAAACAAAGTAGAAAGACTTGACAGTAAGTTAGACCATGCAGAAGATCGAATCTTGGGGATTGAAGACAGCCTGGATATTGTAGAGAAAGAACATACAATTATCCAAGACAAATCCTAGAAATATGATCTTTTCAATATTTGGAAGACACCATCAGAAGGCAAATGTAAGGATACTGGGTATAAAGGATCACCTAGAGACAGAAGTTAATGGTCTAGGAAATTTACTTAACAGAATCCTAGCAGAGAACTTCCCAAACAGGCAAAGAAATGCCTATTCAGATACAAGAAGATATTAGAACCCCCTATAGACCAGCCCAGAACAGAACATCCCACCATCACATTGTAATCTGCACAGGATCAATTCAGACCAAGGAAAGGATCCTTAAAGCTGTCAAGGAGAACAGATCAATCGCCTCTAAAGGAAAAACAAGTAGAATAACCTCAGATTTCTCAGCAGAGATGAATAAAGCAAGAGCCTGGCATCATGTATGCCATGCCCTAAAGATAAATAAGTATCAGCCAAGAATACTGATCCCAGCTAAACCCTCCTTCATAACCGAAGGTCAAATAAAAACAGTCCATTGCAAAGAAAAATTGAAGCAAGATATCTCCACCAAACCAGCTGTACAAAAGATACTTAAAGATGTCCTACACATAGAAAACCAACAAGACCACAGTAAAGCGCGAGAAACTGCATTCAAGGAAATAAAATTACAACTCAACACCAAAAGCTACAAATGAAGTCCTGTACACGTATAGGTTGAACAACAAACTGTTGAATCACCAATGGATCATGGAAGAGATTAGAAAGGAAATACAAATATTCATGATATTCAACAAAAATGAACACACAAATTACCAGCTCCTCTGGGACACAGAATAGGCAGTACAGAGAAGCAAATTTATAGCTGTGAGTTCCTATATCAATAAATTAGAGAGATCTGAAACCAACAATTTAATAAGACATCTGAACCTCCTTAAAAAAGAGCAGCAAGATAAACCCCAATCCAAGAAATGGAAAGAAATAATTAAAATTAAATCAGAATGAAATGAATTAGAATCCAAAAACACCATATAAAGAATCAACAAAACAAATAATTGGTTCTTCGAAAAATTTAACAATATTGATAGACCCTTAGCAATTCTTACCAGACAAAGAAGACAAGAGACCCAGATAAGCTCAAAGATGAGAATGGAAACATCACCACAGAAACAACCAATATTCAGAACAGTATAAGGGAATACTTCTCAAACCATTATGCTAATAAGTTTGAGAACCTGGCAGAAATGGACATTTTCCTAGCTAATATTGACTTGCAGAAACTCAACCAAGATAAGATAAATCAAGTAACATGACCATATCAAGCATAGAATAGAAAGAGCAATAACAAACTTCCCATCTAAGATAAGCCCAGGACCAGATGGATTTACATAGGTATTCTACAAGGCCTTCAAAGCAGAGCTCACACCAATTCTCCAAAAACTCTTCAATGAAATTGACAGAGAAAGTTCACTACAGAATTCTTTCTATGAAGCCATCATAATCTTCATCCCAAAGCCAGGCAGGGACTCATCAAAGAAAGAGAACTATAAACCCATTTTTTGATGAACATTGATGTAAAACACCTTAACAAAATTTTGTCCAATCGACTTCAATATTTCATCCAAAAAATCATACACAACGATCAATCAGTATTTACTTCAGTGATGCAAAGCTGGTTAAATATATGCAAATCAATTAATGTAACTCACTACATCAACAAGAGCAAGGATAAGAACCACATGGTTATCTCAATAGATGCAGAAAAAGCATTAGACAAGATCCAACACCCGTTTATAAAGAAGGCTCTGGAAAAACTATGAATCCAGAGAACATTCCTCAATACAATAAAGGCTGTATATGACAAACCTACAGCCAGCATTATACTTAATGATGAAAAACTAAATCCATTTTCTCTTAACTCAGGAAGGAGACAAGGATGTCCACTCTGTCCACTTCTTTTCAATCTAGTATTATAATGACTATCTACAGCAATAAGATGCTAATAAAAATGGGATCCAAATAGGGAAAGATGAAGTAAAATTCTCCCTCTTCGAGATGACATGATCCTGCATTTAAAGAATCCCACGGAACCACTCAGAAATTACTCATGCTGATTCAAAACTTTGGCAAAGTAGCAGGGTATAAAATTAACTCTCAGAAATCAATGACTTTTCTGTATGCCAACAATGAGAATAGCGTGGCTGAAATTAGGAAAGCAACTCCATTCATAATACCCAACAAAAATAAAATACCTAGGAATTAACTTAATCAAAGAAGTGAAGGACCTTTTTGACGAAAACCTTAAAAACCTGAAAAAGGAAATCAAAACAGAACTTAGAAAGTGGCAAAAACACCCATGCTCCTGGATTAGAAGGATCAACATCATGAAAATGGTAATACTTCCCAAGGCTATCTACCAATTAATGTGATACCTCTCCATATTCCAACCTCATTCTTCAAGGAAATAGAAGAGGCAATCCAAAAATCCATATGGAACAATAAAGGAACCCGAATAGCAAAAGCAATCCTCAACAGAAACAACAGTGCTGAAGGAATATCAAAACCAAATTTCAAACTGTACTACAAAACCATAGTAATCAAAACAGCTTGGCACTTGCACAAAAACAGACCTCAGTACCAATGGAATAGAATTGAAAACCCAGAAAATGAACACACATACCTATAGCCACCTAATATTCGAGAAGGGAGCTAAAAAATAGAATGGAAGAAAGACAGCCTCTTCAGTAAATAATGTTTGCAAAGTTGGTTAATCATTTGTAGAAAACTAAAGCTAGATCCTTATATATATCACCCTGCATCAGAATCAATTTCAAATGGATCAAAGACCTCGGAGTCAAAGCAGACACACTAAAAACATTACAGGACAAAATAGGAGATACTCTAGGTATCCTTGGAACAGTACTAAATTTTCTTAATAGAGACCCATGAACACAACAAATCAAAGAAAGGTTGGAGAAATGGGATTGCATGAATTGCAGAGCTTCTGCATGGCAAAGGACAAAGCTCACAAGATCAATAGAAATCGCACGTATTAGGAGAAGATCTTCACTAGCCATAAAAGGGACAAGGGTCTCATATCTAAAATATACATGGAACTCAAAAAATTAAATCCCCCAACAACAAATCCTCAAAGAAAATACTGCCCAATAAATAAGTGGGCTAAAGACTTACAGAGAATCTTCGCCGAACAGGAAAGTAGGATCGCCAATAGACACATGAAGAAATGCTCAACCTCCCTAGCCATAAAAGAAATGCAAATCTAAACAACACTGAAATATAACATCACTCCAGTTAGAATGGCTATAATCAAGAACTCTAATAACACCAGATGCTGGATGGGATGTTCGTGAGATTGTAAACTTGTTCAACCACTTTGGAAAGTAGTATGGAGTTTCCTCAAAAGACTCCACATAGAGCTCCTTGATGACCCAGCAATCCCAGTTTTGGGCATTTACCCAAGCAATCAAAAACAAGAATACTAAAGCTACCAGCACAACTCTGTTCATTGCAGCATTATTTACCATAGCTAAGATATGGAACCAACCCCGATGCCCCTCAGTAGATGAATGGATCAAGAAAATATGGTATATATAAACAATGAAATTCTATGCCTCCATCAGAATGAATGAAATTGCCACATTTGTTAGGAAATGGAAAGACTTGGAAAAAATTAAATTAAATGAAGTAAGCCAGGCACAAAGAAATTTAGATCCCATAGTTTCCCTTATTTGCAATAACTAATTTATGTCTGAGACAAGCAGAAACGGTCACATACGTTGATGTTAGGCGAAATGAACCCCATGGTAAGTACTCAAATTGTTTTTCTTTCTTGCTATGGTTTCTAGCATACTTAAAAGATGATTTCTCTGTTGCTTTGAATGTTCCTACTCCACGGTATACCCCATGTTTTCAGTATATTTGACGTTGGTATAATTTGGGGAGGGGAAGGGAAAAACCAATTGGGATACAGGATGACCCATTGCAACAATGACATGTACAAGTCGTTATGTTGATAACCAATCCTTATAACTTTGGTGTGGAGTGGGGGTGGGGTGCAGAGGGGAAGATGGGAATGGATGGGAAGGGGAAACAAAGGAGTAGGCAATGATGATTGACAAGAAATGTACTCATTACGATAATCATATAATTGTCAACCCTCTGTATGTATTTTTACAATAAAAAATCATGAAATAATAAAGTAAAAATACATGTCAATTTTTTGTCGGTCATGGGG
Source organism: Dipodomys merriami (assembly GCF_024711535.1). Taxonomy (NCBI): domain Eukaryota; kingdom Metazoa; phylum Chordata; class Mammalia; order Rodentia; family Heteromyidae; genus Dipodomys; species Dipodomys merriami. Next base: position 1,589,871 of record NW_027202993.1, on the reverse strand, counting down.
CTTGAACTCCGAGCCTTGGCACTGTCCCTCAGCTCTTCAGCTAAAGGATACCACTATACCACTTGAGCCACAGTGCCATTTCTAGTTTTCAAGAGTTATATTGGAGATAAGAGTCTCACAGACTTTTCTGCACAGGCTTTGAACCACTATCCTCAGATCTCAGACTTTTGGGTAGCTAGGAACATAGGCATGAGTCAACAAAGCCCAGATCCAAGACAATTTTAAAAAAGCAAGCTTATTGATACTTCTGGCTTTTTCCAAGAAACAGTCTTACTTTTTCAGCATTAGTTTAGATGTAACTGTGAGTTTTTTAATAGAATCAAATATAAGTTTCATTATTACTAAGTATCTTACAAAAATCCAATGTAATTGACTTTCCACAAAGTCAATTATCACATACTATATTACTCACTATTATTGTTAGAGTCTATATTACATATAATGTGAAGTGACCCATTTCATATGAATTAGTAGATGCTATTTTAGCATTATAAATTCACATCTGTGATTTTAAACGAAGGAAAGAATATTTTAAAGTTAAAATGATATATGAATGTGTAGTGTGTCCCAACTGAACCAAAAATTCTGAGTTCATACAGACAAAATTATTTTCTTTCCACTAAAGATTTTGAAGTAATACTATTAGAAATAGTGAGGCAAAAGGAGGAAAAATTAAAATCATGTCAAACATTGTGTCTGTTATTCTGCTAACCCTTCCTCTTTGATGACCTGCCAATTCCCAGTTGTCACAAAGCTTCAAGTGTCTCTCTTAGAATTCTATTTGGAAAAGTTCTCAATCACTGATTCTTTTTGTACTGATACTTTTTGTACACAAAACAATTGAAATAAAATGCACACATATGTTGAAGTCACCACAACTGGAAAAAGAACCAACAAAGTAGAACTCCCCCAGGAACAAAACCCTGTTGTGTCAGTTTTTTTTGGAAAGCACAAATAACTCAAATACATGTTAACTTGGAGTAGAGCAATAAAGATAACTGTGTCTCAGAAATACGGTTGTTTTAATTTGTAATTAAATTAATCTAGATGAACCTAATATAGCAAATCCCTTAAATGGATAAAATTGTTTAAAACAAATGTCACTATATGTGGAGTGAGATCTGCACATATTTAAAAGAATAAAATAACGAAATCATGACATACTTTAAAAATTGTGAAATGCTATGAATAGGTCCAATAATATCCATATTGAAAACTAATTCCTACTGCTTTAACAAGAAAAAATGTGCAACTCACACAATCTGAACAGTGTACATGAGTCTACATAATTTTAAACTAATCCAAATTACACATTGTAGAAGACTGAATGTGGGTTATATAAAGGAAAACTTCAACACATGATATAAATGAATTAAAAAAATCTCATGAAAAGAGAGAAGTAGTTACTGGAAAATTCTAGTTTAATAAATGGTGGTCAAAATCTTTCTAGCACTGAAAAAATTGCACAACTATTTAGTTAGATCCAGAAAAAGATGCAAGTTACTCAAGCTTATTTGAAACTTCGGCAAAGTAGCAGAATGCTGACTCTGGCAAGGAATTCATTTCCTCTTTGATCTGACAAATAAATATATGAAAGAACATAACTTCCCCAACCAAATATCAAGACCTAACTAAACATATAACCAGAAAAGTCATCATGTAAGCCGTATTGCAACTGGGGTAAAATTGAGATACCACTTTACCCCAATTAGAATGGCTATAATCAAGAACTCTAGTAACAAGAGATGCTGGACGGGATGTGGACACAAGGGAAACTTAATGCATTGTTGGTGGGAGTGTAAACTTGTTCAACCACTTTGGAAAGCAGTATGGAGGGTCCTCAAAAACTCCACATGGACCTCGCCTATAACCCAGCAATCCCATTTTTGGGCATTTACCCAAATGTTCACAGACAAGACCACACTAAAGCTACCAACATGACTATGTTCATTGCAGCCTTAATTACCTTAGCTAGGATATGGAACCAACCCAGATGTCCCTCAGTAGATGAATGTATCATGAAAATGTGGTATATATACACAATGAAATTCTATGCCTCCATCAGAAAGAATGACATTGCCCCATTTGTTAGGAAATGGAAAAACTTGAAAAAGTGATATTAAGTGAAGTAAGCCAGGCTCAAAGAAACATATGTCCTATAGTTTCCCTTATTTGCAATAACTAGAATATATCTGAGTCAAGCAGAAAAGGTCATATAAGTCGATGTTAGGGAAATGACCCCTAAGATATATATTCAAATGTTTTTTTTTCTTTAATGCAATTGTTTCTAACACATTTATAAGATGATTTCTCTGTTGCTTTGTATGTCCCTCCCTCACTGTATAACCTGTGCTTTCACAGTATTTGATGTCGGTATAATTTGTGGAGGGGAAGGTAAAAAACAAATCGTTTAAATAGGGATAGAGGTGGATCCATTTCAACAATGAGATGTACAAGTCGTTATGTCGAAAATGAACTTTACAACTTTGGTGGGGGCGGGGGAAGATGGGGATGCAGGAGGAGAATGGGAAGGGATAGGAAGGGAAAACAAAGGAGGAGGCTACAATGTTTGATAAGAAATGTACTCATTATTTACCTATGTAATTGTAACCCCTCTGTATAGTATTTTCACAATGAAAAAGAAAAATCAGTGATACTGATTCTGTATTTATTGTAAATGTTGATTTTTTTCATTAATTATTTCCTTTAGCTTGCTTTTTAAAAAAACACTGTGTTAAATGATGTAAATCTTGGTAACTAATTTTGGATGCCTCCTTAAATTTTGTTCTGAGTGTAATGTTTCACTGTAGTTCCTAACCCATGAAATGATGTTGATTACAAAAAAAATTCTAATAGCCACTGTTTATAATACACTAAATCCCTTAAGCATGACAACAATAAGCATTGGTTAACATTTGGATATCAGGGTCTCATGATTGATGAGGCCTGTCTGCATGAGTATCATTGTACCTAAATTCCTCAACATAAATTTAGCCACTGTTAAAAATTGTTTAAATCTTTGTCACCCTCAGAGATTAAATCTGAATATAAAGCCTAAGGAAAATGATAAAGTAAGAATTTAGATTTTCTAGATATAAAGTAACATTATGCATCATAGATTACCTCATTGGTTTAAAATCAACCTATCTCTCCAAAACATTCTAAGTATTTCGTTAAAATGTGTATTATTCTCATGAAGGGAATGGAGAATGTGAAAAGAGGACTAACCAAGCATTGCCTTCAAATATACGTAATTTGAATTTACCTCTACAATTCGCTATAAGCATTTCTGATAAAAAAAAAAGTTTGAATAATTGATTTTCTGGTCAGGTATAATATATCCTAGTTTCATATACTAAACTACATTCCGAAAATGGTATATGCTGATTAACTAAAGAAAGTCCTGGAAGAAAAAATGGCATCTCTATACTATGTGATGCCCAGTTCTTAGGTATTTCATTCTGTCTCCATTTAATGAATGTGATTGTTTAAATCCTTCATAAGGTATTAATTAAAATAGATCAGTGTCCTATAATATAATTGTGTATGATTTTATCCTAGAATGATTCAAGGATTGCCCATTCAATCATGACAAACATCACATTCCATTGGTATTCATATGGATTGGAACGAGTTACTTAGGATCTCCTGCCATTTTAAGGTGGCAGGATCAGGATTCGAACTATGGGCTCCAGCTCCCACCACTTAAACCTGAGGATAGGGAACTCACCTGTCTGTCCAAGAACATCATCAACACCAGTGATTAGGCAGGCACAAGTGGCTCTCAGCATTCCTCCTTGATACTTACAAGGCTGTGATAGGAGGATCATTGTCAAAGTCACCCTAGGCAGAAAAGTTCTTGAGCCCCCTTTCCTACTTCAGTGCCAACAAGCCAGAAGTATGGCCGTATGGCTCCAGTTGTAGAGAGCTAGCCTTAAGCAAAAGCAGCTCATCGACTGTGCCCAGATCCTGAGTTCAAGGTCTGGAACTGACAACAAACAGACATGCAGAACAATCTGTGCAGCCATCCAGCTAAAGCAGATCACCCTCAGCAGCCTTTATTCACATTTTATAATGAGGCCAATGCAGAAACAGCACAAACCAGGCAGGGAAAGAGAAGATGAGGTTTCTTAGAAGTAACGGATACTCAGAAAATGTAGCTTGGGAACATAAAATGGTAGCATACTTATGTAAAAATTACCATTTAAAAAAAAGATGAGGGGGCTGGTAATGTGGATAACTGAGAGAGTTCTTGCCTACATGCAAGAAGCCTTGGGTTCGATTCCTCAGTAGCACATACACAGAAAAGCCAGAATTGTTCTGTGGCTCAAGTAATAGAGAGCGACAGAGAGTGCCCTGGCCTTGTGTTCAACCAAGAACTGGCAAAGAGATAGCTAGGTATTTGGGTATGTAGCTAGGTACGTAGATACATAGATACATAGAAACATAGATACGTAGATACGTAGATACATAGATATATACATAGAAAGATGATAGATGAATCTGGTTTTGGATGTCAGGAGGAAAGAAGGGCTTTCGTAACTGTTTTCTGCGTTCAAATACAATGTTACCCTGGAGTTCATCCTGCTAACAAGGCTAAGGCTTAGACCCTGAGAACTTCATTTGAACCCAGGATTGGTCAATAATGTTTCTTTGCTGCTTCTATATCTGGAGAAATCTAAGAACATTTAGAGTGCAAGCAACTTATCACAAAGGAAAATACAGGAAACTCTTGAACTTCTGACATGTCAGCAGTGGAAGTAAGAGTGTCATAGACTTTCCTGCCCTGGCTGGCTTCACCCTGTGATCTTGAGACCTCAGCCTCCTGAGGTAGGATGACAGGTGTGAGGTACTGGTGCTGTGCTAGGTTCATAACTGTAATGACATTGACAATACAAGTCAACTGTTCATCACAAAGGGCTTTGGGAGCATATTAAGTCTTTCAACAATGGACCTTTCAGAACCCTGTAGGACACAATGTTGTAATGCTAGAGTTTAAGAGGCTGGGCATATGGATGTACTACACTTGAACCTTGAGCTCTGACTCCAATTCTGGTGTACCTCAGCGTTCATTTCCAGAGAATGTTCTGCTAATCAGCAAATAGGAAAAGTAATTTGATTGACTGACACTTTTTTCCAGTTGTGTGTCTCAAACTCAAATCTGGGCAATGTCCCTGAGCCCTTCAGCTCAAGGTGAACACTCTACCACTTGAGTTAAAGTGCCACATGTGGTCTTTTTGTGGTTCATTGGAGATAAGAGTCTAACAGGCTTTCCTTTCCTAGGCTGTATTTGAACTGTGGTCTTCAGATCTCAGCCTCCTGAGAAGCTAGGTTTCCAGTTGTGAGCCACTGGCATCTGGCCTATTGTTTCACACAGTCCTGGGGCTTGTTCTAAGGGCCTGGGTACTGTCTCTGAGCTTCTTTGTCTCAATTCTAGCACTCCACCACTTGAGCCAATCCACAGCTTCTAGGTTTTTCTGAGTATGTGGCACTGAGGATTCAAACCCTGGCATTCATGCATGTTGAGCAAGCTGTATACTACTAAGCCACATTCCCACCCCCACCCTTACAATTTTATCCCACAACTTGCCTATCCTTAAGAAAAGGCTTCTGAGTATAAATCATCTAAAGAAATCCCTGAGGAAGTTGTCAAAAGATAAATAAGGCAAAACTCACATTTGGGAGAGACTCTAAACATGTGATGACTGTGAATAATGCCTCCATTTAATTATGTATGATGTTTCAACACTTAATAAAGTATTAATGAAAAACGAGTCAATGACCTAAATTATTTTGTATAATTTTATAATAGATGTACAAAACATAATAAATATTATGTGTATAATAATTCTAAATACAATAAACTATAAAATGTATAAGATAAAATATACACAAAAATCAATAAAAATCATAATATGTAATATACATACATATGCAAATATATCATATATTACACATATATAGAAATATTTTTTCCATTGCAGATCCTTCATTCAGAACTCTAGCCTGAATTTCTTTTCCTCCAGGACAGTGAGCTTTGCGTTCATCCTTAGTGCAAAAGAGTTACCTGGAATGTGAGATCAAATCCCAGCAATGATGGAAATACTGCCCCCAGTTCCAAGACAGTGACTTAATTTTTTTTAAATCAAGCAGTTATGCCTATTTAGTTCCATACTGAACATTAAAAAATAGCAGTGTAGAATTTTGTACATCTATTCAGACATTTTTCCCTTACCCCCAAAATGCTTCTCTGAGCATGACTTTTTTCATTTTTTATTGTAAAAATATTATACAGATGGGTTACAGTTAAAAGAGCAAGGTAATGAATATATTTCCTATTGAACATTGTTGCCTCCTCCTTTGTTTTCCCCATAACATCCCTTCCCTCCAATCTCCACATCTACTCCCCCTGCCGATCTCAGTGACAATTTTTTATTTTTGGCTTTGCACAGGGTTTGATCTCAAGTAGTGGCAATTCTGCACTTTCCCTCACACTGCGACACATTTACCAAGACCCTGAGTTCAAATCCAAGGCTAGGAAAGAAAAATGGTAGAAATTCCAAACCAGGGAGCTTTGTTTTTTATTTTAGTTAAATGATTAATTAATTTTTGAATTTATTCTTTATTTTGCCAACATGGGGTTTGAACTCAGGTCGTGCAACTCTGCCTCAGCTTCGATCGCTCTAGGCTGGGGTACAACCTTTGGACCTATAGCCGATCTTGGGCTCTTAGGCCCAGAGGGCTTGCACGAAGAAAAAAAAGTAGGATACCACAAAGAGTGGTGAGTTGCAGAGGGCTGGGGGTTTACATTTTTTTCTTTGCAAGGTGACCATCCTGGATCTGAATGACACAGCTGCAATTGGACCTGACCAGCCATTGCTGAAGGCTGGTGGGCTATCAGGGAAGCCATAGGCTTACCTGTCAACATAGGCCCTGGTTTCAAATCCAGGTCCTGACATCTACCAATGGAAGGATATTACAAGAGACTCATTCCTGTGCATAGGAATACCTATTGAAAGATTACTTCATGCTTCAGTCTAGTCTAAAATTGGATGCAATAATCCTATCATGCAGATTGATCTTAATTAATATTTTATTGAACATGAAAAGAATAATATTACTTCAATGGCAGTATAATAAATGCCTAAGAGTTGGTAGGAACATCATAGTAGGTTTCATTCAATCATAAACAGACAGATCTGGTTCCCCTTTCCAATATGTATTTATTTGTATACCATCATCTCTTTATCCATGGATCACTGTTTTGGCCAAAACTGGGGCTGGATCTCAGCACTTGGGAACCATCTGATAGCTTCATTGGCTAGAGGTTGCTGTGCTCACACTCATCCATTCATGAATTGGGCCTGATAGGTCCTGACTTCAGATCCGAGCACTGCCAAAAATTTAATCTTGGAGTAAGAAGACGAGTGTGACACATGTTTTCCTTTTCTCGGAGAGTCCTGAGTGTCAGGCATGATGGATATCATATCTACAAATCTGGATGCTGTGTGATAGGATGTAAACAATGTAATAAATGGTAGCGGTGTCATCAGAGTCAATAAAATAAATGGTAAATAAATGAATAAAACCAGAAATAAAATGAATAACTACACCAAACACAATATGGACTGAATATCTGCATGGAAGTATAAATCCTATGTTTAAAATGGATGTAAAGGGTATGTTATCCCAGCCTGAAGCTTGAATTCAGGCCTCGGGAACAGCCTGACTTTCTTGTCTTCAAGCATGGTCAGATTCCCTTCTCTCACAGTGCTGCATATTTACCCAGACCTTGAGTTCAAATTCCAGGCCTTGCAGAAAAAATGGTACAATTGCAAACCAGGGGGCTATTTTTTTTAATGGCTGGATATTGGGGAAGCCATTGTCCTGCACGATAACTTAGGTTGTAAAACCTGGAGAATCAAAAGTTGAGGAGGTGACGCCTCCACAAATTGAGCATCTCAGAGATGGAGAGGTGCCCCAGACCTAGAGGGATGTGGTTCTGCGAACACTCTCAGAGGCTGAGATCCACAGGGGGAAACTCCCGCTGCAGGAGTGGTAACCCCTTTGAAGGTGCCCGGCACACACAGCAGCTCACTGGCAGACAGAGCTGGAGCCACAGGCCTCCCACCCCATGAACTGCCACCAGAGCAGGCGTGGGGATGGGAAGTGGGATATTTGGGCATCCTAGAACAAAATCTGCTTCATCCATGACCTGCATGATGACCTGGACTTCCATAGTCCAGAGGATGAGCACCAGCATTGATGCAGCCAGCTGTTGGCACACATCTGCACTGTCTTGGAGTCCCTCATGGCATGTAAAGGGCAGATGTTCATCCTGGATGAACTGTGTTGGGAGAAAGTCAAGCGCATGTGCTGGCTCTCCCAGGAGAAGTTGGAGAAAAGAGAGCTGGGGGAGATGCTGTCCCTTCTTTCAGGGGAAGGAGTGGATAGAGGGCTCCAGATGCCAGCACAGGATGAGCCCCCACCACCGCAGGTGCTTCAGATGCCTCAGGCTCTGGGGTGGGCAAAATGAGGGAGGAGCAGAAAGGTTTTGAAAAATTGCAACTTCAAGACAGCTTGGAAACTGCCAGAGGAGAGGTCTTGGTTCACGGCTCTGTAGATGACTCCCCTATGCAGCACATCCTGCAGCAGATGTCCCACATCCAGAGCTGCTTACAGCTGGCGGGCTTGGTCAAGGAGTGCTCGCTTTCTTTTTTCTGTAGACCGATGTGGATTATGACTCTCTATGTGACATAATGATTCTCAAAAGCCACGGCAGCCACCAGAAATAGGTGGCCAGGCAGCCTTCTGTCAGGCCTCCATCTGCCGGGTGATGGGAAGTGTAAACTGCAGGTCAGGTAGGGCAGAGGCTGCTGGGAAGCGGCCCAAATTCAAGGGACATCTAATAGCCCATTGGTGGCCAGGGAAGAGACCCATGTTATGCTTATCTCAAACAATAAATTGTTTTCAAAGGGAAGAAAAGCCTCCAACAAAGATTTTTTCTTCCAGTCGTGGGGTTTGAACTCAGGGCCTTGCCTCTGTCCCTGAGCTCTTTTTGGTTAAGGCTGGCTCTCTACCAGTTGAGTGTTTTCTGAGGGTTCATCGAAGATAAGAGTCTCACATACTTTCCTGCCCAAGCTGACTTGGCACCATGATCCTCCAGATTTCAGCTTCCTGAGTATCTAGGATGACAGGTATGAGCCTCCAGTGCCCAGCTTGTGATGCCTTTTGAAGGCATCTTGTCGAGTCTGTAAAAAGAGTCCCAAAGGGCCTGGATAGACCATGACCCAAATAAGGAGCTGTGATGGAGGAAAACTGACCTTCTAGCCATTCTGTTCTCCACAATTAAAGACGCCAGATGGTGTTGTGTGCATCAAACACCTAGGCCAACAGCCACCAGGCTTAGTGGGGAATAGGTAGAGAATACCTGAAGATTGCAGTGTAGAAATCTCTGATTTTGCATGCATGTGGTGTGTGTGTGTATGTGTGTGTGTGTGTGTGTGTGTGTGTGTGTGTGTGTGTGTGTCTGTGTCTGTGTGTGTCTGTGTCTGTGTCTGTGTCTGTGTGAGAACCCAGGGCCTAGGCTCTATCCCTGAGTTTTCTTGGTAAATCCTAGTGCTCTGCCACTTGAGCCACAGTCCCACTTGCTTTTTGATGGTTAATTGTAGGTAAGAGTCTCAAGGACTTTCCTGTCCAGGGTGGCTTGGAAGCATGATGGGGCCCCAGGTAAACAAGAGTAAACAGAACTCACAGGTACAATCCCTATGGTGGGCAACTCCTGCCCCCTGCTAGCCAGACATGGAACATGAGAGACTGTGCCATCCTCCTCTAGAGTTCAATTAGGGGAAGTAACCAGGGCCAAGCTGAC